>NC_139961.1:21213808-21326308 GCF_963454915.1 Gymnoscopelus microlampas | reverse complement strand
GTCGGTGTGAGAGGGACACGGACCGGAGCTAGCGGGACGCTAAGTTTTTTTTTTTTCCCCGGGCTTGGGGGGGTTTGTTTGGACGAGACTCGAACCCTAGTGCCGTCGAGGACACATGTGGTCCCCGGAGGCACGGCTAATGGGGATTGAACCACGCCGCCGCCGCCGCCGCGTTCTCTGGGGTTCCGCTCACAACAGAGGGGCGTTTGATGCGGCTTTGATGGTACGAGGCGTGTGCTCCTTAACACATTTAGACCTGAGGCCGATTTTGAAAAACGCCTTCTAAATCCGACCCGAAGTTTTCTGAAAAACTCAGGTGGAAACCTCATATGTCCAAAACTGTTACTTTTCACGATCTTTTGATTCAAATTCAAAAGATCTACAAGCTCGAAACGTGCCGCTTCGCGCCACGTTTCGAGCTTGTAGCATCTGCTACTTTCGAGTAGATCTGCTTGTGTGCGCCGCTTGTAGTATGATCAAGTAGGGGCGGCTCTGGGCTCTCCCTAGGCTGGCAGAGGGAGTGTAGTGCCCAGGATTACTTAGACAATTGGCACTTGGTGAAAAAAGTGGGGTTGCAAAATTGTGGGATAAAAATTCAGAGAAGGAAAAAAAGAAGGGCGTTGATTTACGAAAAAAGTCAGAATATGGAGATGAGAGGTTTTTCTGCCCCGACAGCGACGATATCTTAAAATGACGCGGATGCTTTCCCCGTATCGAAAGGTGTGACAACCTATAGGCTTTCCGGGTCTGAATGGGTTAAAACATGTGGCCAGCGTGTGCCTTGAACTCCCGCTGAACTCCGCGGTGTGGCGGAGGGCCCGGGCATGGCAGTGATTAGCGGCGGCGGTAAAGGAACCGAGTACATTTACTTAAAAGTACCGTACTTAAGTAAAAATCTTGAGGTACTTGTAGCTTTACTTGCCTTTGTCAACTGTTACCAGTGGTTCTCAAACTTTATCAATTTCAAGGAACCCCATTACTATGAGATTGGACAAATGGAACCAAATGGACCTTTAATTGTACACTCTCAGAGTTACAGACGCTACAGGGGTCCATTTGGATCCCCCTTAAGGAACCCCGAGGGTCCCTGACCCCACATTGACCCCACATTGAGAACCTGCTGCCTTATAATACACCACTACACCTCAGAGGCAAATATTGTACTTTTTACTCCACTACAATTACTTGAAAACTGCAGTTACTTTAGATTATTATCAGAAAACAACACATTAGCCAATTAGGCCCTATTTTATACTAGGTCTATTCACAAATAGCACATCTACAAGCTCACATCACATTGTGAGATTTTGACAAATTTAGATTTGTCTTTTTTCTTTAAATGAATAAGGGAAATGCTGCATAATGAGTCATTTTATTTGTGGTACGTTAAGTATTTTATTTATTTTTTACTTTTACTTTTAGTAAAATGTTGAATACAGGACTTTTGCTTGTGACAGAGTATTTCTACATTGTGGTATTGCTCCTTTTACTTTCACAAGTAAAAAAAAAAAGAAATCTGAGTACTTCTTCCACCACTGGTGATTAGTGGCCGTTGAGAGAGAGACTCCGATGAGAGCGGGGAAGGAGAAGCGTATGTTTACATCGCTGGTGGAGAGGGAGGGGGGGGGGGATTCAGCTCTGAAGCTGAAAGAGGTGATGTCTGAACTTTTGGGTTAGAACATGAGGTTTTTCTCTTCTTTTTTTATGGGGACATCAAGGAGATTCAAAGGTTTTTTCCGAGTCGATTCCAGGCCCTGTTGCAGTAGCAGTAGCAGCAACAGCTGCAAACTACACACCAGGGTGAGGGGGGAAATAGAGGCTGCTAAGTTTGAAAAAAGCCATTTTGTTCAAACTTGGGTTTTTATACATTTCAGGCACGCACAACCTTCCTGGTTAACGGACATCAAAGACATTCTCGGGATTCGATTTGTAAAAACAAAAACAAAAACAAAAAATAGAGTGGGGGATGTTTTCATAACCACCTAAGCCCTATGTACTTCTTACGAACAATAGCAAAACAAGCAAAAAAAATCTACACAATACAGCTTGTAGATCGGCCATCTTAGCTATTTTTTAATAAAAAATGTAATTAAAAATGTTGACACATTTTTACAAATTTGGCAAAAACGGGTATGACAGGATTACTGTGTTTAACATAGATTTTTAATAACATTGTGAGATTGTATTGGCCCATGCGCCAGTGAAGAGGGTTACCAGCAAAATACGTTGACGTAGCATCAGGTTAACCAAAATCGGGGCAAAGAAATGGACACTTGTAGTACAGCAGGAAAAGGCCCTGCATGGCATCTACACAAGAATGCTACGAATGGCACTTGGGCGGACCACATCAGAAACATAGACCTCTATCGAGGCCTTCCACGGCTGGGCACTGTGTCAGGCACCTGGAAACTAACACTTTTGGAGCCAAGCCAATGCAAAGCACAGCTATAGGAGGGGTATGTGGTACACCACCTATGTAGATACACTGTGGTGTGACAGCGGAGCTATAGCTACGCTGCAAGACCCTGATGCTGGATAGGAGGAAGCAGAGGGCAGCGATCCAGGAGTCCCGAGTTGGTCAGCTAGTCCACACCATCGCGTCACATCATTAACCATTTATTGCAACAAATGGAATACAGTTAAACTTGGCGTTACTGGCTCCGCTCTTTAAGATGTTCCCTGAATTTTTCCGATCTAAAAGCTCTGAAAAATCTTTTGAAAACAGCCGATCTACCTGTGAGCTTGTAGATCTGCTATTTTCAAAAGATTTTAAATGCATTTTGAAGTTGTGAAATGGGACATTCTGCACAATGAGTACTTTTGGTACTTTAAGTACATTTTGATGCCGATACTTTTGTACTTTTACTCAAGCACATTTTGAAAACTGGACTAATACTTCTAACAGATGTATATCTACATTGCAGTATTGATACTTTTACTTTAGTAAAGAACTGTTGTACTTTTTCCACTACTACCACACGCAAACTTGAATGCATTTTTTAACATTAAAGCCATAGAACATTGAACATTCAGTTTAGAGCCATGCACACGTGAATTTCAGTTCCGCGCCCTGCATGAACTAACGCGATGCCTCATTCGTCAAACATAATGATGAAAATATAAATATCAGACTGTCTTCATTTCCCAAAAGTCTACATTTCCCAAAAGGAAGTCTGACCAGAAGCGTGGATAAAACATCCCTACCGGTCTATACGATACGATACAATACGATAATACGTTATTGTCAGCTCACACTGAAATGTGTCTTGCGACCCAGCAGCCATGTATTACAATGTATACAGTACACACATTTGACATGACACAAAAAACAAAGATACATGCATAAAGACATATGAAGACGAGAGCAATGTCCACCGCTCAGCCTACCCCTGGCCTAAACTCCTGATTAAGCCGTCTTATTATGTCGTCTGATGGACAAAGGACATCTTCAGTTTGACCTTATTGTATGTTGGAATAGTCTGGCATGGCCAGACTAATATCACTGCGTAGATATTAGTCTGGAATCTCTGTGTGGAACCTGCATTTCCGAGGGTCAAATAAAAAAAATGCTGCTGGTGATAAACCCGCTGCATATTTGCATACTGGGCTCTGATTGGTCCCTCACAACTTCGGAGGGAGAGAAATAAAATCTCTATTGAGAGGGGCCAGACCTAATCTGCCAAGGGCAAATAATTCTTTTTTTGCAATGGCAGATTTGTCTGGAACCAGGCTAATGTTGGAACACTGTATCTCCTTCCTGAAGGCAGCAACCAAAAAAAAATATCATATTCCTTGCCAACCACTGTTGTTATACGTAGATGTATAGAGCCTCTGAAGTGGTTGTCCAACAATCTTTCAGCAAATGTGTTGCTGGTGATAAAAATGGATGACCAGAGGGGTGATATCAAAAGCAGAGGCATGGTTTCCATAGACATATAAAGGTAGACGCCTCCTTCGTCCTCTGAGGCATTGGTATCTCGGGCGCCATTTTAGAGGAGAAAAGCTTCCGCGTGTGTCACAGAAGGGGGCGTTCAGTAGGCCAATCAGAGGCAGGGTCTTTTCGTAAGAGGCAGCCGCGCAGCAAAAGTCAGTTAGACGCACTGTGATTGGCCAGTAGTCTACGCGCTGTGATTGGACAGTAGTCAACGCGCTGTGAGTGCTGTGATTGGCCAGTAGTCACTTTGAGTGTCAGCTTTCCCTTCTAAAATTGCGGCCACGATACCAGTTGCTCCAACGAACTGCAGAGGCCAATGAGGTATCTAGGTTTTTAGCGGCGCTAGCCGCTCTATACCTTTAGGTATAGAGCGGATATTAGCCCTCTATACCTGGCTTTTGCGTCAACGTTCTGATTGGTCAGGCTCGCCAAGGTTCTGATTGGTCAGGTCCGTCAACGTTCTGATTGGTCAGGTCCGTCAACTTTGTCCGTGTTCACCGTCAACGTTCTGATTGGTCAGACCCGTCAACGTTCTGATTGGTCAGACTCGTCAACAAAGTGATTGGTCAAGCTTCACGTGACACATGGCTATAAACACATTATAAACACATATCGATGACATAATGTATCAAAGGCGCCGCTACCTTCACACAGGGTGTGATTTTTATATCTATGATGGTCTCTGCTCTCTCTCTCTCTCTCTCTCCATTAAGCTCTCCTTTTTGTTTCCATTGACAAACATCACCCTACCCCGCCCCCGGCTTCCCTCCCCCGAACACGGGCCAATTGTGGTCCGTCATAGACGCCCGTCAAAGCCTTCATTTATACTCTTTATCGATTTAACATAATCAGCTAATGAATCACTTAATCCAGCATGAGATTACGCTATCCATGGGCGGCAGCCACCGCTATCAGCTATCACGGTTGTCTAATCGGAGTCACTCAGTGTCACTCAAAGCAACATATCGTCTCTGCAGGTGGAACTTTCCTCATATGTCCAAAACTGTTACTTTAGGCGATTCAAATTCACCTGAAAAGACTTTGTGCCAGGGGACCCCCCACCCCATACAAGATTCATGTTGTTAAAATGGTTTATCACTATAATTATTAACGGTTTATCAAAAAAACATTACATTTGTTTAGAAAAATAGCCTAGCTCGTAGCTGTCTATTTTGTGGCTAAGAATGTCAAAGATCATAGAGGCCTCCTGGTCTGTTTGGAGGTCGTCCAATATCATAACTTGCTTTCCTCCTCTCCATATGGTATCAGCCCAACTTTTTATAATTCTACTATCATATATTATTGATAACATTTTTGCTATTCGTTGTTTGACAAATATATACAGTAAGTGGTTAACGTGTGTGTGTGTGTGTGTGTGTGTGTGTGTGTGTGTGTGTGTGCGAGCGCGTGCGCTCTCATCTGGATGTCCTTAAATCACAAATCAGTTTAACCCATTAAGACCTAAAAATAATAACAGTTTCTGAAAAACGTATGTTTCTATATCAGTGGTGCTCAAACGTTTTCATGTCAAGGACCCCCAAAATGATATGTATTTGGCCGCGGACCCCCAGAAGCAAAGATTTAAGTTGAACATGTTCGCTTTAAAAAGATATATATATTCAAAGATTTGCACACACTTTCACGATTTTTCAAGAATAGCTGATCTACAAGCTCATAGCGCGGGACGAAGTGACGTGCTTGTAGATCTGCTCTTTTATTAATCATTACACTCAAAAATCTAAAAATGAAACGGATGCTCTCCCGGTTTGAAGGGGTTAATCTCTTTTTCTGATTGACTGTTATTCAACTAAGACAGCTGTTACACAGGAGGGAGTGTTGACATTGTTGAATAAGTTGATAAATATTATCTTTGGAAAGGGGGAGGCTCGATGACAACCCCGAGACCAGTGATTTGTACGAGCAGCATGCTTAATGATATGATGACACAAACACAGTGGTGGGACAAGTACTCCCATTATGTTACTTAAAAGCAGTGGTGGAAAAAATACTAAAATTCTTTACTTAAGTAAATGTACCAATACTGCAATATAGAAATACTCTGTTACAAGTGAAAGTTCAGAGTTAAACTGACTTGAGCAAAAGTACAAAGGTATTGGCATCAAAATGTACTTAAAGTACCAAAAGTAAACGTACTAAAATATTTGAAAATAGCAGATCTACAAGCTCACAACGCGTCGCGATGCGACGCGTTGTGAGCTTGTAGATCACTATTTTCAAATAGCCTATGTATAAAGTAGGGCTAGTGGTTAATGTATGTTTAATTTATGTAATAATTTATATCTGAGAAGTAACTAGTAACTAAAGTTTTCAAATAATTGTAGAGGAGTAAAAGTACAATATTTGCCTCTGAGATGTAGTGGAGTAGAAGCAAAAGTATTGTAAATACTCAAGTAAAGTAAAATATAAAAATACTCCGTTTCAAATCGTCGCTGTCGAGCAGAAACCTCTCATCTCCAGATTTTAACTTGTTGTGTTTTTTCGTAAATTTACGTCCTACTTGATCATACTACAGCGTCACAGAAAGGCATCAAAAGTAGCAGATCTACAAGCTCGAGCTTGTAGATCTGCTACTTTTGACGCTTTTGAATTTGAATCCTGAAAAGTAACAGCTTTGGACATAATGAGGTTTCCCTCCGACAGAGTCTAAATAAAAGGCCTGTATTCAAAGCTTTACTTGAGTAAAACTTCAAGTGTTGGCGTCAAGATACAGTATACTCACAGAACGAAAGTAAAAGTACTCAAATTATTCACATTTTTTTGAAAATATAGCTGATCTACAAGCTCACAACACGTCACATGTTTTTAGCGTGTAGATCAACTATTTTTGAATAGCCAAAGTATAAAATAGGGCGTACGTGGTTGATATGCGTTTTGTATTAATATACAAAATCCACAAAGTTGTAAGTAACGTTTTAAAAAAAAAAAAAATTGTAGTGGAGTAAACAGTACAATATTTTCCTCTGAGATGTACGTGGTGGAGTAGAAGTAGAAAGTGTAGAAAAAAATCACATACACAACCCAAGTAAAGTAAAAGTACCTGAAATTGTTCAGTACTTGAGTAAATGTACTTTTGTTTTACTTTCCACCTCTGCACAAACACTCATGTCTTTTTTGAGTCATATTCTGTTTAATTCAATGGAAACGGCCATGAGTCATAACTCTTGCCGTTGGATAACCTGACGGGGGTGGTTAGAAATTATCAAGGGTAACCATGACTCAGCCCGTTAGTGGCCTGTACCACGTAGACCATTGGTCTCAAAGGACCCGCAACTTGATATATATTTGGCCGCGGACCCCCATCTGAAAATATATTTGTGCCAGGTACCCCCCATACAAGATTTGTGTTAAAATGTTTCAAAAATATTCAAAACGTTTTAAAAGAATGCAATTTTTTGGGGAAAATAGCAGCAGACCTACAAACTCACAACGCGTCGCATTGTGAGCTTGTAGATCGGCTATTTTCAAATAGCCAATGTACAGTATATCGGCCTCAAGTGGTTAAACTGAATTGAATGCAAAATTAACTAATCCCCCCCAAGGATCCCTGGGGGTCCCCGGACCCCACTTTGAGAACCAACGACGTAGACCAGTGGTCCTCAAACATTTTCATGTCAAGTACCCCCAGATATCTACGTATTTGGCTGTAGACCCTTTTGATTGATTGATTGAATACTTTATTTAGACGTTTGCAGAGAAAAAAAAGCACAATGGAAGTACAGTTCAAAATACAAGGGCCACTAAATAGGATTGAAAAGCCCCCCAAAAAAAGACACTGGCTCGTTTCAATTGAGGTCCTCATGTACTCAAATCATGGAGACACTAAATGACAGACAGATATACACTACTATGCAGAACACCATATAAAAACAATGGTAAGAAGGTAAGAAAAACAAAAAATAGGTACAAAATGTTTTTTTGTTGTTAAAACACTTAAAAATATTCCACATTCTTCACAATTCTTTCAAGATTTTTCCTTTTCTTTTTTAAATGGCCAACCTACAAGCTCACACCGCGAAGCTGTTCTAGAATAGCCTAAGTATAAAATAGGGTTAAAGTGGTTAAACAGATTTTGATGCTATATTAACGTTTTCGGTCAAAGGCATGTTCAGGCATGTGGCTGCAGAGATGCCTGAAGAAGGTCTTTGACTGAAACCTTGCCTTTCCAATAAAAAAAGTGTCTTTCTTTATTGAGCAAGTGAAGACGGTGTGCGGGTTCTTTCCTTTTATGTCGTTACAGCGTCTGCTCCGCCACCCCACCTGTCCCCGAGTTGACCAATCAGGTGTGCAAAAGACTTTCTTTTACCTCGGTGGTCTGTGGCTCAAATGCCGAATAAATAATGGACCTTCAGTGGTCCGGGGACCACCAGTGGTCCTTGACGGGGTTCCAGGTGGTCCCTAGCTAAATGATGGAGAGTTGGGAACCTGATAGATCTTTAACTCTTGAGAGTGTAAAATTAAACCAAATGGACCCTTATGGGTCCATTTGCTTTCATTTCACGCTCTCAAGAGTTGTTAAACATCTGTATTACTTAATTTAAAAGAGTTCTAGACAATTAGAATTGTTATTTTGATCAACGTTTGCCTGTGGTCTCTCCTATGGTACCACATCAACACAGCATGGCATTGTGGACAAAATCTTATCCAACGATAACAAAATATTTTTATTAGTTATGGGTCTGAGAGGCTAAATCTCATCAAAGTGTGGTCTGTGGCTCAAATGCCGAATGAATAATGGACCTTGATATGAAAAAGGATGAAAACCACTGGTTTACCTGATGCTATTTTAACACATTTTGCTGGTGACCCCCCCTAGAACCCCCCCAAGGACCCCTGGGGGTCTCCGGAACCCAGTTTTGAGAACCACTGACGTACACACAGAATTTCTTGTGACGTCACAGGGTTCGACTCTGCCTCATGCCTCGGATTGGAACTCACCGAACCAAATAGACATGCCATGAATAAATCACTTGTTTAAAACATCGTCATGGTGTTTGTGCTTTATCGCAGTGGTTCTCAAAGTGGGGTCCAGGGACCCCCAGCGCAGAGATTCCCCCAGACCAGTTCAGTCTAGGCGCACCACAGAGACGGAATTATTAAGCTCTGAGACCAAACATCAGACTAAACGTTTAAAATAAGGTCGTAATTGACCTGTAAATGCTGTTATTTTTTTACATTTTAAATAATGTTTATTTTTGACTGTTGAAATGTCCTAGAGGTCCCAAAATGGTTCAACGATGGTTAAAACATGCAAGATTTGGTGTAGAGGGGGAAAAGGAGTGGGCCTAGTATAGAGCCCTGGGGGACACCGGTCACCTAAGTATACAGGGTTTAAGTGGTTTAGACATTTTTTTGTTGTCATTAAATAGTACAGCAGTGAGTGAGGCACGGCTATGACAGGCAGCATATGTCCCAAGCCGGATTGAATTCATTTCAGCGTCCGCAAATTAATTAAGTGTCGGAGTGTGAACCCTCCCTCCCCTCCCCAAGAATATAAGCGGTTCAAAAATGATTCGGCGAGGTGAATCTCATATCTTTCCCGCCCCGGCGGCCTGTGATACGAAACCCTGGAAGAAGAATGGGCGGCGGGCGGAGGGAACGCGGTGCGCTCTGCCCGGGCAGACAGCTGGTTGGTCTGTCTGAGCCTCTCCACAGATTGGTTTTAGTGGTGCAGATTAAGCCGATTAGCCGCACGCCGCTAGCTCTGCTAACCTGTCACAGACACCACTGCCCCCACCGTGGGGCAGGGTGTGTGGCGGCCAGCCTGCGTGTGGGCGTGTGTGTGTGTGTGTGTGTGTCTGACTCTATATTGTCTATGCCCTGTAACATTGTGTGTGTGTGTTCATGTATTTGACTCTATATTGCCTATGCCCTGTGTGTGTGTGTGTGTGTGTGTGTGTGTGTGTGTGTGTGTGTGTGTGTGTGTGTGTGTGTGTGTGTGTGTGTGTGTGTGTGTGTGTGTGTGTGTGTGTGTGTGTGTGTGTGTGTGTGTGTGTGTGTGTGTGTGAAGCCTGTACCTACGTGTATGTATGCGTGTCAAGCGTGCATGTGTGTGTTTGTGTCAAAGCCTGTACTTGCGTGTGTGTGTGTGTGTGTGTGTGTGTGTGTGTGTCAAGCCTGTGTGCGTGCGTGCGTGCGTGCGTGTGTGCGTGCGTGCGTGCGTGCGTGCGTGCTTGTGTCTGTGTGTGTCAAGCCTGCATGTGTGAGTGTGCGTGTGTGACACACACACACATGCACGCCTGCCTGCGTGCGTGCGTGTGTGTGTGTGTGTGTGCGCGCGCTCCTCTTGCGTTCAAGTTTATGTGTGTGTACCAGGCTGATCTGCTCTTGCTCTCTCATAAACACAGTGTTCAGTGCTGCTCTGACGGGACGGTAATCTCATCACAGCGTCACATGAAACCCCGCTGTCCTCATGTGTCCCTGCTACGGCACATAAACACTCTTATTAAACCCTCACTCCAAAGAGGCAAAGGCAGTTTAAAGCAAAAAAAATACAATCTTACGATAATTCTAAACCTATACTGTTCCAGTGGTGGAAAGTAACCAAGTGCATGTACTCAAGTACTGTACTTACTGTACTAGGTATTTGTACTTTACTTGAGTATTTCCAATTTCCAATACTACTTACTTCTACTCCACTACACCTCAGAGGCTAATATTTTACTTTTAATCCACTAAAATTATTTGAAAGCTTTAGTTGCTAGTTACTTTGCAGATATAAATATGTATGTATAAATATTATAAAACATACATTAACCACTTTAGCCCTATTTTATACATAGGCTATTTTCAAACATTTCAGTACTTTTACTTTTGGTACTTTAAGTACATTTTGATACCAATACTTTTCTACTTTTACTCAAGTAAATTTTGAACGCCATACTGTACTTTGACTTACTTATTTACTTACTTCTACATTGCAGTATTGATACTTTTACTTAAGTAAAACATTTGAGTACCTTTTCCACCACTTTACTGTTCCTACATTCAGCTAACTAGTTGAAGAAATCGCAGATTGAGGCTTTATAACCTTGGCTTTTATGAAATATCCCATGACCATTAGTGTTTTATGGAAGATGCTTTTGAACATGTATGGCTAGTTTGATACATTCAAACGCTCTTTCATGTATTCTATTGCTGGTTCTTCAGATGATATTTCATCTTAAAATAACTAATAACCGAAAACAGCAGATATACAAGCTCACACTGTGACGCGTTAGCTTGTAGATCGTCTGTTATCGGTGCGTGACATACGGTAACAATTCATTACAACACCATGAATAATACAATAAATTACAGTTTCAAGCTATAAAAAAAAGGGATCGACAAGCACACCTATCATAATAAGTGCAGTAATAATAACTAAAGTGCAGTGTTGTTTAATAATGGTTGCAAGCCTGGTTATCAAGCAACCATTTCTTTAGATTGTACTTCTTCTTTATGAATTCCCTCACGGGAGGCGGGCACAGACCATGTAAGGTCTTGTATATAACACTAACCTGTTTAAAACCCTTAAATGACAAAACTCAAGAAACTGTACTTCTGAAGGATGTTACAGTGGTGATACTGTATGAGTGAGGTTTCCTGTGTATCGCACATTGCAACAACAAGGCAACAATAGGCTCTATGCACAGCAGCCATATTGGGAATGATTTGGGCCCCTTCCTTACTTCCTTCACAGGTGTTACTAATGATACTAATTAAGGCTCTGTTCCATTTAGTGTGGCATAGTGGTTGTCTTATTTTCAAGGACCCTTACATTTGTACACTCTCAGAGTTACACACCCACCATAAGGGGCCATTTGGGAACCAAAATGGAGTGTTTCTAGTGAGCCAACATGCACGATATCAGCACCCTGACCAGAATGGAACAGCGCCTTCATTAGTATCATTGGTAACACCTGTGAAGTAAGAAGAGGCCCAATTTCTTTCCAATATGGCTGCTGTGCATTGAGTCTATTCAAGGTGCTTCACTCGAAACATTAAGAGCAAAAGACACATTGCATAAGAACGTTTGAATACCATTAAACTTATTCAGGATTTAATACTTAAAACCCTACACTTTGTTGACCCAGCGGTTTATAATTTGCCTCTTATGACATGCCCAGAAAAGGGACGCTAGGGTTCGTGTGGTTATGGGAATAGAAAATAGGAATAAGCTCAAATAAAACAGATAAAATAAATAAAAGAATAAAGTTACATTGCAGTGCAATAAATTATTTTTTTTAAATGGCTTTTGTAAAAGACAGCAGGATAACAGACAAGTACTGTATTCAGCTTTGATTTAACCCATTAAACCCAGGAACGCATCTACAAATGACTTCTAAATCCTAACAGTTTTCTGAAAACCGTATGTTGCTATAATTCAGTGGTTCTCAAACTTTTTCATGTCAAGGACCCCCAAAAATGATATGTATTTGGCCGCGGACCCCCACCTGAAAATATGCTGTTCCAGGGACCACCCCAGAAGCAAAGATTTGAGTTACAAATGTTCGGCAAAAAAAAAAGAAGAATGATTTGCGCAAATTTTCACTATTTTTCAAAAATAGCAGATCTACAAGCTCATAGCGTGGCACTCTATGAGCTTGTGTATCTGCTATTTTTGAATGGCCAAAGTATAAATGAATGGCTATAGTTCCCGGATTGAATGGGTTAAAATAACTGAGAGTTGTAGCAGACAGGCCTGGAGTTTTCCAGATTATGTGGTGCATAAAAAATAATGAAATTGAACACTGCTTCTCTCTCCACATTTGGTTGAGTTCTGACTCTGGGGACCAGTGTTGGGCAGTAATTATTTACTAAGTAATGTATCGTTGCCGTCGGGCAGAAACCTCCTATGTCCTTATAGGCTCTATTCACAGCAGCCATATTGTCACTTCCTTAACAGGTGTTACCAATGATACTAATGAAGGCTCTGTTCCATTTCGTGTAGCACAGTGCGATTCTCAGATTTTTCAATTTCCACCACCCCCATAACTCTGAGAGTGTACAAATGTAACCTAATGGACACTTACGGGTCCATTAGGTTACATTTGTACACTCTCAGAGTTACACACCTGTAAGGGGCCATTTGGAAACCCCTTAAGGAACCATGAGGGTTCCTGGACCCACAGTTTGACCAGAATGGAACAGAGCCTTCATTAGTATCATTGGTAACACCTGTGAATGTCTTCACAATATGGCTGCTGTGCATAGAGCCTAAAAGTAGCAGATCCACAAGCTGCGATTGATTTGATTGATTGATTGATTAAATACTCCATTAACAACATTACAGGTACAGTTGAACGTTATGCTAAAAGGATAGCATAAAAAAAAAGCCCTGAGCTTGTTTCCGTTGTGGTCCAGTGTATTCAATTCATCAGTACATGGCGACATACTGTAACATACTTACATAAAATACAATTACAGTAAAAGCTCAATAGCAGCACCACATTTGTTTGTGTGGAGAATATGTTCTATATTTCAACACAACAATGCATTGATATTAAAAAAAGAAAATGTACTTCGTAATCTAAATCTTGTACTCTTGAATACTATTTTTACTTGAGTATATTAAACGTATTGTCAGTGGTGGAAGTACATTTACTCAAGTACTGTGCTTAAGTACAATTTTGAGGTATTTTTTACTTTCTTCAGTGTTTACAATTTTCAATACTTTTACTTCTACTCAACTACATCTCAGAGAAAAATATTGTACTTTTACTCCACTACAATTATATGAAAACTTTAGTTACCAGTTACTTTGTCGATTTTGATTTTTATTGCAAAACACACTAACCATGTTAGCCCTATATATATTTCTGCCATTTGAAAATGGCAGATCTGCAAACTCACAATGCGTCGACGCATTGTGAGCTTGTAGATCGGCTATTTTCAAAAGATTTAATACATTTTGAACTTGTGAAATGGGACATTCTGTACAATGAGTACTTTTACCTTTGGTGCTTTAAGTATATTGTGCTTTTACCCGAGTCAATTTTTTTTTTAATATGGTACTTTTAACAGAGTATATCTACATTGCAGTATTGATACTTTTACTTATAGTAAAACGTGTGAGTACTTCTGCCATCGCTGCGTATGGTATATATACTTTGTCCAGGCCTGCTATAGGGACAGACGGCGGGGTCATAATGAGCTGGCGGTGACCTCTGGGTGACTGCCACACACCTCGCCGAGGGAGTCAGCCAGCGTGAAAGACACTTGTTAGCCGCGGCTCACAAGCTGTCCATTAGCCCATTAACACCGGGAAAGTATCTGTGTCGTTTAAGATTTGAACCACCTCAACTGTTATTTTATACTTCATGCCGTGCTATGAGCTTTTAGATCTGCTGTTTTTGAAAAATCGTGAACATTTGTGACAAATCTTTCAATATGCATATTTTTAAAGCGAACATTTTGCCTCTGGGGGTCCCTGGAACAACATATTTTGCGACAGGGGTGCCGCTGCCGTCCTTGACATGAAAATTTTGAGCGCCACTGATATAGCAACATACGTTTTTCAGAAAGCCGTTAGGATTTAGAAGACATTTTTAGAATCGGGTCCTCGGGTCTTAATGGGTTAAGGGAATGTAAACAACAAACATTGATGTTTGTGTCCTAGTGGCAGGTGGCGCGCGCGCACACACACACACACACACACACACACACACACACACACACACACACACACACACACACACACACACACACACACACACACACACAAACACAAACACAAACAGCCATAGAATCTGGGGCAGTGGTAGGAGATAGTACTCTGATTTATTTACCTTAAGTAAAAGTACCACAACATAAAAATGCTCTATTGCAAGTTTAAAAAAAAAGTGTATTCAAGACAAGTATTCTAAGTTTTACTATTCTACCACTACTGGCTATAAAAAATATACTGTACTCCAGTACCGAAATAAAAGTACAGAAATCTTTCGAAATGTGTCAAACGTTTTTGAAAATAGCAGATCTACAAGCTCAGTAGATTGGCTAATCTATAAAACAGGGCTTGAATGTTTAATGTATGCTTTGTAATAACAATCTAAATCTGCAAAGCAACTAAAGTGGTCAAATTACTGTAGTGGAGTAAAAAATACAATATTTGCCTCTGATGTGGCGTAGAAGTATAAAGAATGAAATATAAATTTAAATAAAAACATACTCAACTAAAAGTACAATTTTGTTTTACTTAAGGCAGCACTATGTAACTTGTTTTAATGAATAATATGTAATTTTATCCAATCTGTTTGGTAGAGTATGCTAATTAAATATTTTGTCTCCCTGCTCTTCTATTGAGACAGTTAGGTCAAAGGTCATGTCTCACCTAGACACAGGCAGGATCTGACACGAATGTTGACCCGAAGGTCAAGATTAAATTGATCCCCTGAGCAAGCAGACAGGCTCTATTAGCTCAATGGTAAAAAAAACGTCAGCACTTGAGCAGGAAACCGGGTTCAAATCCGGGGTAGAAGAGGAAAGTTACATATAGCGCAGCTTTAAGCACTGCACTAAGTACAGTAACTTAAGTACAGTAAAGTCCTTAGTTACTCTCCGCCAGTGAGTGTAAACACAGATAGTTGTTTGTGTCCAGTGGCAGGTGGCAGACACAGCCAACGTCTCCTCTCTGATTGAGGAGAGAGCGTCTCCGTGGGGTCGGCTGAGGACCTGACCTCCTTTCCAGGTCGCAGCGAGCAGAGTAGACGGATGACGTGATCCAGTAATGTGTCATGGTCAGGCTTGTGTGATACGAAAACAGTCGCGATGTACAAGGGGAGCATAGTTTATTTATTTGTTTATTTATGTATTTGTTTATTTATGTATTTATTTATTTGTCCGTTTATTTGATCCGTTTTCCCCGCTACAAATCTCTTCACCGAAAATAGAAAGAAAAAGTTAAAAGCAGATCAAATCGGATTACAAGCAAGCAATCAAACAACAAAACAATATTATAAACCACAGCAACAAGAAGGAAAATAAATAAATACATTTAATGAAAAACGAGCAAGGGTCAACCATTTGGCTATAAGTCTGACAGACGTCAACATTTTTCCGCCAGGACGTCCAAAATAGAGTCTATAAAAGCTCTCTGACTTTGGGATAAAATTGTCCCGGTTTTTTAAAAAGTCTTCTGCAGGTCAATCCCCAGTCTCTGGAATGACGACAAACCGAACGCGGTATTTTGTTTTTGGAACTTTTAAGAGAATCTGATGAGCAGAACGGGTGTGTTGTACACAACAGATGTGGTATGCAACAAACGATACACTCCCCTGGTTCCCTATGCATTGCATCAGCCGTCAGGGTCAGCAGCAGTGCATGCAGCGCCCCTGGAGTATTATGGGTTTCAGAGTCTGCGGGCATTATAGATTAGTGGTTCTCAAACTGTTTTTTGTGCCAAGGACCCCCAAATTGGTATATATATATATGTGGCCGTGGACCCCCATCTGAAAATGTGTTGTGCCAGGGACCCCCAGAAGAGAATATTTGTGTTATTTGAGATAATCGCAATTTTTTTTGCATAATCCTTTCCATGTTGAAAAATGTTCATACATTTTTCAAACATAAAAAAAATAAAAATGGAAATAGCCGATCACAATGCGTCACTTTGTGACACGTTGTAAGCTTGCAGCTATTTACGTTATTTAAAAAAAAAAAAAATTAAGTACAAAGTTATTAAATATGTCAGTAATTTCTAAAGTTATTTGTTGTATCTGTCGTGTGCAGTTTTTGATTACGAAGTCTAAAAAGCAAACGGAAATAATCTTGGTATTTATGATGTGTTCCAATGTTCAATGCCGAAAACACAATTAAATTGTTAATTGCAGTTATTTGTATGACAATTAATCGTCAACTTAAACGTTGTAATCGTGACAGCCCTAAGTAGGCCTATCAGTGGGCTCTGCTTATAATAATAAATACGAGTACACAGAGTGGGAAATAAAAAAGCTGAGATTAAGGGCAAAAGGGTTGTGTTTGTCATTATGGAAGAACACAACGCACATAATTAATCCTTCAGAGCGCTCCGCACACAATTAATCCTTCAGCACACTGGCGCATTAATTAAAGCGGCGATCCTCAACCTTTTTTACCACTTCTGGTCTTAGAGAAACAGACCTGAGTTACAAATGTACTCGGACCGCTTGTTTCCGTCTGTACGCAGGGGTCTTCTTCTGGGACCCCTAGGGGGCCCTCAGAGTTACTACAGGGGGACCGCCAAATCTTTGCGGGATAGGATACATTTTTACATGAACCCTTGCGTCCCTATTCTGAGGAGAACGTTAGCCAAAAACAGCCGATCTACAAGCTCACAACGCCTCGCGCTGCGAGGCGTTGTGAGCTTGTAGATCTGCTGTTTTCGGCAAAGAGGTTTGGTGTAATTGATGGTTTAAGTCGTTAAGTGTCTTAAAATACACATTAGCATGAACCCAACACAATGATAGTGCTAGCTGTCAAACACGTCTATGAAGCTATCTATGAAATCTATGAATGTTCCCCCCATAATAGGCATGCTGAGGTTCAAGTGGTTAATTTCTAGAACCCTCGGTTTGATAAGATGTTGTGTCCTTGAGACCCAAATCGACACTGTGAAATCCAAGGACCCCCGGGGGGTCCGCAGACCCCACTTTGAGAAGCACTTTAATTAAAGTGTCCGGGGCTGATCGCATCGGAGCAAGGGGACGCTGCTTATCAGATTAATAGCCAGGACATTAAGCCATTAAACTCTTATATCACACTAATCATCTCTACAGTATCATCACGTCTATCAAGGAATTCATTCATGGCCCATCAAGCTAAGTCCTGATTAGCAGCCTCAATGACGGCCCAATGACGGCTGATGGGCTGTCACAGAACCACTCAAAACAAGCAGAATGAATGCATTATGATTTATAATTCACTTATAAGGCATTATAACACATGTTATACATGTTTTATAACAAGGTTTATGAAGTATTATAACTTGTAATAATGTAATCTATAAGTGCTAGTCATAGTGCATTATAAACTCAGTGGAACAGCACATTATTACTACCAGGTAACACGTTACTTAAAGGTTGGGTCTATTATGCATCATAATCACATTTATAATGCATCATACTGCATTATAATGCACGTATAAGGCTTCATAACACTCGTTATAAATGTTCACAATTATGCATAACGACTTATAACAAAGACACTATAACTGACTAAGTTATGGTAGTTATAATGTGCTGTTCCACTGAGATTATTATAATGCATTGTGACCAGCACTAATGTTATAAATGTTGTTAAAAGTTGTATTATAAGCTCAATGTAATGCATTATATATGTGATTATAATGCATTATAGACCCGACCTTTAAGTAAAGTGTTACCAGATTACTTTCTTAGCGATTATTCTATTGATTGTGTTTTAGATTCATTGAATAGAGAAGCTTGTTTTTGTCATCTTTTTTATTGTTCATACTGTATATCAACAAATTGATGTGAAAAAAACGCCCAATAGATTTTCGTATAATCGACTAAATCAGTTAGTCTGATTAACCACTTTAGCCCTTTTATACTTCGTATTACAATGTGGCATGTTCTCCCAAAATCGATTCTCTTGGATTAGTCCATATATGGGCACAAAAGGGGGGCATGCCCATATATGGGCATATACTTATGACATCAGGAATCTCCATATATGGGCATACATGGGACAAGGACTGACAAATATAGAGATCTCCATATATGGGCGTTGATTTACGTCCTGTAAAACACCTTTGATTGTTATGTCCAGCTTTGTGTTCAGGAATTATTCTCTGTTTAAACCTCCCCTCCCTTTTGTATGACATGGAAACATGAGGAATCGAGAAAAACATGCTACTACTAATACTATACAAGATTCACTTTGACAGCAAAGACGTGTTTACATGAGAGCCATGCAAATTTCCCTATAGGTCGATCTCATCGTCAAACTCGTCCTCAACCCTGTCAACCCTCCTCCACTCAACCTTCCTCCACTCCTCCCCCACAGTCGTACTGTCGCACTCTGGCTCATCGTCATCCTGGAAGTCAAAGCCCTGACCCTCCTCATCCTCGGAGGCCTGGCAAATGATTTCCTCTCTCTTGTCGCCGAATCTCTCGTTTGGTCGCAGCCCCTCGTCTGACACGATCTCGCACTGCTTTGTTTCAGTCGTGCCCGCACCACCGTTTGGAGTAAACGCCTCTTCCTCGTTGGTGCTTGTCCAGTCAGAGTCAAGGCCCAGTCCGTCCATCACCCCCAGAATGTCTCCTAGCATAGACGGGCCAAGGCCCAGGTCCAGATCCAAAGTGAAGGAAGACACAGAGTGCTGAATCGTGTCGCTTTCCGGGCTTCCAAGGTCATCTGCTGCTTTTGGACTGTCATGGTTGACCGTCGTCAGAGAGTCGATGGTGCCTGGCATGTTCCCTGGAGCATTCTGGTCAGGACCTGCAGGGTCGTCACTCAACAGGAACGAGGTGTCGCCGAAGGCGTCCCCTCCCCTGCCGATGTGCATGGTGTGGCGGAAGTCGCCGAGGGGGGCCGAGATCATGGTCGGGTCCAGGCTAGGAGCCCGGACTGGATGACAACAGAAAAAAGACATCATAGTAAATTGTAATAGTGTACAATCAATCTGCTCGAACACGTATTCTCCTGCTATGCTGTTATGTTTGGCACTCTCAAGGTTTGGGCGTAGGTCTTTATACTGTTTGGTTATGGCTGAGTCATGGTGACATGAGCGTGATGTCAGAGGTTCACCCGTGACATCACGCTGATGTCACCATAAGTTCCCAACTCATCTACGCCCACATATGGAGTCTGTCTAACCTCAATGTGTCGTCATGGCATCAGGCGTAAACAAATCAGTGAGCTCCATATATGGGCACAAAAGGGGGCATACCCATATATATGGGCATATACTGATCAGGGATCTCCATATATGGGCATAAAAGGGACACGGACTGACAGATGCAGCGATCTCCATATATGGAGATAAAAGGGACAATGACTGACAGATACATATATCTCCATATATGGGCATATCAGCATACCCGTATATGGGCATATACCGATGACATCAGGTATATCCATATATGGGCATATACTGATGACATCAGGTATCTCCATATTTGGGCATATCTCCATATATGGGCATATAATATATTATACATATATATTATATATATACCAACTAGAGTCTAGTTCTTCATCATGAGGTATGGACCACAGATCTTTTGTGTAGCTTTGATGTCAGATGGCTTTCATAGTACGCGGAGCACATGAACCTAAATATCTCACTGTACATCTCTGCTGCACAGTCTCTCTCTCTTTCCGCTTTCCTCTTAGCCTACAGTTCAACTGTAGGGGGCTTTGTTCATTGTGGAAAACCTACACGAAACACAATTGAAAACTTGGCAACGCCGCGGCCGATACAAAGTAACGTAATCTGGACCGGGCGCTTTAAACTCTATCTTGGGCTAAGGTGGGCTTTTGTAAAGCGCCGGACAATGCTCCGCTCTGTTGAAGGCACCGAGGTTGATTTTCAGCTTTTAAGTGAGGACACAGGATACCTGCCTTTTCTCCCGGTTTGGTTTGAGGACAAACTTTCTTTCTCGAGGCCTTTTTTTTTGTTTTTTTTTGCACATGATAAGGGAACGCAACGTGACACGGAGGTCAATGCCCGGAGTTCCAGCTACAGTTAGCTCACATATATTTGACGACACTTTTCAGGGAAACTTTACGTTAAGTGGAGATAACCCAGGTGTTATGAAGTGGAGGTATCATATTCATATATCTGCCTCTGCACCGTGTCTCCATGTACAGATTCCATACGGCCATCACTTTGAACATACAGTACTCATTGTATTCATCACGTATGAACATACTATACACTAATACCTTTGCAGCGAATTGATTGACCACTTAACCCATTAAGACCTGAGGCCGATTCTACAAACGCCTTCTAAATCAGTAGTTCTCAAGCATTTTCACGTCAAGGACCCGCAAAATGATATGCATTTGGCCGCGGACCCCCATCTGAAAGTGATTGGTGCCAGGGACCCCCCAGAAGAGAAGATTTGTGTTAAAGACGGGGTGCTGTGATTTTCAGTGACCCCCCCCTAAAACATAATCATCAGGTATTATGGTTATACTAGGAGGAAGATTTTTTTCAAAAAAGTATACAGAAAGTGTTAAAATTGTTTGTATGTGGACACGCCTCCAGTTCATTAAGTATACCTGGTTCTCACCTTAGCACCTCCTCCACCACCTTAGCACCACCCACCTGTCCTAGTCCCTCCTCCTCCTCATGCCCACACCTGTTGTGTTATGATAATGAGGGGGAGGGTATCATTTTACTGTGTCATTAAAGTGCTGTTTTTCTATTGGCACGTTTGACCCTCAAGGTTTCAGCCTCCAGGAAGAAACTCAAAATAGTCAGAGAAGACATAAAACACCACCAGGGGGCTTAATGAAGTTCTATCAACCTCATAGACACATGAAAAACAGAAAAAGTGCAAAACCATCGCACCACCTCTTTAAAAAAAAAGGGGTCTATGCTTGGTCCTCTCTTTCTTTCCCTCAGCACCAAATCTTTTGCCAAAAAATTACAAGGCAAGCTCAGATCGGCTATTTTTGCTGAATGTTCACCTATTATGACATAATAAGGTTCATGTTGTTAATTGCACTGCTATTGCCTAATCATATATTTGTACATATCATAATACAGTACATGAACGGTCTGCTGAATTTGCCCCCATTCCTGGGATTCCGTCTATTCTTATTAGTTATCTGAGACGTAAGTGCTTCATGTTTTGAGGCTAAATGCTTCTGCTTTCAACAGTAGCTCTACCTGTATCGTGTTACTGGCCACTGTACTGAGCCAATACCTCAGGGATCAATACATTTATACTATATCTTTAAACTTTTTTTTTCCTTTTACACAAGATCTTTTGAGATGCTAAGAGCTTGTAACGTGACACTGGGTCACCTACTGTATATTGTCAGTTCAAACATAATTGAACCACATAAGGGGATTTGGGGGGGACGGGTCGTTAAGCTGGAGTTTCCACAAGTTAGGACACCAGATACGCGCATTTTCGACTGTTTATTTTGAGCGCAAACTTTCTTTCCTTTTGAACCGGCGAGCTGAGAACTCTTTGAACCTCTCAAAAGATCTCTCGGGCAATATACAGTTTTTCTCTCTCTCTCTCCCCAATGACTTCTTCCCCACAAAAAGGGGATTAAAATGTCGTATACATCAACCCCAGAGCCCGTTGTGCACCACACATCTAACCTGTAATTTGATCGGTGTAAATACATGCTGTGTTACCCAGCGCATGACTCAGATGTGGTTTTACTTTTGTTAACCACGCGGCCCCCCAAAGGCCCCTGCGTCTAAAATATAACCCCCTCCCCCCAGCCCCACCGCATAACCACAACCTTTGTGTTCCATCGCCATACGTCCTCCTCGACGGAGGAAAGAGAAAAAAAACACTTGTTGATGTGTCCGCTAAATCCCCCGTCCCCGAGGGTTTCGGGCGACAGCGTCTACAAAGACCCCCCTATACACGCACGCACGCACGCACGCACGCACGCACGCACACACACACACACACAGACGTTTGCATTACCATACTTGTGAGGACATCAACATTTTATGACGACGGTAAATATTGTCTTAAAATTGCTGATGAACTGCCGAACAATTGCAGATTTACAAGCGTGACGTGTTGTGATCTTGTGAATCTGCAATTTTTCTCGAAACAACCCTGTGTGCAACTACTGTAAGTGTAAATCAGGCATACAGTACCTCCTAACTTCTAAATGCCTATTCCTAAACCAAACCCCAACCTGAATGTTTTAGAGGCTCTATGCAGAGCGGCCATATTGGAAAGAAATTCGGCCTCTTCCTTACTTCCTTCACAGGTCTTACCAATTATACTAATTAAGGCTCTGTTCCATTTAGTGTATTGTGGTTCTCAAACTTTGTTAATTTGGAACATGACAAAGATATGGCTCGCAACTCACTTTGATGCTCCAGGTTTTATTTCAAACAAACAGCTGACCATTTGGAACATGCACAATATCAGCACCCTGACTCTGTTTGACCAGAATGGAACAGAGATTTAATTAGTATCATTGATAAGACCTGTGAAGGAAGTAAGGAAGAGAGGCCCAATACCTTTCCAATATTGCTGCTGTGCATAGAGCCTATTGTAAGGCCTATGGTTACAAAAATGCGGCGGCGAACATTACACATCAAACTATCAAACACCTCATACACGTGGAGGATTTTATTTGCTGTAAAAATGGACCTTGTTTTGAGAAGTAAATGCGTTGCTTTTATCCTGACAAAGTCTATCTCTCAAATTCTACTACTTGCAGGGATATTTGGACCTCACAAGTATAGTAATACAGACACACACGCACACGCACACGCACACACACACACGCCACCCACACCACCCCACTCCTTCTCCTTAAATCCTTTAACATAACATTCATACTACTCCACATATCAGTCAAACAGGGATTTTCTGCTGCAAGTCACTTGATCGTGGAGGCTCAAACAAAAGAGGCTATTCAAAAAAGAAAAAAAGAAGGAAAAAAAGAAAAAAAGGAAAGAAAAAGCAACACCAGGCCGCTAACGCGGATGTTTGTTTACGCAGGTTAGCCTGCCGCGGTGCTCCAGAAACCCTGTTGGAGAGAAAGGCAGCAGCAGCGGCCGCCGCGCATCAAATATTGAGCAGCTCCTTTAGCCGGAGTTTGTTTTTGCACCACAGACGATGTTAAAAAGTGTCCTTGCTGACCTCAAGTTGTGGGGGCTTTGTTCTCTGAGCTACACACACACACACACACACACACACACACACACACACACACACACACACACACACACACACACACACACACACACACACACACACAGCTTGTCAGAGCTGGAAGAGCCACAACACTGGAGCATCTGGACACATGCATGCACGCACGCACGTGCGCGTACACACACACACACACACACACACACACACACACATCTGGACAGACACACCATCTGGACAGACGCTAAAGTCCAGTCCCAGAGCTGTTCCATATGTCTAGCCACACGCCCTGAGCAACCTGATGACGTGTGGCTACACACACACACACACACACACACACACACACACACACACACACACACACACACACACACACACACACACACACACACACACACACACACACACACAGGACAGAGAAGCAAATACAAAGACAGAGAGACAGAGACAGACAGACAGACAGACAGACAGACAGACAGACAGACGGCCATTGTGTAGCTATACTCTAAGCTGTATCTTACAGTTCTTCTTTTCCTCTGTATCGGTACCTTAACTGCTGTGCTGCCTCATGGCGACTGAATTTCATCCCGCGGGATCAATAAAGGTCTATCAGCCTCCCTGTTGACAGGTGCTGCCCCAGCCCGTAGGATTACATAATAATTATCACCCCCCCACCCCCCACCCCCCCCCCACCCGGCCTACCTCCTCGGAACACGGGCCAATTGTGTTCGCATATACAGTACACTCGACGAAGCCGGATGCACCACAGTGGATTTGAACCCCCAGACTCTGTGGTGGTGTGCAGGCACCACCCGAGCGCCCCTTAAACCAACACTGTCTCACTCCCCAAAAGGCATATTGTGACTTCTTGACCAAACGTCAAACGGTGACTTGAAGGGGTTACCCTTCCAGTCAAATGGTACCTTCCTGGGGCACTTCCGCACTCCAGGAATGCGGAAGTGCAGTTCTCAGACCCCCCCCAAAAAATGTTAAAAACGACGTATTCCTGCAAATATTTGGAACATTTTGAATAGTCTTGATTTTTTTTAAACATGAATCATCTCTTCTGGGGATCCCTAGCACTATACATTTTCAGATGGGGGTCCGTGGCCAAATATATACCAATTTAGGGGGTTCTTTGCGCGTAAAGGTTTTCTAGGGCAAGTGCCACGGCAAGTGCTAAGGTGGAGTCTTCAGATTACGGCGGAAGATTGGGAGTGAGTGCAGTTCTAATTGCAACGGGGAGTTCATTCCATAGTTTGGGAGCCAGAAGGGAGAAGAGTTTGGGACGTGTGGAGCGTTGTCCCGGATGTTTTAGCGGAGGTTCTGACAGCTTCCGTGTGTTAGCTGATCTGAGTGAGTGGGAGGGGTGTCCACTGATGCTGCCAAAGTGCCCTTAAGCAAGTCAGTGACATCCATAAATGTTGTTCCAGGGGTGTTGCACTGCTGTTGACCCTGACAGCTGATGTAATGCAGGGGAGTGTGTCATCTGCTGTGTACAACACCCGTTCTGCTCATCAGATTCTCCTAAAAAAGTTCCAAAAAAACAAATACCACGTTTGCTTTGTCGTCATCCATGGTCTGCTGCATGCGGCCAGACACTGGAATGACCTGCAAAAGTCTTTAAAAAACGTTTTTATTCTAAAGTCATCTTTTAAAGACCCTGTTTTGGACTTCCTGACGGAGAAATGTTCACTGTCTGTCAGACACATGGTTGACCCTTGCTTGTTTACATTTTTTATCTATGTTACATTACTTGTTACATTAACACATTGAGTGCCAAAACCGTTTTGCAAATACACCCGTCGAGTGCCATAACCGTAGATCTACGTGTGTTCAAAAAAAAAATCCCCACATGGGGCGCTCTAACGCAACTTAGGAATGATCCGCGGACCCTGTAAAATGGAATGGACGGATGTGAATCCAGTCCAAAAAACGTACCTCCCAATGATAGGATCTTGAGGAAAAAGGTCCCTATCTCCATATCTTTTTACCGTGGTGAAAACGAGACATTTTCGACGCACGATCACTCTGCAATGGCGGATCGCGTCAGAAATATTATTGTTCCAGTCGTTAGTCGGGACCATCGCGCATGCACCCTTTGTTTACATCCGGATCCTCGTTGTGGCGTCTACAGCTCTAAACAGATCAGTGTAGACGGTAAGAGGCGCTGCCACTGGATGTACCCCGTTTTAAAAAACCTCTGGTAGTCCGGTGGATTGGTACGAAATTTTAGGTGAATCGTTCACTTTTTCATAAAAGCGTGAAACTTGGTACACTTGTACAGTTTGGGGTCCTGAACATTTTCAGATATAGAGCCATCGCAAAAACGGTCCCTAGCCTTGGCAGCCATTTTACTTGCCTCCAAATTATGTATTTTGCATCATATCTCCTAAACCAAACATGATAATACAGAATAGGCGATGTCTACACCTATGTTTTGATGGTTAAGGATTACAGTGATACCATTTAAAACAGAGGTTCTCAAACTGTGGGTTAGGACCCCAAATGGAGTCACAGGAAAGTGGCAGTGGCTACATTAACAGATTTTTTTAATGTGAATCCTTCCAATTAAGTCTGTTTTTGTTTTGTTTTTGAAAAGCATACAATTATTATAATGGTTCTGGCAACAGATATAGGCTATACTATAGGCTATAATCATATGAGATAAAACAACGTAAAATGAGCCAAAATTACAATGGAATAACACAGAAATGAATACATTGTGATGACAATTATCTAGCCAGTCACACAAGCAATGCAACTAATTAGATCTCCCCTTGTAAAGGGTATTTGAGCAACCGAGTTAGCAGACATAACTCAGACCCTGGTCTTTGATGGTTTTATTATACTAACCAGTAGTCAAGTAGAGTCATATAAACCTAAAAAAATAAACACAAACAACAACGCAACGACAAATTACTGACATGAAATATACACACAAAACTATAAACCATATCACAAATACATATACGGTAAGAATTGAGAGCGTGTTTAAACAACAATAAATATATTATTGTCGTTTAAACACGCTCTCAATTCTTACCGTCAGTCTCTCGGAGCTCGCAATGGAAAATGACGAACGCAGCAATAACACCCTGTTAACTAGTAACACGGGTGCAGGCGTAGAACACTTCGTCCTGATGGTGAGCATCCACTCCATTTATATCAGTTTGGTCTACCCAAGTGGGTGTAACCTTCCGTTGATTAATCATGTGACTTGTGTATTGTCTTAATTGTGGAAACACAGGCTTTAGCACTGTTCTAAACAGCACCAGCTCCTCATCTGACCTAATCAATCAACATGGCCTCATGTGACACTCAAGTGAAAAGTGTGTAAAGTCCACTGCTCTGCTGTGGCTTTTAGAATTTGTATATATTTGTACCTTCGGATTACAACTTCAGTTTATAACTCCAAATAAGCAGTATTAATCTTCATAGGAGCATGTATCAACTCCTAGAATAATAGCTCGGCCTAAGTAAGCAAATACACAGGAAACAGGAAACCGGTGAGGTAGTTCCTGGCCAAACAGGAAACCGGTGCATTTCCGTTCCTGTTTTCCGGCCAGATGACGTCATTTTCGCGGGAATGATACCCTGGCCACCGTTTCAATAGAAAATAGTTTATAAAAGGCTTTCGGGGGTGAAATTCATGGAGTGGGTGTTGTGAAACATTTGCCACTCACAAAATATATACAATTTAACTTGCACATGAGAAATATGTTACCGAGCTCTCATATGACATGGGGTATTGCGGTAACTTATTAAAGGGTTTTTCTCAATTTCTCCACATTCCACATCAATGGAGAGAAACATTCTCAGAAATTGCCCTCCATTCATTCCAAAAGGGGTAACTAGACTTCTACCGTACCTTACTAAGCTCCATACAGTGTCCACCCCCCACTCACACATCCCTGCTCCTGGGGTACCAATGCACCTCTATCACACCACACCTCACTCACCTACCCCACCAATCCCCCCCTCTGCCTGGGCTCTGTCCGGAGTCAAAGCCACAGCCACCCCTCTTTGATATAGCGCACCAGATAATGTATGTCAGCAAGCACTTGTAATTTGAACCAACTTCTGTCCAAACATAATTGTACATAATATTAACTTCAGAAAATAAAATAGGCTGTTTGTATGTTTGGGAATGTTCCAGGAACATAGCACGCAGTTGAACACAGGGCCCTTGGAGAAAGAGTACCCAACAACCTTTTAAAAAGTTAACTCTATGTGTGTTAACAGAATAGAAAGCCGTGGAACATACAGTAGGACACAGTGGGAACATAGGAATGACCCTTCTCAGATGTTGTGATTTCCTTTTTTCAACGTCACTGACTAAGTAGTAGTATCGGTATCGGTATTGGCTGAGAATGAGGGTGTCTATTCCCAATTCAAAACGCTGGACCCCTGGATTGCTGATGTGGAGTGCAACACCTAGTATCATCTCTCAGTACTTAATGCACGACTTAGTTACCCAAACCATGCTACTCATACACAGAGGTTCCGAGTGATCGAACCCAGAACCTTGAGGTCCTAAGGCGAGTGCTCTACTAACTGAGCTACCTGGACATAAACAACGTTATTGAATTGACCATTACCTAAAAGTGTTATACTTTTATGAAGACATTAACGATTCTCGGACAAAACCACGGACTACCTCACAACATCACTGAATTGACCATTAATTATTCACCTTAATACTATACTTTATGTAGTACCATTATGGTGTTGTACATGATATCATTGTAATCATTGACCATCAAAATATAGGTGTAGACATCACCTATTCTGTATTATCATGTTTGGTTCAGGAGTTATGATGCAAAATACATTATTTGGTAATGGTGGCCGCCATGGCCACCAGGGGCGTTTTTGCAATGGCTCCATATCTGAAAATGTTCAGGGCCCCAAACCATAGACATATAAAGGTAGTCGGCTCTGAGGCATTGGTATCACGGGGGCCATTTTAGCGTAGGAAAGCTTCCCTGAAGCTTCCGCGTGTGTCACAGAAGGGGGCGTTCGGTAGGCCAATCAGAGGCAGGTGGGGGCGGGACAACTACATTCTGACAGGTCTTAGAAAAGACGCACTGTGATTGGCCAGTAGTCAACGCGCTGTGAGCGCTGTGATTGGCCAGTAGTCACTTTGAGTGTTCGTTTGCCTACGCAAAAATGGCGGCCGCGATACGAGTTGCTCCAACGAACTGCAGAGGCCAATGAGGTATCTAGGTTTCTATATCTATGCCCCAAACTATACAAGTGTACCAAGTTTCACGCTTTTATGAAAAAGTGAACGATTTTCGCCTCAATCCACCGGACTATGGCACTAAATGTGTTTAATATTGTTTTAGCTGTTTGCATTGCTTTTTTTTTATTTAATTAAATTTGCTTTTAACTTGAAGTTTGTGTGTGTGTGTGTGTGTGTGTGTGTGTGTGTGTGTGTGTGTGTGTGTGTGTGTGTGTGTGTGTGTGTGTGTGTGTGTGTGTGTGTGTGTGTGTGTGTGTGTGTGTGTGTGTGTGTGTGTGTGTGTGTGTGTGCGTGCGTGCGTGCGTGCGCGCGCGCGTGCGCGCACACTCGTCTGTCAGGTGTGAGTGAGGTTGCATTGTGAGGTTACACCAGATTGCCATGGCAACCCCAGCCTTAGCTTGATTTGGCAAATTCCCCACACCTGCCGAATTCCCCACACCTGCCATTTGATTAGCTAGTCTGTCAGTACACTTTTCAGTCGGTTTGCACTCTTCAGACATTCTCCACAGATGTTTACCATTCATTGCACAAGGACTTTCCACAACTTCCGATCCCCCCATATGCCCATATATGGGCAGGCCCGTGTATGCCCATATACTGATAACATCAGGGATCTCCATTTATGGGCATAAAAGTCTGGGCATTTGGTTCCATTTGTATACTGTCAGGCGTTAAGGGGGGGCGTCAAATTTAAACGTTTGAGAAACCCTAAGAGACCAGTTGATCCAGCCAATGCCAGGAAAATGCCCCCCCTACAGCATAACGGAGCCGTCCTCACTGTTGGAGTCAAGCATTCAGGTCAGTGTACAGTTACACCACACATGCACTCATCTGATCGTGATCATTTTTGTCGCCACATGTCTGTAGATCTGAGCCTATGTTTTTTTTTGTGCAATACTGAACTTTTACATGTGCATTTTGTCTTTGTAATGAGGGCTTTATTCACTGCAAACCCCACTATGACATCTCTCTCTATGTAGTTGTTGACAGACTATTGTTGCTGACACAGCCTGATCACATCCGGCTTTAAGATGCTCAGATCAGTGCAAAAGAGTTGCTCTTCTGTTCCTTACACATTGTACTAATGCACAGGCATCACTGTTAGCGAATGTGAGCGTTTTTTGACCACAATTCCCAGCCCTAAATGCAGATGTCGCTTTCATCACTGTTCCCAGTGAAACACTAGCCAGTTGATCGGTCTGTGTGAATGAAGCTGTTGCCCATCCGTTGCCCCAATAGGGGACCTTCTTTCAAATTCACTTAGATCTTTTTCGTTTGCCATCTTGATCCAGCATCGAGGTCAACTGGGTCTGCTCAGCATTTTTATACATGCCACCAGAGCATGTTCTAGAGCAGTGGTTTTCATATTTTTCATATCGAGGTCCATTATTTATTCGGCATTTGAGCCACGGACCACCGTTTGATGAGATTTAGACTCTCAGACCCAAAACTTAGAATATTGTGTTGTCGTTGGATACGATTTTGTCCACAATTCCATGCTGTGTTGATGTTGCTACCATAGGAGAGATAACAGGCAAACGATCAAAATAGCAGTTTTTCCGCATTCTCTAATTGTGTAGACCTCTTGTAAATTAAGTAATGCAGATTTTTAACAATAATTTAACTCTTGAGAGCGTACAATGACACCAAATGGACCCGTAAGGGTCCATTTGGTTTGTATGGTTTGTATGGTTGTATTGACTATTTTTTGGGGCTATTAAGAAATAGCTTGTAGATCTGCTATTTTTGAAAATTCGAGAAAATGTTTGCAAATCTTTGAATATATATATATATATATTTTTTTTTAAGCAAACATTTGTAACTCAAATCTTTGCTTCTGGAGGTCCCTGGAACAAAATATCTTGAGATGGGGGTCCGCGGCCAAATACATATAATTTTGGGGGTCCTTGACATGAAAAGGTTTGAGCACCACTGATATAGAAACAGAGGTTTTTCAGAAAACTGTTGCAGGGATTTAGGAGACCATGTAGAATCGGCTTCAGGTCTTAATGGGTTAATTTATGAAAAAAACATTCAAACTTATACAAGGTTTCTGCTCGACAGTGTCTATAATACACACATATATGAATACATGTACAGTATATTATTTATACATGTGCATGCATAGTTAAAGGCCCAATATGTCAGCCCACGGCTGTTGTATTGACTCTCCTCAACTTGTCTGTAGATGGCTAGATAGATATAGATACCACCACTAATGGCATGTGACAGCTCGCATGGTTTTGGTATGCGTTTTGTAATTCAATAATTGTTTCTCTGCACGGATTTAAGTGATTTACGCCTCATCTCTTCTCCACATGAGAAATGATACATTTGTGAAACATTTCTGATCCCGATCCTAAACTGTAATTAGAGACATCGTACAATTACTGTGTAAATGACCTCATCAGGCAACATACGTTAAACTTGAGCTCCTATTTATCAGCATCACAATGAAAACTCTTTTTTTCAAGGTTTCGAAGAAAAAACACCATGATTTTTTAATTATTATAATAATTTTAAATATTTACGCAGTGGTGTAAAGTAACTAAGTACATTTACTCAAGTACTTTACTTATGTACAATTTTGAGGTACTTTTATTTTACTGGAGTATTTCCAATTGTCTATACTTTTACTTCTACTCGACTACATCTCAGAGGCAAAAATTTTACTTTTACTCCACTACAATTAGTAGAAAACTTAAGTTACTAATTACTTTGCAGATATAAATGATTACGTTATAAAATATACATGAAACACTTCTGCCCTATTTTATACCCAGGCTATTTGAAAATAGCCGATCTACAAGCTCACAACGCGTCGCATCGCGACGCGTTGTGAGCTTGTAGATCTGCTATTTTCAAACATTTTAGTACTTTTACTTTTGGTACTTTAAGTACATTTTTGATACCAATACTTTTGTACTTATACTCAACAGAGTATTTCTACATTGCAGTATCGATACTTTGACTTAAGTAAAACCACCACTGTATTTACGTTACATTATCATTCAAATATTAGTATTTTGGGGCCCACTTGCAGTATCCTCACGGTCCACCAGTGGGCCCCGGCCCACAGGTTGGGAGTCACTGCTGTAGCAATAGGACGTTCACATAGAGGGGGAGAAAAAAGCAAAACAATAATTCAAAAGGATTTATGAAACATACAAATGTAAACACGGCTCAATACAAGAGGTGCAGTCTATCTGTTCTCATTGACATTGTATTGACTTTGTGTCACGATGTTAATGGAGGATGTGGCAGCAAGCGGGAGTGTTCATTGGTTGGATAGATGTGTGTGTGTGTGTGTGTGTGTGTGTGTGTGTGTGTGTGTGTGCGCTTGTATTGCTGTACCTGTGTGGACCAGATGTCCCCACAAGTATAGTAGAATTTGAGAAAGTAGACGTTGTGGGGGCCGTTTGCCTGGTGCTCACAAGAGAAAGGCTTATCTGATGGTTAAAAAAAAGATTTTTAGAGACGGGTTTAGAATTAGGAAAAGATTCAGGTTGGCTCGAGTCAGGACTAGACATTTAGAAGTTAGGTTTAGTGGTTAGGGTTGGAATTATATGCCTTAGTTGCACGCTGGTGTCGTGCACAGGAAAAAAACGTCGATCTACAAGCTGCCGGTAGATCGACAATATTTCGTTTTTATAGGAAATTATGAAAAAAGCAAATGGTGTTCAAAAAATTGCCTTCCCAAAATGTTGTTGTCCTCACAAGTATGGTAATACAAACCTGTGTGTGTGTGTGTGTGCGCGCGTGTGTGTGCGTTCTGACTGAGATAAAGACCCCCTTCGTGCGGAGCAAGTCGCCTCAGGCCCGACAAAAGCCTCTAATGCAGATTTAGAATTTCAATCCTGTAGTCACAATTCTGCCGGCATTGACAGGTCAACAAGCATCCAGCAATCTGTTGTCCCTCTCAAGATCTGTGTTTTTTTTTTCCTTCTCTACTTAAATCGCTTACTACCTCGGAGGAGAGGAGGAAGAGAGGAGGAAGAGAGGAGGGGGATAGGAGAGGGGACGAGACGACAGGAGCAGTATTGATTTCGTCGACTAAAACTATGACAAAAAATGTTCGTCGACTACCTTCTTTTTTTTTCGTCAGTGAAAAAACACTGACAAAAAAAAAAAGAAAAAAGCTATGATGACTAAAACTAAGACTAAATATATTGACAATTTCGTCAACAAATAAAAACTAGACTAAAATGTTAGTGAGGGACGAGTGGAGAAGAGATCCAGTAGAACTAAAAGACAAGTCATTTTATGTTTGTCTGGGCTCGGGTGTTGCGCTCTGAAAATAGCAGATTGTGAGCTTGTAGATCTGCTATTTTCAGCATGCAACCAAGTGTAAAATCAGCCATTACGGCGCCATCAAGGCACCGCCTGAATACATTTTAGTCGACTAAATCAGCTGTAGACAGGAGGGGAGAGGAGAGGAGGATGGTGATGAAGTTGAAGGAGGTGGAATCAAATAAGGTAGCCGGAGATAAAAGGGGTTAACGACGAGGTGAAGGAGAGAACGGAGTGTGATGTAGTGGAGAGAGGGAGAAGAAAACGAGAGGACGGCCGGGAGAGACGGCGGGCTAAGAGGATGAGGGGACATTAGGAAGGAGGTGACGTAAAAGGAGAAGAGGGAGGGAGGGAGGGAAGGAAGCGAAGGAGGAGACTAGTTGTTGGGAGAGATCGACCCCTTTACCCGAGTGGTCGTCGGTTCGATTCTTGCCAACTGCCAGTGTTCAAAGGTTATTAGACAATTTGAGTTTGTTTTATTCATACTCTGTGATATAGAGACAGGAAGGGTTGACCCTCGTTAATTTTATTAGCTGCAGCTGAGTTGCTTACATCACAGTGTACTATAAGGGTCAGCCTGCCATGTTTTTACCCTTTTTGTAGTTTGTAAACCTGTACAGGAAAACAAACGACATGATTGGCCTGCGGTTTCATTCCCTTTTAACAAAGCTGAGAGCCAGTATTGCTTATTTGCTTATTATGAGCGACTTTAGGCTTGTTTTTCTGTAAAGCCGCTTGCATTTCCTTTTTTTTGGCAGGGGGCTTTTTTTTAAAGTGTACCCGCCCTGTGTGTGAGATCATGCTGCCTAGTCGCTTAATTCTTTTGGGCTTGTTTTCTTAATTGTTTCTCTCACAAAATCTGGCAGCACTGGTTTCATTCCCCTTTAATCCATTAAGACTGGGAACGCTTAAGATTTCTTTGGCTATTCAAAAATAGCAGATGTACAAGCTCATAGCTCGGTGCCATGCTATGAGCTTGTAGATCTGCTAATTTTAAAAAAATCATGAAAATGTTTGCAATTTGTCCGATTCTATAAATGTTGTCTAAATCCTAATAGTTTTTTGAACGTATGTTGCTATATAAGTGGTTCTCAAACCTTTTTATGTCAAGGACCCACCAATTTGATATGTATTTGGCCGCGGACCCCCATCTCAAAATGTTCTGTTCCAGGGACCCCCCAGAAGCAAAGATTTGAGTTACAAATGTTGGCTTTAAAAAAATACATATTCAAAGTTTTGCACACATTTTCCAGACTTTTTGAATAGCCAAAGAAATCTTAAAATGACACAGATGTGTTCCCGGATTGAATGAGTTAACAAAGCAAAGAGCAGACGTTAGCATGGTGCTAGAAAAGTAGCATGCCGGCTTATTGAGCCACTTGTTTGTTGTGTTAATTGCGGCGGCCTTTGAAGTGGAACTAATCCATAATGCCACTAATAGTGGACAAGCTGCTTTTTAGGAGTTCTTTTTTAACCACTGCTTGTGTTTGTGTAGCAGGGTGGCCTAATTGTTAGAGAGGCTGCCCTGTAATGTACTTAATGTACACATTAAGTATATGACTATACTATGTTTCTCAACCTTTTTTTGAGCTCGGAACCACTTGAACATTTCAAACAATTCTCAAGGACCACCCGCCCCAACTCCCCACAACAATATTTAATATATTTAGTACATATTATTTTCATTATATCGTCTCTGTCAGGTCCAAAACCTTTCAGGATTCAGATTCAGAAGTTTCGAGCTTGTACATCTGCTACTTTTGTGTGACGTTGTAGGGCATTCATTTACGAAAAAACTAAAAAAGTTGGAATATGGAGATAAGAGATTTCAGAAACGATATATATTTAACATTAATCGTCTTGTAGCTTGTAGATAGCGACACCGCAACACCAAAATGTAAAGCAACCCATAACGCAAAGCCTAAATTGTTTTAAGCTCCATGCAAGTCCATCCACTTGAGGTCCTACCCAACAGGATCTGCATTTCTCAATAGAAGAGCAGGTAGACCAACTACAGCCATCACAGTTGTGTTAGTTACATTGTATTAATACTCTTAATTTACTCTTTATTCTTTTTTGTATTGAGTAAAACAAAGTTATGGATTGGTCCTTAAAGTTAAAAGGAGTAGTTCACCCATAAAATTACTTTCTATCAATTACACACCCCATGAAGACCCCTTGCATTCGTGGAGATTTTTTTGTCTTTGTTGTATTCCAAGCCAATTGAGTCTCCTACCGGAGACTGGGTGAACTACTCCTGTAAGTTTAACTTTGATCTCCATCGAGGCTTAGGCATGGAGTAGTTGAGAGATGTCTCCAGGGGGGGAAGTACACTTTTTATAATAACATCTTTCTTTTGAACCGTCTGCTTAATTGCTCCGTGTCTTAACGTATTAATGTTTAATGTTTTGTGTAAAGCACTTTGAATTGCCTTGTTGTTGAAGTACTGTACAAATAAACCTTAAAAGGACAACACGCAGAGCTGTTGAAAGATTTGCTTGATGAACTTGAGGGGAGATGAATCGTACGATGTTGTTACGGGCCATCGGGTCATCAAATGCTTTGATAGCAGGTGTCACAGGCAAATGGTGTAGTTTTTAAACCTTCAAACGGCATCAAAGATGTGGTTTAATTAATTACGTTTTGTTAGATTCTGTGCCAGTATCGGAAACGGCAAAGGATGACAGGCAGTCAGGCAGAGTTGCACAATGGGGCTGACAAACTTAACCACTTTAGCCCTGTAGTATACACTGTACTTCGTTGACCGGGGTCCCCCAGGGGTCTGTACTTGGCCCCCCTCCCTTTTTCACCTCTACACCAAATGTCTTTGCTGAAAATAGCCAACAAGTTTTGTAAAATGTTTGCCTAGTATGACTTGCCCAGAATAGGGACACTAGGGTTCATGTAGTTAAAGAAGAAATGGAAATGCAAACATTGCAAGCTGCTTAGTTTGTGCAGACAGTCGGGGACTACTTTCTTGTGGAAAATACTCTTGTAATGAAATTGTTATTAACTGTGTGTGTGTGTGTGTGTGTGTGTGTGTGTGTGTGTGTGTGTGTGTGTGTGTGTGTACGCGTGCGTGCGTGCGTGCGTCCGACAATTATGCAATTCATTAACCTGAACCCTACCTAAGGTTGACTTTTCATTGTCAGTGCATCTCTCTTTTTAGCTTGGTCTCCCTCTCTAAACATAAACAGAGTGAAAAGGGCGATACCATGTGTTATAGAGGCTATTATGCACATACATGAATACAGGGTGATTGACTGACTGATTGATTGATTGGTCATTTACATGACCATGTGTGTGTACATATTTGTCAAAAGGATCAATCTCAAAAAAGCCCCACAGCTTATTTCCAACGTGCCTTTAGATTTTGACCTTCCCTTTGGAGTGCCTTGGGCATAAACAGTTTAAAATACACTAAATGTAAGAGATCAAGTCAGATAGCAGACGGACAAAACAACCAAATTTTACATGATGCAGAACATAATACAATAATATATTATATCACCGCAGGAAATCAAAGTTGTTTTCTAAAGATGCCATAGCTTATAGATCAATCCAGAATTGTAGGGGAAATATAGCGGCTACATCGAAAAAAGAAAATAAGCGGTATTTCTTCCCTTTTCTACCAAGCCGGGTTAAAAAGATTGTTATTGACGGGATAGCCCCTTGAGACCCCCTCATTTTCGAGGGGGTCCCATACAAACATGAACAGCAGACATAGATACATACAATACAAGTATACAGATACTGAACATTCATACACAGATAGTTTGTTCACCCTCTCTCACCCCACCATCAGCTGTTAAACAACAGAGGAGAGAGATTTGTGCTTTATTTGTGACAGTGACAGACAGTAAAGACAGGAGAGCGAGAGAGAGAGAGAGAGAGAGAGAGAGGGTATGATGACATACTGTACAGCAAAGAGCCTCAGGTCATGCGAACCGAGGCCAGCTGTAGAAGGGCTGTCTCCAGCCTTATTATTTATGTGGTATGTGCTCTCACCGGGTGAAGCCCACCCCGCACTGTGGGTTTTTCGACATGATTTATCTCCACCTGACACAGTTTTACAGTTCCGTTTCATCCTTCATCCAAGTCAAAGTATAACCAAGATGTTTCAGTCAAGAGAAACTGTCAGAGGAGAGAGAGAGGCAATACTGAACAGTAGCCTACATGCAGCGCCTCAGTCAGATCAGAAACAATAGATCAGTGGTTCTCAACCTGTGGGTCGGCGACCCATGTTTGGGACGCGGACTAATTTTTATGGGTCGTGAGTAAATGTCCCCTTTTTTCGTTTCGTACATTTTATTTTATTTTAAATATATTTATATACATATATATTTCTTGTTTTTGTTCAAGTAAAAGTCAAGTATTTCATAAAAAAAGAAATTAAAAAAAATATCCATAAATAAATAAAATGTTTAAGAAGTAGTTAAAATAGCAGATCCACAAGCTCGCAACACGGTGCGAAGCGACTCGTGAGCTTGTACTGTTGATCAGCTATTTTAGGCTAAGAGGTTTGTTGTAGGGGGAAAAAAAAGCAGAGAAGTTAAAAGGGTTTAAGTGATTAGTTGTCTGAAAATACATATTTACATGAATCCAAGTGTTTAAGTTTAATCTGCGACACAATTTTATGCAATATGTAGTGGGGCGTCCCTGCTTCATTTCTCTCTCAGCTATAGGGGTCCTTGGGCTGAAAAACCTCGAAGACCCCTGCCGTATGGGATTTAGGCGGCAAAGGGCATAGCATTGAGGCCTTTTGACCCCCGCCTAGTAGGCCGAGAGTAATTCCCAGGTAGGCTGAGTGGGCGGCTGTATTCTCAGGCTGTTGTTAGACACTAGTGGAGCTAATAGGCCTTTAGCCAGTCACACATGGTAAACACAGCACTTTGGAAGTGTCCTTAAGCTAAAGCACAAGACCTTCTCCATTGAGTAAGTCGTGGCAGCCAACTGCTCTCACTTCCATGATCTCAACAACAACGCAGGGTGACTTAAAGTTCTTGAAACGCATTAGAGCCGATTAAGCTCATCGGGGGTCTGGTGGTCGCGTCCGTCCGAACGTCCTGTACCTCCCTGAGGCCAGGAACGTGTTTTTCAAGGACGCGGCACTTTGTAGTTGTTGTTGTTTTGTTTTTTGTCAGTCTGTGTGTGATCTGTTTGTCGTGTTGACGGTAGGAATTCCAGGAAATGCATGCACGATGGATTCCATGTAGGTAACATAATAAAAAAAGAACATGAAAATAAAAACTTATTGTTTTGGTTTGTTTATTTTGGGACAATATTTTGCAGAAGTGAACTTATGCCCATTAACCCTGGTCTCCGTATTGTGGGCATGCAATTACAGGTGAAGATTTTAAAAAATAAAATGGAAAATGTAAGGAAAAGGAAATTTAAAAAGACAAAATAGCAAAAACATTTCAAAATGTCTCCCTCTACCGGCTCACTGAGCCTGTATATCCACTATTTTCATGTACGTTTATGGCTTAAGTAGTTAACCAAACAAGTGTGGAGAGATGGCTCTGAAATGTCCACTGTCCCTCTCCATTCCGCTTGGCTCCGTCTCCATTGACGTCTCTGTAACCGCGACTGCCCCAGCGATATGAATGAAAATGAGATTATGGCTTATGGCGTGGCATTACCAGCCCCCATGGTCCTCCTCCTATTAAGCCCCCCACGTTTCCCTCCCCTGTTCTGCCCTCTTTGCTCCAGAGACCCCCACCCCTACCAAAGCCCTCGCACCGCTCCCCACCTGGGGAGAACAATATCCTAAGTCCATCTTAGAGTGCTTCCCAAAGGATTTGGCTAACAGATGGTTCCTCAAATCCCCTGGTTTCCTCCCAGCTTGAACATGTGTTCTTGTGATCCTGACCCTAAAAAAGAAAGAAAATCCCAAAGAATGGAGATGTTGTGTTTTGCTTGGCTTGCTCGCATCCCGCCACTTTGTGTTCCCTTTGTAACCTTTGTAGCCCTGTTCAAAATGCAGTGGTCTGGAGTGAAGTACAGTAGTTTATAATGTATGGCAATATAGTAGTTTATAGTGTAGTACAGTAGTTTATAATATATGGCAATACAGTAGTTTATAGTGCAGTACGTTAGTTTATAATATATGGCAATACAGTAGTTTATAGTGTAGTACAGTAGTTTATAATATATGGCAATACAGTAGTTTATAGTGCAGTACAGTAGTTTATAATATATGGCAGTACAGTAGTTTATAGTGTAGTACGGTAGTTTAGTGTAATACAGTCGTTTATAGTGTAGTACAGTAGTTTATAGTGTAGTACGGTAGTTTATAGTGTATATAATAACATATATTATCTATTATAATATATGGCAATACAGTAGTTTATAGTGTAGTACAGTAGTTTATAGTTTAATACAGTAGTTTATAGTGTAATAGAGTAGTTTATAGTGTAGAACAGTAGTTTATAGTGTAGTAGAGTAGTTTATAGTGTAGTACAGTAGTTTATAGTTTAATACAGTAGTTTATAGTCTAGAACAGTAGTTCACAGTGTAGCACAGTATTTTACAGTGTAGAACAGTACAGTGTATTGTGTAGAATTTTCAATTCAATTTTATTAAAGTGTCAAATCACAGTTGTCTCAAGACACTTTACATGCAGAGAAGAGACCCGACAATCCCACCCTGAACAAGCAATTTTTGCGACAGTGGCAACGAAAAACTCCCTCTTAACTGGAAGAAACGTCAGGCAGACCCTAGGTTCTAGGGTGGCGGCCTTCTGCCGAACAGTAGATGTAGTGTAGTACTGTAGTTTGTTAGAATAGTACAGGAGTGTAATACAGTATGTTATAGTGTACTGTAGTACAGTAGGTTGGTACTATACAGTAGTCCGTACTGTAGTACTGCAGTTTGTAGAATAGTACAGGAGTGTAATACAGTATTTTATAGTGTGATGTAGTACTGTCGTTTGGAGCCTGGGGGTATAAAAGGCAGTTGAACGTTGAGTTACTGTAGTCAGAGAGTGTACAGTATGTATAACACAGTTGATGCTAGTTATGCTAGTCAGATGTTTTTGTTGTGTTGATTTGTTTTCGTTTGACCACAAAAGGAATGCTATTTAGAATAGTTTAGACAGATGCTAGGTTTGATGTTTACCTCGTATCAGTTTCTGCGAGGCATTAAATTGTTTTCTTTGCACTCTACTTATGTAACTATTTACCCTGTTGTTTGTTGACCAGAGTTCATGACATTTACTCCGATGTCGCACTTTGCGCTGTCGCTTTGGATAAGGGCGTCCGCTAAATCCCTAAATTGTAAATCGTATGTGGTTTTTGGGGGAAAGGAAGGGCATTGACCATTATTTTGGAAAAGGAGGGATCGTACCCCTCCTTCCCTCCCTTCTTTTCTTTCCCAAAAGTTGACGACAAAGAAGTGGACACAGGATGCCAAAATTTGCAATTCTGACCTTGGCATGTCCATGTGCTCATTTGACAACTGAGAAGAGAGTCATGCATAATCATATATTATGGCTATTGTCTGTGCAGTCAGGGAGTCATGGGTTCATGATATCACGTTTTGAACTGTCTCCAGTCCCCCCCATCCCCCCATCCCCAATTCCCCCCCAACCCCCGACACCATCACCACCTCCCTTTGTCTCCAATTATGATAATTTAAACTTCTGGCGTGGTGAAATTTGACATTAGCTATAGACTCTTCTATACTGTCCCACCTTGGAATGTTCTGGAAAGGAACAAAGGAACTTTGTTCATTGACGTTCTATTGCAAAAAAAGAAAAAAAAGAATCATTACTCTTTTCTGATGAAAAGGAAATGTAACTGTGGGAGTTGGAACAGGAGCGTTTTAACACTCAAGCTGGGACATACACTAAGTAGACATTGCTGCATTTTAGAGAGGCAGTACATTTGCTGGATTCAAACTCAGGTCTCCTTTATGGGAAACCAAATATCTACTACTCACCCAAAGAGGAATCTCCTCTTGGCCAAAGGACTGCACTGTATATAATGCCTTTTGTCCAAAGCGCATTACAATGTATTTCACATTCACCCATACAGTTACACAGCGATGGCGGAGGAAACATGCAAGGCACCAACCTGCTCATCGGGCAGCAGATAGGGGTTCAGTGTCTTGCTCAAGGACACATTTTTTTGGTGACCAAATTTGTATTGTTTACTCTTTTTTTTTTTTTTTACGTCGGAGCAACCCGTTTTGTAAAACAGTTTGGCTTACAGTGTAAGGACATACACATTGCATCCACATGTAGCCAGGAGGAGCCCGGGATCAACCAAACAGCCACCGCTCAACCAAAGGGGAATGCCCTCTTGTACAAGGGAGATATTAGGCCTCTGGCTTTACGGCTGGCCAGTCTGCTGCATTCACCCACCCTTGATGTCCCCTTCATCGGGAAGCCGGTTCTGGACGAGCCCCCAAGTTCACCACTTATAGCTGTATATAACCTTTATTTAACCAGTTAAAACATTGAGACATGAGTCTCTGTAGGATTTTAGCCCGGGTCTCCCGCATAGGAAACCAAACATCTACCGCTCATCCAAAGGGGAGTCGCCCTTGGCCCAGGCTTCTGGGTCATCAGGCAGGGCTATTTTTTTTTTTTACATATGGCAATACAATAGCCCTCGACTATTATAGGTAATATGATTATACCCAGTATATTACTGAATAGTTTGAATAGTTTGAATAACCTCCCTGGAAAAGGGCTTCAAAGTGAAACGGAAATGGCTCAAAGGCACAAAGCCTCAAAATGAAATCTGTCACATACTTGCTAGGAAATAGGAATGATGTGTGTGCGTGCGTGTGCGTGCACATGCGCGTTCATACGTGCATACATGTGTGTGTGTGTGTGCGTGCGTGCATGTACTGTATGCATGGAAACGTGTCGGTGTGTATGCTGAATACACTGAATAGATATGGTTGTGTGTGTGTGTGTGTGTGTGTGTGTGTGTGTGCTTGCATGTGTGTGGGCCACGTTCGTGCGTGCGCGCGTCTTGCGCACATATAGCGCTGCATTGTGTCTGTGTGTGTCCCCGGCCGTCTTAATGGGCAGCGATGAGGGACAAACACGCCAGGTTGTTGATGATAACTGGGTCCAATGATGGCATTAGCCCTGCCACTCAAACGCACAAAACCCTGAAAGGCGGCCATTGTTCCCGCGGTGCGCTCGAGAGGCTAAAAGTTGGCATTGTGCGTGCTTTTCCAGGTCAGTTGATTCATATCCACGCCCCGCTGAAAAGATTTTTTGAGCGAAACAAAACAAAAAAGAGAGGAGATAATTATTTGCTGGTCATCGTTTGGATGTGTGGAATATGTAATTGTGTCGGGGTGTTGATGGGGCATTGATGAAACTGGCATGCAGCATAATGGGCACCCCCTCCGCACCCCCTCCGTGGCCAATTACTTAATTATCAGCACAACGAGAGATGCCACCCACCCATGCATACGCGAACAACGCTCGGCTTTTGTCACTCACTTACCGTTTCACAATGGGGTCGGTCGGCTTCCTCCCTCATTCATTGTACGCTACATACAGTAGTTTTATAGTTTTCATTTTAGGCATTTCCAGTAGCCGATTAATCTTGATGGCACAATAAACTTAATGTTGTGTTTATGCCAATATGATATTGGTGACTATTAGTAAGGAGTCTTAATGCCCAGACAATACTGTCATCAGTGGTGGATAAAGTACTAAAATGTTTTAAAGTAAAAGTATCAATACTGCAATGTATGTAGAAGTACTCTGTTACAAGTACTTAAAGTACCAAAAGTAAAAATACTAAAATGTTTGAAAAAAGCAGATCTACAAGCTCACAACGCGTTGCGATTCGACGCGTTGTGAGCTTGTAGATCGGCTATTTTCAAATAGCCTAGGTATAAAATAGGGCTAAAGTGGTTCAAGTATGTTCTGTAATGTAATCATTTAAATCAGCAAAGTAACTAGTAACTCAAGTTCAAATCAAATAATTGTAGTGGAGTAAAAGTACAATATTTGCCTCTGAGATGTAATGGAGTAGAAGTAAAAGTATTGGAAATTGGAAATACTCAAGTAAAGTACAAATACCTCAAAATTGTACATAAGTACAGTACTTAAGTAAATGTACTTAGTTACTTTACACCACTGACTGTCATCATCCTTACAGGTTCATGTATCCATTTATAACTCTGAGAGTGTGCACATGTAACAAAGTGGACCCTTACGCGTACATGAAATGTTAAATGTTATTTAACTCAGAGTGTACTAATGTAACCAAATTGTGGTTACGTTAGTACACTCTGAGTTAAATAATAACACTCAGGATTTTGCTGTGTAGCATGACCGTGTCAGAGGCAAGTGGCAACACGAGAAATAGTGATCAAGAGTTGAGAAGGATATAAGGCTTTTTTATTTATAAAACCAAGACGCGGGTAGTGAATAGAAGACGATGGTGGATGAGGGAGAGAGAGAGAGTGGACGGGGAGAGGGAGAGAGACAAGGATAGAGTGAGAGGGAGAGAGAGATGGGGATAGGGAACAGGAAGGAGAAAAAGAGAGAGGGAGAGAGAGGAAAAAAAGTGTGAGAGAGGGGAAGGAGGAGAGAGAGGGGGGAGAGAGAGAAAAAGTGAAAGGGGGAGGACGGGAGAGATAGAGATGGAGAGAGATGGGGATAGGGAGCGGGAAGGAGAAAAAGAGTGAGAAAGAGAGAGTGAAAAGTGAGAGAGAGAGAGGGGGGGGAGGGGAGAGATATAGAGAGAGATGGAGATAGGGAGCGGGAAGGAAAAAGAAAAAGAGAGAGGAAGAGACATAGAGAGAGGGACGATGGGGGGTGGGGGGGGGGGGGGGGGGGTGCGCGTCCCATCCCCTGCAAAGTACTTCACACCCGGAGAGAACTGGATGACTCCGGTGGAATCTGGTTATTATGAAGTCAGGAAGTGGAGCGTAGCGGAGGCCTGTCAACGGTGCGCCGCTCAAAAGCCCAGCCTCATCTCTGTCACTCTATCTATTATCATCGCACTATGAAAAGCGATACAGTGAAATCACCACCGTGAAGGAAGTGTTTAAGAGTGGGGGGGGGATGGGTGTGTGTGTGTGTAGGTCGCAGGTGTTCCAGGACTCCCCCCCCCCCCCCCCCCCCCCCCCCCCCCCCCCCCGCCACACACACACACACACACACACACACACACACTCATACTCACGCTCACACACACCTGCAAAGGCAGCGATGCACCCTTAACCCACTGTTTCTCAACGTGGGGTCCGGGGACCACACAGCGGTCCACATGGACCCTTATGGGTCCCGGGTGTACAAACGCGGACGCTCCATTTTTTACACTCTCAGAGTTAAATTAACGCTGAGCGTTTTACAGTTACAGATTGGGGTCCCAGAGATGAAAGATTTTCAATCAAATGGGAGTCCGTGTTCTAATGCATATCACACTGGGGGTCCTTGAAATTAAAAAGGTTGAGAATCACTGAACTAGACTATACCGGAATACCGCAATCTACACTGTAAAAGCCTCAGTGCTTATTTAACTCCAAGAGCGCACAAATGGAACCAAAGGGACCCTTCCTTAAGGGGTCCATTTGGTTCCATCTGTACACTCTCAGAGTTGGTCACATTTAGACCCCCTGGTGGTTCCCAAACCCGGCGTTGAGAACCAACGCCCTACCCCATCTTTTCAGCAGCACCTGTCAGTGAACCACAGCCCCCCCCCCCCCCCCCCCCCTTCTACCCCTCTCGCTTCTTCTTCTTCTTCTCGTCCGATGTTGGAACAACAGCCATTGTTGCCGGGCCTCGGCCCACCTATTGAAAGCAAAGATGGGTGGGGGACCCGTCATTAATAAAGGAGCCGGCTGTCAGCGCTATATGAGAGGCCGTTCGTCCTTTTTTCTGTGATGTTTACGCACCCCACCCCGCGGTCCCTCCTCTTTCAGGTCTGGACAGTGGAGAAGAAGAGAAAAAAAAGAAGAGAGGCCATAATGGAATTCAAACTATATTGACATCTTTTTCTTTCTGCCTTTTTTTTTTTTTTCAATCGGACTAAAACCGGGGGAAGTGGGGGGGCTATACTGCCCTGCCAAGCCAAAGTACAGTAACGTTTTTGGACACACCCACTTTTTTTTGTATCCCAAAGGTCAAATTAGCCTTCGTGATTTTGGGGGCTGAACAATTACCTCAAGAACAGATGTACATTTATTGTAATATCACTTATATGCCGATATCTCATTTGGCTGACCAGCTGAATCACTTTTAAGTGATTCAGCGTTTGACATTTTTCAGTGATTTTTTTTCCCCCCGTAGTTACTGCACTTTGGCTTGGTAGGGCAGTATACTGCCACCAGAACACAGAGTGAGGGCCTGCAGACAGTCTTCTAGATCTGATCCTCTCTGCTCTCAGGATGATATAACCTCACGTAACCAGGTGGACGGAAATCTGGGAACCCATCGTCAAATAAAAAGGAAAAACAGCGCCCCCAGCGTTTTTCATTTTTGCATTTGACTCTGATTGACGCAGTGATTAAATAGACCGACGATGACTGAAACCGGCGTTTGGTCTCTGCCCTCAGCCTTTCACTTTCGGTGGTGCGCCTATGTTTTCATTCCCACTAACAATATTTCTCCACAGAACACTAACACCATTTCTCCCGAAGAACATCGATCGTTTTGGTTATAAGCCCACTTGTTTCTATGATGAAAGAACAAGTTAAAATGTTACTAACTCTCCGTGGGTTTTCTCGGCTCCGAGGACGCTTTTGTTAAATGAGTTTGGGTTTGTTTCCAGTGGGAAGCGAACGCACAGATGTAAATCCCGCCCACTACATGTGATTGGGTAAAGCGCAGCCTGGTTCCTGATCTGAAGGCACGCCCACTTGTTGGCTAACACTCACACGTTCTGAACGGGGCTCCCGACAGATTCAGTAGCGCAGCTCTGAATCTGCTCTTGAGAGATTAGGTGGACGGAAGCAAGAGCGTAAACAAGCACCCGTTCTTCTCCAAAATGATTTAAGAGCACCCAGTCTGCAATTTGCAACTGAACCTAGACAAGTCTTCTAGCTTGCTAGAGGAAATGAACAATGTTTTTCTGTAAATGTACTTTTACTTTATAGTATAGATGGTCTCTTGTATAGCTAGAGATCCGCCACGCGGGAGAAATGACGTCTCGGAGGTACCGAGACTAGGGCGGACGATGATTTACAATTCTGTGCCTATCGGGACATAACTCGGATGGCGCTGAGTCGACTGAAGGTGACTTCACAACGCTCGGCAAGGTGGCTCGCTCGCTTAAGGCGGCACACCTCGGTCGGTGAAACCGAGTGCACCTTTTACAATCTGACTGGTTTTCCAATCGTACTGTGACATATAACCGGTGGGGTGCTCCTTCCATTCCGACATCTTGCCACTCCGACTAGTGGCTTCCGCGTGCGGTTAGGGTGAGGGTTAGGTATAGGGTTCGTTAACGTCGGAAAGGCGACATGTCGGAAAGGCAGCATGCACCCATAACCGGTTACTAGTTGTGGATCAGGCGTGGCCTAGACCGCATCACACTAGTCTGTTCGAAATGTCCAAACCTGCCCATACCAATGATGTTGTTGGTAGGCAATTAATAGTGAGATTATCCATATATCCTATTGCAGTAATCTTCAACAGGGGGTCCTGGACCCCTAGGGGGTCTTCAGAGTTACTACAGGTAACATTAACCACTTGAACCTTGCGGTGTGAGCTTGTAGATCGGCTATTTTCGGCAAAGTGGTTTGTTTTAGAGGGGAAAAGGAGCAAACCAAGTACAGAGGCAAAGGTCAAGTTGAAGGTTTAAGTGGTTAAATGTCTGAAATAAACAAAAAACATGAATTCACACAACACAGATAGTGCATGAAGCTACCTATGAAATCTATGAAAAAGTTTAATCTGCACTACAATGTTATACAATATGTAGTGGGTGTCCCTGCTTCATTTGTCTCACAGCTAAGGGGTCCTTGGCCTGAAAAACGTTGAAGACCCCTGTCCTATTGCATGCTCCCTCTCCTCCTCTCTCCCCCTCCGTGTGGGCTCTGAGCTGGACTGTAGAACAGCGCATGTTTGATGCGCTGTTCACAGAACTTTGTCGTTCTTCAGTGTGGGTGGCCCTTAAGTCAAGGTCAAGGTTCACTTTATTTGTCTCCCATAGGAGAAATGTGTGTTGGAGTCAGGGGACTAAAAGCTGCAGTACCAAAAACCAACAACACACAAAAAGACAGCTCATAAAGTGACACGCATGCGAACACTAAACAAAGTGAGGTAGTTACTGATATTCATCAAAGTCATCTATACTGATGGCCTTACAGGCTGGCCTCTCTGTCCATGGTCAATGTGCAACAGCACAATACAAATACAATACTATACAGCATTGGTTCTCAAAGTGGGGTCCGGGGACCCCCAGGGGTCCTTGAGGGGGCACCAGAGGGTCCCCAACTAAATTTGTATATTTTATACTTTAGCTCTTTAAAAAAAATCAAAAATAGCAAATCTACAAGCTCATAGCGCGTAACTTTGTGCCGTGCTATGAGCTTGTAGATCTGCTATTTTTGACATTTCACATTTCTAACATTTGTGCAAATCTTTGAATATACATTTAAAAAATGTTTTTAACTCAAATCTGTGCTTCTGGAGGTTCCTGGCACACACTGTTTTTGAGACGGAGCTCTGCGTTCAAATACATATAATTTTGGGAGTCCTTTGAGAACCAACCACTGCTACAGTATGTCACACAATTCAGTACAAATACAATAAATCAGGCTTTTATAGTGTACTGTGGAGGCGTTGCAGCAACCTGCCCGAAATAAAGCACCGCCAAGAGACGTTTACAGTACACCCCCCCCCCCCCCCCCCTTGCGAAGAAGAAGTTGTATGTTGACCTGCCGTTGACTCTGGGTGCATTTTAGGTTGTTCTTCTTTCGGTGTCGTTGTGTGTGCCCAGTAAGTGCCAGCGTGCCAGGCTAGGCAGCGCACGGCGTGGAGCGAGGAGGAGTAGTGGTGGCCGGGGGAGTGCATGTGAGTGCAATGCATGCTCGGTGCATGTGCCAATAATTAGATGCAGTGTATTGTCTGCACAGGGGTCAGTGGGGAGAGATTTGGGGGCTTTACTGCTGCATGAGCGCGTCGATTCACCGCTGACGATGATAGGGAAACAGCGGGGGGCCACTCCAGTGACGTGTGTGTGTGTGTGTGTGTGTGTGTGTGTGTGTGTGTGTGTGTGTGTGTGTGTGTGTGTGTGTGTGTGTGTGTGTGTGTGTGTGTGTGTGTGTGTGTGTGTGTGTGTGTGTGTGTGTGTGTGTGTGTGTGTGTGTGTGTGTGTGTGTGTCTTTGCTACAGGAGTACATTTAAAGGAAGACCCTTAAGAGGACATGAACCCCCCCCCACACACACACACACACACACACACACACACACACACACACACACACACACACACACACACACACACACACACACACACACACACACACACACACAGAGTATTCCGCTCCCAGTAATATGCTCTTGTCATGCAATGCCCAGCTGACAGCATCACTGGAGTGCTGTGTTAGACACAGCAGGGGGGCACTGACGTCCCTCCAGCTCGCTCCCTAATTTACTGTGCGTGTGTGCGTGTGTGTGTGTGTGTGTGTGTGTGTGTGTGTGTGTGTGTGTATTACTATACTTCTGAGGACCAAATGTCCCCTCGATTACGGTAGAATCTGAGAAATAGACATTGTGAGGATTCTTTCCCGGTCCTCGCCAGAGAGATTGTTGTTTTATGGTAAAAGAAAACTGATAGGATTAGGCATTTAGAGGCGAGGTTTAATGGTTGGGGTTATGCCTGATTTATACTTGGGCACACCGAGAAAAAAAAACAGCAGATCCACAAGCTCACAACGCGTCGGGCTAGGGTTAAAATGGCAAAAAATGAAAACAATTTATGAATCTCCATCCCAAAACGTTGACGTCCTCACAAGTATAGTATAATACAACCGTGTGTGTGTGTCGTGTTGATCTAAAAGATGGAGACAGAGAACTAGAAGGCAAACTACTACTACTACATTTGGCACTGTAGCGTGTTTGCGTGCGCTGTGCGTACGCACGCGCTTGAACCCTCTCTCAACCCTGTACACCGCTATGAGCGGGCGAGCCGAGCGCTGCGTTGCGTGTGCGCACGGCGTGTGTGCATGATGCGCGCGTGTGTGTGTGTGTGTGTGTGTGTGTGTGTGCTCACACACGATATCCCAATGTACTCTGACTCCCGTGGGACTTGCAATTGTCGTCGTCGCCCCCCAGCATCGGCTTTATGGATGCCGTTATAGCAGGCGATGTCCTTAGATGGCTTCTCTCTCTCTCTATCACACACACACACACACACACACACACACACACACACACACACACACACACACACACACACACACACACACACACACACACACACTCGTTCTCTCTCACTCGCTCATTTTGCTGAATGATGGAGACGGGTGGGGGGCTGCAGCATCTGTTAAGATTCACTGGCCTCCTCCTAAGGCACACCCTCTATACTATAGACCCTCTATAGCAGTGATTCTCATGATGAGTGATTTCATTTCCCCTTTGATATGCGTTATTAGGCCACGGACCCCCATTTTTTACCCTCATTTTTATCTATGGCAGTGGTTCTATCAACCTTTTCAGGCCGTGATCCCCCCACAATAATCATATTTGAACTGGGGAGCCCCCACCCTGACAAACACTTGGAATTGTAGGAGTTGAGGCATTACATTTAGTTTGACTCGGTTCCACAGATAAATATTGTGAAAAAAGCTTGTGGCTTGTAGATCGGCTATTTGAAAGATGTTTGCCTCTTTCTTACATTAAGCTCTGTGCGGGTGGTGAGCGCAGTTCTGTGCGGATGGTGAACCCAAAATCTCTTCTGCCCGGTTCTCCTCAGTGGCTGGAGCAATTGATCTGAATTTGCACACATCCATTAGGGGTGTCACGATTCACTTACCTCACGATTCGATTCAAAATCGATTCCTAGGGTGCCGATTCGATTAAAGTTGCGATTCTGCGATTAATTGATATTCGATTCGATTCTGCGATTTATTGCGATTTTCTAGGGTGCCGATTCGATTAAAATTGCGATTCTGCGATTTATTGCGATTTTCTAGGGTGCCGATTCGATTAAAATTGCGATTCTGCGATTAATTGATATTCGATTCTGCGATTTATTGCGATTTTATAAAAAAAAAATAAAAAATAAAAAAAAATAAAAAAAAAATTAAATAAAAAAAAAAAAAATCGATTTTAATATTTTGAATCGATTTTTAAAATCGTGGCATTAAGAATCGCGATTTATTCATGAATCGATTTTTTTTGACAGCCCTAACATCCATTGACCATTACCATGTGCACGGAACAGCGAAGCCCGTTTTTCGCTTTCCCCAAATGTCAGAATTAGCGTTTTTGTGATCGCTGGCTCCCGGGTTGCCAAATCATGTGCGCATATCCCCCCCACGGGTATGGTAAATGGTAAAATGGTAAATGGTGCATTTATATAGCGCTTTTGTCCAAAGCTCTTTACATAGATTGTGCATTACATTCACCCATTCACACACACATTCATACACCGATGGCGGAGGAAACCATGCGAGGCACCAACCCGCTCATTAGGAGCAATTAGGGGTTCAGTAGTCTCGCGTGGCCAGACTGTTGCCTCCCACAAATTTCAAATGTTTCCGGTCATACAGTCTGGGACTCGGAAGCTCTGATCATGCTTAGAATTTAAACCGGATGTGAAGCTTCCTCCCTACTTCCGTTTCGTCTTTACAGTCGCGCAAATTTATCCTAATATGAATACAAATCATCTAAGTATATTTAGCTTGCTGCTTAGCAGAAATTGAAATTAAAAAAGAAAATGTAAAGATATTTTAAAAGATATTTTAAAATATATTTTCGTGAACGGAAGTGCCAGTTTCCTCAAGCGGATTTCGGGAGTTGTAGTTCCAGACTCTATATAGCATTCCGAGATTGTGGAATAGTTGTCTGGCTACGCGAGACTAGGGGTTCAGCATCTTGCTCAAGGACACTTCGACACTAACTCTGGGGGAGCCCGGGATCGAACTGGGAACCTTGCGGTTGCCATCCGGCCGCTCTACCGGCCACTTTACCCCTGAGCCACACTGCCGCCCCTATTTCATAATTTGACCAATCTTTGACCAGCTTTTATTGTATGGTTTGTTTACTTTTGATGCAGTAAAAGGTCTTACAAGTCCTTACATAGTCACTTCACTGTCTTCTGGGGACCCCCCAAAAAAGAATGTGGGGACCCTCCTGGGGGTCCTGACCCATAGGTTGAGAACCACAGCTGTATGGGACCCCAATCTATAAAGCCTTCATTAGTATCATTGGCAAAACCTGTGAAGGAAGTAAGTAGAGGCCCAATTTCTTTCCAATATGGCTGCTGCGCATAGAGCCTAGTGACAGAGATCGCCCTCCCTACCCTGCCCCGGCTTTCCTCTTGCGAATGCAGCCTGTTGAATTCATCGGAACACCCAGGTCAGGCCAGATGCACCGGCATTTATTAATCTTCCAAAACCTTCATATTTTGGAATATGTTTATTGGGCTTTAGCACTCCACCGAGAGTTCCACTGTTGAAGAGGTGCAACCTCTTTTTTCCAAAGCATTATTCATCTTTATCATCATGGTCTCTCAGGCCCTCTGTTTTCACCATTACCTTTTACTGTGTGAACTGATTTATTTTCACTCTTTTTGTGGCGTCGATAAAGACAGTGTTTTGCACATTTTGTTCTTTTAACTCATTAAGACCTGAGGCCGATTCTGCAAATGCCTTCTAAATCAGTAAATCAAACTTTTTTTATGCCCACAGGACCCCCAAAATGATATGTATTTGGCCACGGACCCCCATATGAAAATTTGTGTTAAAAAGATGGAAAAAAATCTAAATTCTATTTTTTTCATACGCACATTTTTCAAAAAAAGTAAAAAAAAAATTGCAGATATACAAGCTCGCAGCGTGGCATGAAGTGATGCGCTGTGAGCTTGAATATTGATGATTATTTTTCAGAACCACTGTTCTAAAATCCTACTGTAAGAGTTTTCTGAAAAACTTGGTTGCTATATATATATATATATATATATATATATATATATATATATATATATATAGCTAACATCTAAAATGACGAAGATGCTTTCCCGGTTTTAATGTGTTAATGACGCAATCCACACTTGTGTGATTTCTCACCAGCGTTGTGATGTTAACATCCCGGATCAAAGGGGCTGTTTACTGTAACGCAAGGAATGCACACAGCCCAGACAATGCCGGGACTGTCCTTTGTCCGTCACTTTATTGTCACCCTGCGTGCTACGCTTGTTTAATACATTGTCCCGTCAATCGCGTATATGGAAATTGGCTCGTTCTCTCCCCCCGGAGCACAATGATGAATTCGGGCTTGAATGAGGAGAGAATGCCGCGTTGCCAGGAACTTTTTTAATTCTTTTGTTCTGTTCTCCATGAAGAGCATGAGGAATAATAACGGCGCGAGAACGAAGTGATGTTTTAAAATGCATCTGGTCTGGTCGGTCGCTGCCTGCAAAGCAGAGCCAAGGGAAAACACCCCTCTTGCACGCGCGCGCACGCACGCGCATACACACACACACACACACACACACACACACACACACACACACACACACACACACACACACACACACACACACACACACACACACACACACACACACACACACATGTTATTACTATACTTGTGAGGACATCAACATTTTAGGATGGCAGTGTTATAATTGACTTTTTTGACCTTTCAACCATAACCCTACAGCCTGAGTTGTACTGAGTTGTTACTATGTAACTTTTCTTTTTTAATGAATAAAATGTAAATTATGTCCAATATGGTAGAGTATGTTAATACGATATAACTTATACATTTGGGGTGGTTGTATTTGGCCTCACTGCTCTTCTACTGAGACATTTAGATCGTGTCAAAGGTCACGTTTCACGTAGACACAGGATCTGACGCGAATGTTGCCGTTCAATTCAATTTATCCCCTGAGCAAGCAGGCCGGCTCTATTAGCCCAATAGTAAAAAAGTCAGCACTTGCGCAGGAAACGGGGTTCAAATCGGGGGGAGAAGAGGAAAGTTACATAGTCCAGCTGTTAATTGTATCCATAAATAAATTGCAAAGCTACAAGATCACAAGGTGTCGCAGCATGATGCGTTGTGAGCTTGTAGATCTATTCTTTTTGCCACGTGTCACCGGCGCGCAACTAAGTATAAATCAGGCGTATGTAACTCTAACCCTATCAACCCATAAACCTAAACTCTAAATGTCTAATCTTAACGCCGACCCAAACCTGAATATTAAATAAAAACTCTTGTGAGGACCAGGAAAACGTGACCCTCACAAGTATACCAATACCAACCCACACACACACACACACACACACACACACACACGGTCCCCTTTTTACCCCTTCGCCAAACTGTCCCCGCTGCAAGGCTGCCAATTCTTTCATGCTGCAGCTCTGTAATAAATGGCGCGATAATAGGCGTGACCGCCATCCATTGTTTCGGCCGAGGGTAAAGTGTTTAAAATGAATTTTAACTGGCGCAGGGTGCCTGAGAATACATCTCCTGTTTATTATTGTCCACGTCGTGGCCATGCACAACGCCCCGAGTCCCCTCGCATGATGATAATAATAATAATCGTAAAAAAGAAAAGAGAGAGAGAGAGAGAGAGAGAGAGATAGGGTATGATGCCAAAATCCCAGGGCAATCTCTCGCAGAGCCTGAATGGCAGACAAAGGGTTTCACACAATCCTGGGGCTGTTAGCTATGCATGCTTTTCAGTTGCCCCGGCTGGGAACCCGAGGGCATGCTGGACGGTTTGACTGCCCAGCAGCACCTTAATATCTACATTCCCATGAAGATGCAGCATCTGCTCTGTGGAAATGACCTTATTACCTGTTCTGTGTCCACGCTGGCCCGCTGTCTGCACTGAAGATCTGTATGGCTGGCTGGCTGACTGACTGACTGACTGACAGTGGTGGAAAAAGTACTCGCATATTTTACTTAAGTAAAAGTATCAATACTGCAATGTAGAAAAACTCTGTTACAAGTAAAATTCCGGAATTAAAAATGCATTTGAGTAAAAGTGCAAACGTATTGATATCAAAATGCACTTAAAGTACCAAAAATAAAAATACTAAAATGTTTGAAAATAGCAGATCTACAAGTTCACAACGTGTCGCGATTCTTTTTATCTACAGTATCAAAAAAGTGAATTTGTGCTTATTTTAATTTATTTGCTTCTTATAAGTTCAATGTTCTCAAATTGAACCGATCATCACCAAATGTCTTGTGCACATTGTCGCTAGGCTAACGAATACCACACATTTTTGTTCACGTATACAGTATATCTACTTTTTGGTTTTAATGGGTTAAATGACTGTGAAACGAGGCAGAATCGAGTACCGTTCAGAGTTTGAGTTGCAAGTTCCTCGTTTGTGCAGGTGTCCGATTGCTTTCTTGTGATGACATTGTTATTAAGTGTTTTAATTGGGATATGTCTATGATTTTCAATGTGTCATGTTGCCATTATTTGGTAAGTAATAAGCCACACTTCTTAACTTATGACTTTTTTATCACGTACAATGGAAGCCAAAGGGACTCGGACTGTCCGAATTTGGGCACAATCCCTCTCTGTGAGTCTAGCGTCTATAAGGAAGTGAAGCTTGTAGCCAATATACATATTAATTTGGGGGTCCTTGAAATGAAAAAGTTTGAGAACCACTGGTTTACAGCATTACTGTTCTATGGATGTATTGGTGTTCGCCAATTTCTTTTTAATAGACAGGTTTCCTGTTAGTAAACATGAGAGGATATGACCGCGCAGATGAGGGGGAAGCCTATAGAGGGCGCCATTACCCGCAGCAGCTCTGGTCAAATGTCCATTCATAAAATAAATGATCTTCACCGGGTTTAATGAAAGTAGATTAAATTATGCAGTTTGTAATACCTTGTTTACTCAATAAAAATGATTTGTCGGAAGTTGGATCTGTTTGTATATAATAGCAGCATTATGCCTATTATGCCTATAATAGCAGAATTATGGCTATCTAACTCCCGAACATAACAACAGAGTGAACGGCGCAACAATTCGTTTCCCCCGAGCATGCGCAGATTGCGCGTTCTGCTCTGTGATGACGTTGCGCGGAAATCCGTCTATTGGATGGCAGGGGAAGAGGAGCTCTCGTTTTCACTCAACATCCTGCAAGGTTACGTACGTGCAAGGTTTCACAATGAATGCATTACTTTTTAAATGCAAGCCCCCAGAACCGAGAGGGAGCAGTGAAGCGCATTGGACATGGTGGCCAATCATCGGTACTGCAGCTTATTACGGCTGGCGCCAGACACATGAACGAGCGAAAAACGGTTTCGACCAATGTGCTCGACCCACGAGCTTGCGCAAGGGGTTGCGCACGGAGGTGGCACTACTGCGCATGCGAGACGGCGCGTAGAGTGACGCAAAACGCGTCACATAGGCCCCCAAATATGCCCCGCCCATCACATTTCCCAACCCGGAAGAAGGGGTGAAAAGGGAGTATGTGCTGGGTGAGCAACTCCATACAAGGGAATGGGCGGGGATTTTCGTTACCTCTCTTCTTTTTTTTTTAACTCTATGGTTAAATGACTTGAGTACCGTTTAGAGTTTGAGTAGCAAGTTCCTCATTTGTGCAGGCGTCCGACTGCTTTCTTGTAGACATTATCCTCGTAGTGACATTGCTATTAATTGCTGCTTTAATTGGGATACGTGATTTTCATTTTTTTTTTAATGTTTCATGTTGCCATATTTTGGTAAGCAATAAGCCACAAAAGGCTGTTATGTATAGTGGTTTTAGAACGAAGTACGCCCCATACTGTAGCTCTATTAAAATCATGATGCTGTGTAAACCACGGCATGTTGGGACTTATTGCTGTATCATGGATCATACCGCTGTTGTTGGGGCAGAACACTCTTATCTCCATATTCTAACTTTTTGTGCTTTTTTTGTAAATTAACACCCTACTTGATCCTACTACAGTGTCACACACAAGCAACAAAAGTAGCAGATCCACAAGCTCGGAACTCTGTGCTTGTAGATCTGCTGCTTTTTGCTACTTTTGAATTTGTATACAGGAAAGTAACAGTTTTGGACATATGAGTTCTAGCTGATGTCAGGATCTGTTGCCTTGTACATTTATTTTGTAGAATTGTCCTAGTTTTGCCTAGTTATACTGTTACCTCTCTTGTCTCACCTCCCTGTGATTATTAGTTTTCTACACCTGTGTCTTGTTAGTCTCCTAGCCAATCCCTGTGTTGATTGTCAGTTGTGTTCACCTGTGTTTGGTTCCCTGTGTACTGTATATATATAGACCCATAGTTCATACTGTTCCTTGCGAGATTAAAAATGTTGTCATGGTGTTCTGTTCCAGTTCTGTTCACCTATCAGTTTAATAAATCCTTGCGCGTTTGACCTGTTCTGCTCCTGCCTGTCTGTTCTGCATCTGGCTCCTACTTTTCACCTCACCTGCAACGTGACACCTGAAGTGATGTAAAAATAGGAATAATGAGATTCAAATGTTCCCTTCCCAGTGAGAACTCTGTGGGTCGGCCCGGTAGCTCTGTTGATGTAACCCTTTTTAACACATTTACACAAGAGTGTAAATGTGTGTAGCCTACTCCAAAAGTTTACAAATGTGACCAAAAGATGGAAACTTACGGGAACATTTGTGCATTCTTTCAGAGTTAACCCATTAAGACGTCGAAACAGTATTCTGAAAAACGTCTGTTTCTATATCAGTGGTGCTCAAACTTTTTCATGTCAAGGACCCCCAAAATGATAGGTATTTGGCCGCGGACCCCCATCTCAAAATATTTTGTTCCAGGGACCCCCTGAAGCAAAGATTGGAGTTAAAAGTGTTTGCTTTAAAATAATATATATTGAAAGATTTGCGCACATTTTCACGATTTTTCAAAAATAGCAGATCTACAACGAGCTTGTAGATCTGCTATTTTTGAATAGCCCAAAGTGTAAAATAATGCTTTTTATCTCAAATTAAAAAAATTACACAGATTTAACCCATTAAGACCTGGAACGTATCTGTGTCATTGATTTAACCATTAAATTAATATGTTTATTTTATTTTATTGTATTCTCCTAGTGGAGGGGGAAATAAACGTTCTGCATTCGCCCAGCAGATGGCTTGCTCAGATGGCTCGGAATGAGCGCTCGGCGGGGAGCCGTCAGGAGTAAAGTAAGTGTCTTTTCCCACTTCGACACGTACAGTATACAGTACAGTACATTAGATGGGCGAGCCGAGGATTGAACCGGTGACCTTCCGGTCACCAGATGGCCGGCCGCTCTCTACCCACTCTCTCTACCCCCCCCCCCCCTAAAGATGAAGTACTGTACATTATTGTACATTATTTATCTATCTATTTTTCCCACGCTCGAGCCCTGCAGGTGGACGGAGCAGGGCAGCGCGCGGGGCCTTGTTATAATCCCCTGGGGGGTGGGGGGGGGGGGACCCTGTGTAACGTATAGGGGGCCTTGATGTGACCTGAAGCTTATCATTCAGTATCGCCCATTGTACAGAAAACCCCGGGCAGCAGAAGGAGCGCGTACAGTATTTTACCAGTGGTGGAAAGTGCATTTACTCAAGTACCGTACTTAAGTTAAAAAAAAATACTTTACTGGAGCATTTCCAATGTACAGTACTTTTACTTCTACTCCAGTACATCTCAGAGGTAAATATTGTACTTACTTACTCCACCACGGTTATTTAAAAGTTAGTGACTAGGTTGTGAGCTTGTAGATCTGCTATTTTCATTAGATCTTTATACGCTTTATACATATGATATCTTGTGAAGCAGGACATTCAGGACATACTTTTACTTTTGGTACTTTATATAGTATATATTTGATGCCAATACTTTTGTACTTTTACTCAAGTCAATTTTGAATTCCGGACTTCTACCTACAGTAAAACAGAGTATTTCTACACTGCAGTATTGATACTTTCACTTAAGTATGACCGTTCATAAGAAAAGAAAGATGGTTTCAACGGTATCAGTCATTTCCTTTAGAATAGGTGTCACTTCCCCCAAGAATGGCTGGTTTGCAGAGGTTTTTTCTTTTTTTTGCGGGGGAAACTCCATTTATATCACCCCGACCAAATCCTTTTGGTCGGGGTGCTTTGTGGCGGTCATGCAGCTTGATGAAGACCTGCCATCTATTCCTCTCTCTCTCTCTCTCTCTCTCTCTCTCTCTCTCTCTCTCTCTCTCTCTCTCTCTCTCTCTCTCTCTCTCTCTCTGTCTCTCTCTCTCTCTCTCTCTCTCTCTCTCTCTCTCTCTCTCTCTCTCTCTCTCTCTCTCTCTCTCTCTCCTCTCTCTCTATCCTTTACTTAAGTAAAAGTATCACTGTAATGTGGAAGTACTCTGTTACAAGTAAAAGTCTGGAATTCAAAATGTACTTGAGTAAAAGTACAAAAGTATTGGTATCAAAATGTACTTAAAGTACCAAAAGTAAAAGTACTAAAATGTTTGAAAATAGCAGATGTACAAGCTCACAACGCGTCGCATCGCGACGCGTTGTGAGCTTGTACATCTGCTATTTTCAAATAGCCTAGGTATAAAATAGGGCTAAATTGGTTAATGTACAGTATGTTTGATAATGTAATGATGTATATCTATAAAGTAACTAGTAACTAAAGTTTTCAAATAATTGCAGTGGAGTAAAAGTACAATATTTGCCTCTGAGATGTACTGGAGAAGTAAAAGTGCAGACAATTGGAAACACTCCAGTAAAGTAAAAGTACCTCAGAATTGTACTTGAGTAAAAGTACTTAGTTACTTTACGACACCGCTGAGAGTTCAGCGCAGGGCCTGGGTCAAGCACAGTGCAGCGCGCCGTCATTATGATGTTTGTGCAGGGCTACATATGATAATTCCTAGTCTACAGGCTCCAGAACAATACGGCTAATAACAGGGCTCCACGAGGTCATGGGAAAAACGCAGGGTCCTTGCCAATTAGAGCGTTTGATGGCGTTTAACCCATTAAGACCGGGAACGCGTCTGTGTGATTTTTTTTTTTTGATTTCTTTGGCTATTCAAAAAAATAGCAGATCTACAAGCTCATAGTGCGGCTGCTATTTTTTGTGTTTTTAATCGTGAAATGTTTTGCAAATCGTTGGTTCTGGGGGATTCCACAAATGTCTTCTAAATCCTAACAGTTTTTTGTTTTTATGTATTTGGCCGTGGACCCCCCCATCTCAATTTTTTTTTCCAGGGACCCCCAGAAGTTGTTAAAAATGTTTGCTTTAAAAAATATATATTTACAGATTTTGCACACATTTTCACGATTTCTCAAATATAGCAGATCTACAAGCTTGTAGATCTGCTATTTTTGAATAGCCCAAAGAAAGTCTTAGAATGACACGGATGCGTTCCCGGTCTCAAAGGGTTAACCCTCACTTGGCCACGTTTTGAGCAGAGACACAGACACCATTAGGGACCCCTCTCTGAAGACCACAGTGGGTTGGGTTCAACACCACACAGCTTTACGCTGGTGATTTGCAACCTATTTTTTAAATGTATTTCAAGGACCCTCAGTTTGATTAAGCCATTAACCCATTAAGACCTGGAACGCATACTGTGTCATTTTAAGATTTATTTGGGCTATTCAGAAAATAGCAGATCTACAAGCTAGATCTGCTATTTTGTTGGGAAAAAATCGTGAAAATGTGTGCAAATCTTTGAATATTATACAGTATCTACATTTTTACTCAAATCTTTGTTTCTGCGGGGGGGTCCCTGGAACAACATATTTTCAGATGGGGGAGGGTCCGCGGCCAAATACATCGTTTTGGCTGGTACTTGGCATGAAAAAGTTTAAGAACCGCTGATATATATGTATTTTTTAAACTGTTAGGATTTAGAAGACATTTGTAGAATCCCCCAAAAGCAATAAGATTTGAGTTACAAATGTTCGCTTTAAAAATATATATATTCAAAGATTTGCACACATTTTCACGATTTTTCTAAAATAGCAGATCTACAAGCTCATAGCGGGGCACTCCAGGGACCCCCAGAAGACCAGATTTGTGTTCTTCAAAATGAACACTTTCAAGATTTTTCTAAAATGTTCATAAATAGCTCTGTGAGCTTGTAAATCTGCTGTTTTTGAGAACCACCGTTCTAAACCAATGTTCTAAATCCTAAGTGTTTTCTGAAAAACGTATGTTGCTGTATACAGAGCTAAAATCTAAAATGACACAGATGTTTTCCCGTTTTTATGGGTTAAAAAAAGGATTTCTGTCCCCACTTTTTCATCTCTGTGACCACAGTGTTGTTTCAACTCTGAGAGTGTATCAATGGAACCAAATGGAACCGTTCCATTCGTCCAATTCGCTCTCGAGTTCCAGACCCTTAACTCCTCAACGATGTTCAAATAGCCTGGGTATAAAATAGGGCTAAAGTGGTTAATGTATGTTTCATAATGTCATAATTTTTATCCAAAAGTAACTAGTCACTAAAGTTTTCAAATAATCGTAGTGGAGTAAAAGTACAATATTTGTCTCTGCGATGTAGTGGAATAAAAATATTGAAAATTGGAAAATATTCAAGTAAAGTACAAATACCTCAAAATTGTACTTAAGTACAGTACTTAATTAAATGTACTTAGTTACTTTCCACCACTTCCCCCCGTGGGCTTCCGGTCGCCCGGACCCCTCATCGAGAACCATTGCTTCACACAAAAGGAACAGGCATGTGTTTTTGGGAGGTTTGGATGGTGAAGCTTACACATTAAACGTCATACAGCTGATTGCGTCTATTCACCCAGTTACGTACGTCTTAAATACATAATACATCTTAATGTTGTAAAGGCCGCGGCAACACGTCTCACAATAGAGCAACATCCGTAAGCCCAAGGGCCCATGCAGGATAAACTCAGCATTCAAGGTAATAAATTCAACATTCAATGGTGGGCTTTGCTTTCATGCCGTGCAGGCAGTCATATTATTATTCCTTAGAGAGAGAGAGAGAGAGAGAGAGAGAGAGAGAGAATTTGATTTTTTAAAACCAGCCTGTTAAAATAAACACATTATTGAGCTACTTATCCTAAAACATAAAGCAATAAGCCAAAAACAACAGCAGACATGTTTTATATATTAATTTGAATTCGAATAGATTTAAAACCACTTTAAATTCACACCTCAACAAAGTTTACAAAGGCTCCCGACTCACACCAGGTGAATTAACATAGGAATGAGCCTAGATGCATATCAATTGTCCATTGTGCAGTGATGGGCAAGCTACTTGGAAAATGTAGCAAGCTACACTACTAGTTACTCTCGATTAAATGTAGCTCAACTACAACGGAAGCTATCGTCAGAGAAATGTAGTAAGCTACACTACAAGCTACATGGCAAAAGTAGCTAGCTACATTGACACTACTTTTTTTTTTTTTTTTTTTTTTTTTATCAACTTCATGATGAAGAACAACTTTCCACCAAACAAATAGGCAGGCAAAAAACTGCCCAGTTTGATTGTTTATTATAATGTATAATGTGTGATGTCAAACAAAACTGACATTTTCAAATAATATTCCTATATATTCCTCATTTTGTAAGTAAAATCAATTGATCAATTTAGACTGTATTTAAATCCAAATAAATGTATATAAAAGATATGAATTATCAACACTGCTCTAGATCAGTTGTTCTCAACTTTTTCAGGCCGTGACCCCCCAAAATAATCAAATTTGAACTGGGGACCCCTCAAAATAATCATATTTGATGAATGTTAGGGACAAAAAAAAAGTCACTACCAATCAACTTTAAATTGCCTGAAACGTACTCCTAACAGGTTTTTGGGGGAACAATTTTTTTTTCGTTTCGGTAGTGTCACTACCGAAACGGAAAAAAATGACTAAGTCCAAAGCTCGATGAATGTTAGGGACCAAAAAAAAAGTCACTACCAATCAACTTTAAATTGCCTGAAACGTACTCCTAACAGGTTTTTGGGGGAACAATTTTATTGTTTATTATAATGTATAATGTGTGATGTCAAACAAAACTGACATTTTCAAATAATATTCCTTTATATTCCTCATTTTGTAAGTAAAATCAATTGATCAATTTAGACTGTATTTAAATCCAAATAAATGTATTTAAAATATATGAATTATCAACACTGCTCTAGATCAGTTGTTCTCAACTTTTTCAGGCCGTGACCCCCCAAAATAATCAAATTTGAACTGGGGACCCCTCAAAATAATCATATTTGAACTGGGGACCCCTCAAAATAATCATATTTGAACTGGGGACCCCCCAAAATAATCATATTTGAACTGGGGACCCCCCACCCTGACAAGCACTTGGAATGTAGGAGTTGAGGCATTATTTAGTTTGACTTGGTTCCACAGATACAAATTGTGAAAATAGCAGATCTACAAGCTCACAATGCCACACAATGCGAAGCGTTGTGAGCTTGTAGTTCTGCTATTTTCAAAATGTTTGCCTCTTTCTTATATTTGACTATTTGGCCAATATCTGACACAGTTTTTATAATATAGTTTGTTGATTGTAATGGTCTACTTTTTGTTCTCTTTTTTTATGTATTAAAAAGGCCTGTTGGTGCTGTTTGGAAACAGTTGACAATGGTTATGTAAAGCTTTTCATCAGCTTATTTGGGGCTTATTTTTATAGACCTGGTTGCTTGTTTCTTTCGCACAATTTGGCAACACTGCTTCTAATGGCTAACAAAACTAGCTGGCTCCGTCTGTGATCATAGAGTTATAATATATCGTCTGTGATCCATGCTCTGTGGCTGCTTTCAACAGCCATGGCTGGGACGGTGGATAGATGTTTCTGTTACTGTATGATCCATCTAAAAGTATCACACACCGCTGAAAAGTATTGCGGACACGTTATTATGGATCCCACTGCGCATCGCTGACTGCTCTTCATGTGGTCTCACTGGTCTGTGTTTTGATTTCTTTCCTGGTTTGGGATGCATGACCCGCCCTATGCTGACTCTGATTGGCCTACCCGTAATGTTCCTTACCCAATCGTGAATCGTCATATCTAAACCAACCAATCACCTCGCGATGATGGACGTTACATCACTACTTGGGTCTAAAAATAGCTACACTACAGAAAACGCTACTTGGTTCAAAAGGAGCGAAGCTACCGTCACGCTACTGGGAAATGTAGTTAAGCTATGTAGCGTCGCTGCTATGTAGCGTCGCTACTTGTAGCTCGCTACTGCCCAACACTGCCATTGTGTGACCTGTAGTGTAGGGGTTAAGCAACGTGCGCGTCACGGCTTTAAAATAGAGTGCAACCACGTTCCAATTCAGTATTGCAACACTGCCTACCAATGACATCATCAATGTGGATTTCAATCCAATTGAAACTACAGCCGTTCTCTTCCTGCAAAGTTAGCTGGCTGAAATAGAAGCCATTGTAGTTTCCGTTATTAAAAAAAAAGTTTGAAATCTCGTTTGAAACGAGCAAACCTGCCTGCTGATGATGTCACTGGTAGGCATGTCTCTAGTCCATGGCCTCCTCTGAGACACAGAGCGAGTAGACAGAAATGTTGCCATCTTATAATAAGCATTGGTGAGGACCAATTATATGAAGACAATGTTGAAAATGGGTGTAGCGCGTGGTCCTTTTAAGCCCTATTTCTTTTTCCTGGCTATTTCCTTCTCTTATAGGGGAGTCGGGACTCTGGCACAACATGTTTCAAATGGGGGTCTGTGGCCAAATACTGTACATATAAATTTGAGGGTCCTTGATAAAAATGTTTGAGAATCACTGCATGGAGAAGCATATGTGTACAGTAGAGCGATATACAGGGACGCAGAGGGCATTTTAGAACCGAAGGGGATGCATGCACGCAACGCATGCTCGTTTTTTCCCGGGTTTGTTACTTTTTGGAGGGGGTTTGTTACCTTAATTCGGTCAATTCGGTACAAAAAATGTACTCCATGAAGTGTAGATGTCGGAGTTTTTTTCTTTTTCTTTTTTCTTAATCCCCCCAATGGAACTGAGTATGTTCAACCCCCCCTCCTGGCTCCCTGGCGATATAGACTCACACACATACAACAGAGAGAGCGAGAGAGAGAGAAAACTGAGAAACCACTACTGATTTTAATTCCAGGGTGTGATAAATATTGCCGGTCTGTCAGGATTTCCGGAGGGGGGGGGGGGGGGGCACGCATGACTTCACCCCCTCTCTCCCACTAGTAAATGTCCACTCCGTGCCCCCATGTGTGTTGAGGGTCCCATAAGGGAGATAGATTATCTATTCAGTGTCCTCTCTTTAATGGGTCGTCTTTTCATGTTGTGTTTGTGCCCACGTTTGGAGGCCGGCAATCAGGTCCATGTGACACGTCCATTAGTCGAGGGACACTTAAAAGCTTGTTGTTCTTCTCTTAACGGACCATTGCACTCCAGATTCATTTGAACTTGTGTCACAAAATGTTCTTGAAAAAACCCACAACAAATGGATTCCTTTCCACACACACACACACACACACACACACATGCGCAGGCACACACACACGCACGCACTCCAAACTTGAACTGAACATCTGTGAATTGAAGCAGGATGCCATTGCAGCTTGTGGTCATTTATTTGTCTGTACTCATTGGGGTGAATTTGGTATCTCAAGATTTATGAGGGTGGGTTCGTTGGCTCTCGCGTTAGACTTTCGGTCGTTTTATTTGAGTGGCTCGCGCGGCAAGCGTCGCACCATAAGAGATATCCGACCCTGTGAAACGGCACGCTGATAAAATCCAGTGTGTTGCTTTAACTCTGAGAGTGCACAAATATGGAACCCGGGTCCGTTGTGGTTCCATTTGTGCACTCTCAGAGTTACACTTGGATGAATGAACACTGGGGATTTTACTGTCTACGGCTATTTCTGAGACAAAAACCCTTTTGGGAGGGTTTAAATCGGATCTGATCAGATCACTAAATATCATGTTTTAAGCTATCACAAACCCTTTTACAAACAAAACAAGGAAATGACATACACATGAAAATGATACGACGGTCAGCGGTGGGTTGTATTATTAACAGATTTAGCTAAAGAGTTTTTTGTTCGACCCATTAAGAGCGCAGTCACACCGAATTTTACCTATGAGGGCGGATTCTGCCAATGCTTTTCAATGGGAACGGAGTAGTTTGTTGCCATTCACGGATTCCGCCCCCCCCCCAAAAAAAACACTCCATTGCCCGAATCCACCCTCAGGTAGAATTAAACTTTGGTGTGACCTGAGGCCGATTCTACTTGCTATATATATCAGTGGTGCTCAAACATTTTCATGTCAAGGACCCCCAAAATGATATGTATTTGGCCCCATCTCAAAATATGTTGTTCCAGGGACCCCCAGAAGCAAAGATTTTTGTTAAAGATGTTCACTTAAAAGAATATTTATATTCAAAGATTTGTACAAATATTCATGATTTTTCAAAAATAGCAGATCTACAAGCTTGTATGAGCTATGCATGAGCTTGTATCTGCTATTTTTGAATAGCCAAAGTATAAAATAATGCTTTTTTAGCTATAACACAAAATACACAGATGCTTAATGGGTTAATAATGAGCCGTGAATAAAGGGAACGGTCTCTCTCGCCCCGACAGTGATGCAGGGCCTTTGATAAAGAGACCCTTCATTTTGAATTGCATGTCATATTGAAGTGTGAACGTGATACTTCACCCCGAGGGACAGACCGTCTGCTGTCTCCGACTATAAATACACCGTATAAACTTCATAAAAACACTTCAAGCACGAGTGGTGTGATAAGGAAGGTTTCAATAGCAAACGTTTCAAAGCCCAGTGGTGGACGAAGCACTCAGATTTCTTTACTTAAGTACAAGTAGCAATAGACCTATACCACAGTGTAGAAATACTCTGTTCCAGAACATTCTTTATGTGTCCTATATTCCAAAGTTTGCTTGAGTAAAAGCACACAATTATTGGCATCAACATTGCAGTAACAAATGTTAAAGTACTTATTTTGCAGACTAGGTCCATTTCACAATCATATAGGATTGTAATTAGTAATGCATTAATGTGTATCACTTTATTGTTGCAGCTGATAAAGGTGGGGATGATTTTTGTATTACTTTTATCATTCATTTATCAGTTCATGTATGTTTTGTATGAATATGTTGAATGAATGAGTTTTATTTCGAACATTATTTTTTTCAAAAGACAAATAGAATACAAAACAGAAGAAAACAACAACAACAATGTCCGAAAAGGACTAGGATGAAGTCTAAAACGTATAAACTCCTACCCCCCTTTTCACTGGTAATTTTCAAAAATTTTCAAAATGTATTCACAACCTAAACATCTCCATGTTTAGGTATGAATATCTTAAGTCCCTACTAACTAAAGCTGTCAAATTATTGTCGTGGAGCAAAAGGTACAATATTTGCCTCTGGGATGTAGTGGAATAGAAGTAAAAAGTACCAAAAGAAAAGAGGAAATACTCTTGTAAAGAAAGCAAAAAATAAAAATAAAAATCAAAATTGCACTTAACCCATTAAAACCGGGAAAGAATCTGTGTCATATATATTTTCAGAAAACTCTTTGGATTTAGAACAGTGGTTCTCAAAAATAGCAGATATACAAGCTCACAGCACATCACTTCCGAGCCACGCTGCATATCTATTTCTGAACATTTTTGAATGAAAGGTCTTAATGGGTTAAGTAACAGTACTTGAGTAAGTGTCCTTCGTTACTTTCCACCACTGTCAAAACCCGAGAGAGACAAACATGGCGCTTGGTTTCAACGAGGCCTGGAAAAGTTGAGTTAGGCAGCTTGCGGTGGCTATCTGCATACACCAGGTCATGGGAATGAGAGTGCATGTCAATCTCGCTTCTCAGTTATCTGTGTGATGCCGGTCGCACGGTGCCTCGGTGGTCTGGCGGTCGGAGCCAAAGGTTTCGCAACAGTTCGGGGCGCAGGTTTTAATCCTGTGTTGTCTATCAACTGTCCCGTCGATGTGTCCTTGAGCAAGACGGGACTCAGCTCTCTCTGACTCGGCGTGGGTTTCAAACGGTGTGCCGTGAGACAAGTCCAGGTGTGCCCTGGGATTTTGTGACAAACACACATTGCAATAATATATATATTTTTTACTTTATTATTATAATTCTTTATGATATCAGTACTTTGGCATAAAGAGGCAAATTGTATAGTATAAAATCCAACTATTTTATTTTGACATGTACTGTATCTCTCTCATGTGGATTGGCTTTTCTGTGTTTTTTTATCTTGAAAAATGTTGACTTTTTGAATCATTCTTTTTTTTTTTTTACACACATTTTCTCTTAAGTTGGTTCTTGTCAAAAACATTTTCAGATGGGGTCCTCGGCCAAATACATGAATTATTAATTCGGGGGTCCTTGACATGTAAACAGGGCATTTTACGCTCGTACTGTATATGGTACTGGTACGCACCCCAACCACTTGAGTGAAATGTCATCCCCCCTCTCCCGCCTGTCTTTGTGAAGTTTGAGAGGAAATGGGGGACAGAGAGTCAGAGAGTGACTTGCGGCAATGGTCCGTCGCCGGGCTCGGGAATCGAACCCGCGACTCACTGTCAGGCATCAGAGAGCCTACAGTATGTGGTACACATCTTACGCACTTGAGGCTTTTTTTTTTTCCTCCTCTTTTTCCCTACCCTGGGCAAGACCTGGGATGTTGGTTGTCTAGGAAGTTGACAACCGGAAATGGTTGAATTTTGCGGAAGTACCGCCCAAGGAAATGACGTTGATGCGTTACAAATCTCTTAACATACTCCGTGAATGAAACGAGTGTTGTGATTGGTAAAAAAAAATTGTTTCCGGGGGAAACGGAAATCCTGTCCACTCAGGACTTCCTAGACACTCGCTACTTTAGGTCGTGACCAGGCTCTTCTTTTCGCAGATGAGTGAGGCTGGGACTGAGGTTACTTTTTCCCCGTGGCCTCGCGGCCCAAATACCGGTTCGTGGCCCACGCGTTGTCCCGTTGCGTATCATTCCCACGTTTCCATGTTTTGGCTTCCCCCCTCAGCTTTGCAATAACAGAACAATTTTCACAGCAAACCGCTGTAAGCAGCGCTGTAATTTCCAATTACTGATTAGAAGAGACAAATAAAAAGTGAAGGGAGGCTGCAGCTGCCCGCATACCTCTGGTTAACCTTGACTTGTTTGCTGTGGATGGTCAAGTTGCAATCAAAATGTAGGCCGATAATGCGAGAGGGGGCCTTTCCCATGAGAAAGAAAACGATAATATTTATTACATCCTTAAATTACAGTTGACGCTCGAGGTTAGGCACCCATCTTCTGTCAAACCCCCCCCCCCTCTCTCTCTTTCTCTTTATTTTGTTTTCTCACATTTTTTTCTCCATTCATGTTGATTCTTTCTTTCTTGCTTTTCCCTTTTATTTTTTTTCTCTAAATTTTTTCATTCATGTTCACTCTTTCTTTCTCGCTTTTCCTTTTATTTATTTGTTTTTCTGCATCCCTCCCTCATCCGAGTCGTCAGTAGTGTGCTAAGTAACTGAGTACATTTACTCAAGCACTGTACTTAATACTTTGTAATTCTACTCCAAATATCTCAGAGGCAAATAATGTACTTTTTTTATTGAACTACAATTATTGCTTTGCAGATTTGGATTATTATAAAAAAAAATTACAAAACATGCATTAACAAATTAAGACCTATTTTGAACTTCATCTATTTGAAAATAGCCAATCTACATATTATTGTGCATAATGAGTACTTTTACTTTTGGTGCCTTAAGTACATTTTGATGCCAATACTTTTGTACCTTTACCAGTACAATTTTGAACACAAAACGACTTCAACTTGTAACAGAATAGCAATATTTTTACATTGTGGTAATGCTACTTTTACGTAAGTACAAAAGAAAAGTACTTCTTCGACCGCTCGCCCTCAATCCTCGAGTCGCACACTCGTTCACCCTTTGCGCTCGGGCCTGTGTGAGTTTACGACACAGAACATACCGCTCATTGTGTCGGCGTGGGACGTACACCCCCGAAGCCACGAGAATGTGCACAATGCACTGTTAATGTTTGGTAAATCACCCCCATCTTGCGATAATTGCCGGGGGGAAATGGGATATGGTGTTGTACACAAGCGAGGGAAATGGCTGCGGCTTGGCCACGCTTTGCTGTGGTGAATCTTTCATCGTCCCCGTTGCCAAGAAGTGGGTTTCTACAAGATAATTCCTGTGACGTTGGCCCGGGCCAAAACAGTCCCGAGCTTAACCCAGTGAAAGCGGGGAAAGCGTCCGTGTCATTTTAGATTTGAGCTTATATATATATATAGCAACGTTTTTCAGAGAACTCTTAGGATTTAGAATAGTGGTTCTCAAAAAATATAGCAGATATACAAGCTCTTAGGATTTAGAACAGTGGTTCTCAAAAGAAATAGCAGATATACAAGCTCACAGCGCGTCACTTCGTGCCGCGCTGCAAGCTTGTAAATCTGCTATTTTTGATTTTTTTTTTTTTTAATCTTGAAAGAGTTTTTAATTTTTAATAATTTAGGATTTTTTTTTAAACTGTTCACTTTTGGGGGGTCCCTGGCACAAAATATTTTCAGATGGGGGGGTCTGTGGCCAAACGTATATCAGTTTGGGGGTCCTTGGCACGAAAAAGTTTGAAAACTACTGATTTTTAGAAGGCATTTGTAGAATCGGTCCTCTGGTCTGAATGGCTTAAAGGCGGAAGGAAAAGGCTGTCGGATCTCGGGAGTGACTTGAACAACACAACCCCCCCCCCCCCACACACACACACACTCACACACTCTCCCCGAAAAACAGTGTGTTTCACAGTAGGATACTGGGACCGTTTAGAGGCATGAGCATGAGAGGAGGACTTGTTTATTGTCAGTTTACACAGTGCAACATGTTCGCTCACACGCACTAGCAGCATCCCCGGGGTGACCGTCAGCGCTGGGAGAAGTGTACTCCCATTTCCTTTGCTTTCTTTCTCTTTTTTTTTAACTTCAGTAAAAGTAGCAATACCACAGTATGGAAATACTCATGTCATAAAAGTAAACGTTTTCCTTTCACAAAAGGAAAATGCACCAATGCAGAAAGTAAAAGTACTGATGAGTATTTGGCATCGAGAAGTATTGGCATCGACATACTCACAGTACTTGAGTAAATGTACTCGAGTAATGTAGAATTGCAGATCTACAAGTTCAAAACACGTCACGATGCGACGTGTTTTGAGGTCGTGGAACGCATCTGGTGTCATTTTAAGATTTCTTTGGCAATTATTTTTTTAAATTGTGCAAAATTTGTGCAAATCTTTGAATACATATATGTTTTAACTCCGATCTGTGCTTCTGGGGGGTCCCTGGAACAACATATTTTGAAATGGGGGTCCACGGCCAAATACATTTTGGGGGTCCTTGACATGGAAAAGTTGGAGCACCAATGATATAGCAACATACTGTTAGGATTTAGAAACGTTTATTAGATTATGTATTTGGCCGCGGACCCCCCCATCTCCAAATGTTTTGTTCCAGGGACCAGTTACAAAATTTGAAAATAGCAGATCTACAAGCTCATAGTGCGGTTTTCGGTGCCACGCTATGAGCTTGTATAGACTTGCCATTTTTTAATACCCCAAAGAAATCTTAAAAATTACACAGCACACGTTCCCGGATTGAGTGGGTTAATATTACAGACGGGTAAATAAGGCCTGTGTGATGCTTTCAATGAACACATCACACAGGCTGCCAATTACATTGGCTGTACGCTATTCTAAGGCACGTTCGTATCATTTGGGGTTGGGGAGAGTCTCAAGTGTTATCAAGCCATAAGGCTCAAGTCCAGCAGTATTTTATTTGCGACAGTTTGGTATTTGATGTTGAAGAAGAGTGGGACATCTTAGTGTTTGACAATTGACAGGTCATTTTGTTGGGACTTGGGACACCCAGCTTGAAACTTCTGGTCACCCTAAACCAGTTGTTCCCAAACGGTGGTGTTGTGCCATGAGAAGTCCAGGTGTGCTATGGGCTTCTGTGACAACCACATGATTGCAATTTGTACAACTATTCAAAAAGTTATGATTTTTTAAATGTACTTAAACATTAATTTAATTGGTTCAAGCTTTTATTTTGCATTAGTAACTAAATGAAAATAAATGCTATTGATAACTATGAGATATTTGCTCGGATATGAACACAGGTGTCTTGAGATTTTGACCTTTGCCCTTTGTGTCTTGGCATCAAAAAGTTTGAAAACCATTGTTCTAAGCACGCCTCACATACTGTATGCAGTTAATCATAAAGGTCAGATTGCAAGTTCACCTGTAATGCAGGGCAGAACCATAGAGTTAAAAGTAATAGAGAGGGCACCTGAAATTCCCGCCCATCCACTATGGAGTTCTGGGGGCTTGGGCAGAACGGGTCTGGGCGGGACTGTATGGATCTCAGTGTCGTGCTCAAAGATGTCAGAGGACGCTATAGACGCGGCGTTCTAGCCGTGGCCAGCTGAAGCGAATCGCGATAACATTTGAACCTGTTATTTTGTAATAACGACAGATTTTGCAAGAACGGAAAATGCTCCAAAAGCTAAATGCGAGAAGTACTCATAAACCATATTTAAGAAAGTTCACTTCATCTGTTTTATTTTTGTCGATCACGGTTATGTATGTCTTGTCCAGGGCTCTTGGGGAGCTAGCGGTGTACGTTTTTGTCGTACTTTTTAAGGGAGCAGTTGTTAGTCTCTCAGCAGGGATACTCTCAGACCAGCAGTGTTCTGGCTGCAGACTCTCTAACCTCCAGGCCATACTATCCTTTGACTTATTGTATTAAGCAGTTCTCAAAGTGGGGTCTGGGGGGCCCCCAGGGGTCCGTGAGGGGGTTCCAGGGGGTCCCCCAGCTAAATGATTGATAGTTAGGAACCAAATGGACCTTTATGGGTCTGTAACTCAGAGTGGACAAATGGAAAGTCCTTACATGCTGGGAACGTGAGGAATAAAATATACAAATCTTTGGCTGTTTTTCATGGGTTGTTATGCACTGTAGCTGTCTAACGCCTCACTAACGCCCTGTCAAAGACAATGTTAACAGACCATAAACAATATACTTTAGTGACTGGGTTTAGTACTGTATACGTACTTTCATTACTCACTGAAGTGAAGACATTTTTCAAATGATGAAAAACTGTTTTCCATAGTGGCAATGGTCTGTGTTATTTAACTTTTGTTTAAAAACTTTGTTTGTGCATGTGCTGTATTTCATTTTAGATGAAGAAAATAAGAAACACAACTAACACATTATTTAATATTAAAACATAATTCTAATACATTTTTCAGTGCCTAAAGATGCAAATAAAAACAAAGAGAATGGCAAAAGAAGAAACAAAGCCGGCAGCTCATGCACACGTTTGCGCAAACTGCCTACTCGGAAATCGTCGCAAAGGTTCGATTTGTGTTCAATGTACTTTTGAGACCAATGTTAAAGAACAGAGACAATTGCCACCATGGAGAACAGTGTTTCATCACTTGAAAAAGGTCTTAATATTAAAGAATATTAAGCCCAGTCACTGAAGTACAGCTGAGGACAAAACGTCTTTGGGCTGTTAAAGGATGACTTCACCGATTTTCAACCTATCTTCATATACAGTAATTGGTCCTCACTAATACCCCTGATAAAATGGTAAAAAAAAATCTACTCGGTCTGTGTCTCAGAGGAGGGCTGTGGACAGTTCAGAGTCCTGTCTACCAGTGACATCATCAATGGGGAATCCAAGCTAACAGAAACTGCAGGCTTTCTATTCCTGGAAAGTTGCAATGCAATAAAAGAAGCCATTGTTGTTCTCGTGTTAATAAAAATCTAAATAAAAAAATTGAAATCTTGTTGGAAAAAAAAATCATGCCTAACGATGATGTCACTGGTAGACGGGTTTCTGGACTGTCCACAGCCCTCCTATGAGACCCAGACCAAGTAGAAAAAAATGGTACCATTTTATCATTATTAGTGAGGACCAATTATATGAAGAAAGGTTGAAAAGTTAAAAGTCGTCCTTTAACATTGTCTTTGACAGGCTGTTGGTGAGACAAAGACATGGAGAGTTATATTATCCACAGTAATGGACAGAACCTTGTTAGCAGGAGGACACACCAGCCAGTATATTGATCTAGCAGTTTCCTTCTCTCTACTTCAAGGCACACTGTCCAGTTGTTGATGCGCATTTCATAAATGGCGTCCCTATTTTGGGCACGACATTATAGACGAAAATGTTCCAAATGCATCCACAGTTTTTGTCTTAAAGAAATATAACCTAACCTTTTTTTGTATTGCCGATCTACAATCTACTCAAAATGTCACACTGTGTTGTGAGCTTATTATTTGTCATACAGCGAAGCATATAGGACTCAAGTGGTTCATTATCAGTCTATAGAAAGAACTATTTACCATTTTATGGCTACGACTATTTTACAACGTTGTACTTTTCGCATTCTCAGATTTCACCCCAATGATATCACTATGGCAAACCTTGTTTTGTTTTTTTTGCTTCAATGAATGCTTCAATTGAGTTGTAACTAAGTACATTTACCTAAGGTATTTGTACTTTACTTTAGTATTTCTAAGTCATTTCCAATACTTTTACTTCTACTCCACTACATCTGGGATCCAAATATTGTACTTTTACTCCACTACAATTATTTGAAAACTTTAGTTACTTTGCAGATATAAATTATTATGTTATAAAACATACATTAACCACTTTAGCCCTATTTTATACCTAGGCTATTTGAAAATAGCCGATCTACAAGCTCACAACGTGTCGCATCGCGACGCGTTGTGAGCTTGTAGATCTGCTATTTTCAAAGATTTTTGTACTTTTACTCGAGCAAATTTTGAATTCAGGACTTACTTGTACACATACTTGTAACAGACTACTTCTACATTGCAGTATTGATACTTAGTTGAGTACTTTTTCCACCACTGCATACACATAACAACAACAGACATACATTGTATCACAGGGCAAACCTTTCTGCACAGGTTTGGCATCGTTTCAGGGCCACACAGAGGACTCCGTTTTATGGCCCACTAAAGGAACATTAGCCCTACACCACACATAATGGAGATAAAAAGCCGAAAAGGTATCCCAGCGTCTCTTTAACGCGTTCCGCACTGAACCTGTCGACCTCGCGGCAAGGCAGGGTTTCACCCATAGGCCCCTCGGACAAAGTAGCCAAACATATGTCGAGGCTAATTCAAGGTCAAACAAATGTGACCTGATAATCATCTTCCTCGTGCCCCCAGTGTCCGAGCTCCTAGCTCTGTTTAACGAGCTCCTCACAGCACAGGCCCGTTCGGCCGCCGCTCAAAGGCCTTTATTGTTCGACTCACACAGCACTCAGTAAACCAGGGGAGCAGAGTTTAAAAAGGAACGAGCCCCAGATATCCCCCACACTGATGACCCCGACGATAACCAGTCAAACGCCTCACTGTGCTCTCTCTTATTCAAGTCTGTTTGCTGCAGTGTTATCCTTCGGGGGGGGGGGGGGGGGGGGGTATTGTCAAGCCCACAATGGCGTGTACTAACAAAAAACACTAATAACAATACAGGGAGTATATTCAAAATCTCATTCACAAAGGTGTGTTTTAAACCTGTAAAACACTTGACAGTTATTGTCTGTGAAGGGTGCTCTGTATATAAAATGTAGCATACAAAGGCATACTTTAAGTAGGATATAACCAATTTAACAACGTTCAACCTGGTGTACCTATTTTGTTTGTGTTAGAGGCGAAAATGTTAAGAAAAAATAAGAAAAAAAGTCTGCTAATTTATTTTTTTGTTTCATCACTTCTAATCTCAGTTGGTTGTCCTGTATGAGCTCCTGATTGGATCAAATTGGTATCCCGACCTGAAAATGTATTTTCTGTCTACTAAAGCGACAGGGAGACTCCTGTTACTGAACAAACAACTCTATAGCAACGGTTACAATGAGAATATAGAGCTGTTTAACACTTATTTTAACAAACAAAATATCACTCACACCACTTTTTGAGGTATTATCTATCTTGTGCTAAAACTGTATTATTATGCGCTTTATGAAAACTTTACGTATGTTAAGTTGTCAAAGGAGGACGAACCTGATTTACCCCAAATCATAAATGTAATAGAGAGATGCATTCTGCAGAATCGAGCATGCATGGTGTAATGGCGTCTCAAGTATCTGTGAAGTATTACGCGAAACCTGGGCACATCCACGTGTTTTGTCCGTAGACGCCGACAAACGCGCCAAGAGCTAATATGAAGCAAATTCCTGGCGTGATCCTCATTCCTGGAGGAATAAATTGTTGTCAGAGAGTCTTTTTTTTAAATACATATATATTGAGGTATGCAGCTGAAGCCCACGGCAGAATATTTAGCTGCGGGAACAAAGGCAAAAAAAAACAAAAAAATACAATCAGAAAATGCTGTGCTGTGAACTTGCGCCCGGCGTGAAATCGGGGGAAGAAGTGGTAACACTTATCAAAGGCGCGGTGTCAGCGGGAGGAGGGGGGGGTGGTGGGACGTGACACCTGATGCTCCGTGCAATTTTCACGCCGACTTGCATCCATCTGCGTTGGCAGCGAGAGCCTCGATAATAAGCGCTGATTTATTTTCTCAAAGTTGAAGGATCACAGGAGCCTAGCTGGCAGAGAAGAAGCGCTACGGGGGCCACCCAGAAAACAGGGTCAAGTGAAATGTATTTATACAGAACTTTTTAGGCAGGTTCACCTCCGTGCGTGTTTTATAGAGAACAAAAAGGACACGGAATACCTATTCTGGGCACGTCGTAATAGGTGACATTTTGGTGAAAATAGGCGAGCGTTTGCCGAAAATAGCCGATCTGCGAGCTCGCGACACGTGGCAACGAGATGCGTTCTGAGTAGTGGTATTTCTGCAAGTCTTTTGCAGATTGAGGAAGTTCAGACTGTAACCTTTCAAATGACATGTTATAAATTGAAATCTGAAAATAGTTTAAGAAGATATACTTTGAATGCTGTTAAACCTCAAATCCAGAAGTCTGTGTTATCTCACTTCCTCCCACAGCAGTTTCTAGTTCTATTATACATATTTTGTGACCCTAAAACTGCTGTTTTTGATATTCTTCAACATTTAAACTTGGGTACTTGTGCATATTAATACCTAATAATAGCTCATACAACACACAAATCTCAGCCGGTTCAAGTAGTATTTTTTAGTCTGGGAAGCCAGATTAAAAAATGTATAATAATAAAAAACATTTTTTTAAATTATAATCTATTAAATCGCTTAGTTCAACAGAGCTGAAGGTCCAGCTAAATTACTGATAGTAAGGAACCAAATGGTCCCAAACCCTGAGGAAGACTATCCTGTCGTAACGTTGGTTTCTTGTATATTTGAATCAATATGTTTTTTGCATCGTGGCTACGAGCTGCAAGGGCCTCCTCCTCCTTCTTAACCAAACAGGTCTTTATCAGAGGTCTGTAACTCCGTACAGGGTCCATTCGGTTCCATTCGTACGCTCTCAGAGTCGCTCTATTAAACGAAAGCGCTCGGCCGGGTCCCCAGCAGCGCCTCGGAGACGTGTGAACGGAGCTGAAGGCCGGGTTCGGGTCAGGTCAGGTAAAGTCACTTAGACTCCATTCAGCCCGCTGATAAAGGCCACAGTGTAAAAGGAGAAAGGCTATCAGATAGTAGGGGCCAGCCACCGTGGCAAGAAGTTAAGCTGTTTCAAAAGGCCTCCCGTATCCGTGCTCTCTGTTCCCGGCGTGAGAGAAACCCTACATCTTAACGGAGAGAGAGAGGAGGAGGAGGAGGGTGAGATGGCTTTTAAAAAGACGCCAGATTACGGCGTCGTATAGCGTATAGCCCTCCCCCCGTGATACACCCTTCCATTCTTCGCCGCGTTTGTCTCACTTTCAGTCCACTTTACAGGCACCCCCCTCTCTCTCTCTCTCTCTCTCCCGCCTCGCCTCGGCACGCCGGGGCCCTTTTTTTTCCGTGTGCGAGCTTGTCAGCGCCCGTCAATAGCCTTTGTCTGGGGTGGATTCAGACAAGATATGCTGTCCTTTTGACTCCCGTAGAGCCAACGTCACTCCACTCCACCCGGGGGAATTAGTTTCACCTGTCGCGCTATAGCCGAGCATGCTGGAATTGCTTCTGTTAAAAAGAAATCCACTTTTTTGAGAGGGGGGGGTTAAAAAGAAGGGTGGGAAGGGTTTCAGGTTCAGGTGGACTCGATGCCTCCTTTCGTTTGGAGATATATACATGCTTCTATTTGCATATGGCTCTTTTTTGACTGAGAATCTGAAACGTTGCAGAAACCGTGAAGTTCTGTGATTCTATGTTTGTTTTTTTGGTTTTGTTTCCATTATAACCCGAATCAGGGAGGCACTTAGAAAAGAAAAAAAAGAATAAATAATTGAAAAATGTCCCTATTTTTGAAGTTCTGGGTCCCCAGAACTCGGGGTTAGTCCTAGGCTACTGTACCTTCTGAGCAGGACCCAAATTAGGTTCTAAGAATCTTATCTGAACCCGAGCTGTACAGCGAACGGAAACAAATCCGGACCCTGTGAAATTCGTTGAGATGGCATTGTGGCACGGTTCACCAAGTTCTTGTAGTCGAAAAGGGGGGCCGATAGTCTTTTTCATCCTCTCCCCTCACGTCTGAAGTCTCACCGTCTTGTGCTGTGTCGTACGCTAATGTATTTGTAAAGCCGGGGCTAAACTTTTAAATGGTACCTCTGCGCAAAGCTCCCTTTTGAATTCGAGTTCCCCTTAATGAGTGATGGAAGAAAAGAAGAGCGCATCTCTCTCTCTCTCTCTCTCTCTCTCTTCGTTCCGGAGTGTGGGGACGGGTTATGGATCGGACGGATCGCTTTGATATTTCAAAGCACATACATCAATAATGCTGTCGTCTTTTCAAAGCCCCATATACATCAGCGGCGCTTTTCTCTCCCGACAACAAAACAAAAGTTGAAAGTGGTTAACCCATTAAGACCGGGAACGCATCTGTGTGTCATTTTTAGATTTCTTTGGGCTATTCAAAACATAGCAGATCTACAAGCTCGTAGCGCGGCACCGAGTGCAGCGCTACGAGCTTGTAGATCTGCTATTTTTGAAAAATCGTGCAAATCTTTGAATATATATATATATTTTTAAGAGAACATTTTTAACTCAAATCTTTGCTTCTGGGGATTCTACAAATGTTTTCTAAATCCTAACAGTTAGATTTTTGAAAAAAAATCTTGCTGCTATATATATACCAGTGATTCTCAAACTTTTTCATGTCAAGGACCCCCAGAATTATATGTATTTGGCCGCGGACCCCCATCTGAAAATATTCTGTTCCAGGGACCTCCAGAAGCAAAGATTTTAGTTAAAAATGTATATATATATATTCAAAGATTTCCACACAATTTCACGATTTAAAAAAAAATGGCAGATCTACAAGCTCATAGCGCAGCACTCGGTGCCGCGCTATGAGCTTGTAGATCTGCTATTTTTTTTAATAGCCAAAAGAAATTTAAAAAATGACACAGCTGCGTTCCCGGTATGAATGGGTTAAGAGGTCCCCATCATTCTGTGTTATGATAATACCCTCCAGTTTGATCTGCAAATACTGCGCATCTGAGATATCCGCTGTCATTCAACGGTAAAGTGCTTCTCACAGAGGCACAGGGGGAGTGAACAGGAAAGGTGATCTTTGCATCAAAGTGGTCTCTAAAATATGGGGTCTTTATCTTCTTTTTTTCCCCGCTGCTGCCAATGTCTGAAGATGAGATGACTCTGTTCTCCTTGAAGTTTCTCATCTTGTCTGCACTGTTTTATTCTGTTTGTACTTTGTTGTACTCTACTGAACTGTACTCTATTGTACTTTGTTGTACTCTACTGAACTGTACTCTATTGTACTTTGTTGTACTCTACTGAACTGTACTCTATTGTACTTTATTGCAGTCTACTGAACTGTACTTTATTGTACTTAATTGTACTCTACGGAACTGTACTCTATTGTACTTTTTTGTACTCTACTGAACTGTACTTTATTGTACTTTATTGTCATCTACTGAACTGTACTCTATTGTACTTAAAGAACAACTTTGTTTTTTTAGAACCAAGGTTTATGTTTTGGCTTGTAATTAGTAAGTAAATAAAAGATGAGTGTGAAAAATAGTTTTAGCAATTTTCGCGATCTTTTTTTTACAGTGGGCAGGGGCATTCGGGCAGGTGGATAAATGTCTTTTTTACACAATAAAAAAGGTCCTGTGGTCCTTGATGGCCAGATGTGAGTTATTGGGAGCTAAGAGCTACTGTAAATAATAGTAAAGAAATAGCCGGGTTATTGTGTAAAAAAAAGACATATTTAGACACCTGCCCGAATGCCCCCGCCCACTGTAAAAAAGATTGCGAAAATTGCTAAAACTATACGAAGCAGTAAATGAAAGAGAATTAAGACTCATCTTTTATTTACTTTAATTACAAGCTAAAACATAAACCTTTGTTGTAAAAAAACAAAGTTGTCCTTTAATTGTACTCTACGGAACTCTACTCTATTGTACTTTAGTGTACTCTACTACTCTACTGATAATCATTAGCAGGAAATCCCTGCAGTAGTTCTGGAGCTAGTAGGAATTCAAGGACGTCATGTGCACTCCTAACAAAGTTCGGCTTCAAACTTGAAGACCGGGTCATGAAGGTCGTCGTCCCGGTGCATTCACGTCCGTCAGGGGGCTAATCTTAGCAAAGACGCGTCACAATCTCAGGTAGATTGAGATCTGGCGGGGCGGCGCTCGATCGGCTCCGTTAAAGAAATAAAAGCAAGAAAGTGTAGCGCTGGCTGCTGATACGGAGAGAGGGCTGTTGGCAGCAGGCTCCGTGGCTTCCATGCCAGAGGCGAGCTTCATTTCATTAGCAGCTTGAATTAGTTATACCTGCCACCGGTCGCTCCGCCCGTTGTCAAACCAACCCCCAAGGACACGGCTAAATCTGTCGTCCGCCTGCCTGCCTGCCTGGCCTCTTTATGTGTGAACCGCCATGTCACATGTTCTGGAGCAAGTGGGTTCTCAAACTTTTTCATGTCAAGGTCCCCAAAATTAATATGTATTTGGCCACGGAAAATGTATATTTATTATATATATATATATATATATATATATTAAGATATTTTTAGGGTCTTTTCTGCCTGTATTTGGATAGTACAGTGGAGACTGACAGGAAACGGGGAGAGAGATGCAGAGAGTGACACGCAGCAAAGGGCGTCAGGCTCAGGAATCGAACCCGCGCCTCGCTGTCAGGCTGCATCAGAGCCTATATGGCGCTCCTCCGCAGAAAATATTTCGTGCCAGGGACCCCCCATACAAGATTTGTGTTAAGGTGTTTCAAAGATATTCCAAATTTCTTTTTTTTAAATAGCCGATGTATATAAGGTTCAAGTGGTTCAAATGATTTTGATGCTTCATTTATTTTAGCTGGGGACCCCCTGGAACCCCCTTAAGGACCCCTGGGACGGATCCCCGGACACCAGTTTCTGCACCTTGGTACGGAACGTGCAACATGTCTTCCGTCAAAGAGTTCTGTCTCCCAAAGTCACTGTATCTATTTCAGGTCAAAGTCATCACCTGAAGTTCACCGCTGTCACGGTAATGATTATCCTTTAACCACTTAAACCCTATATATGTCTTTGACCGGTGTCCCCCAGGGATCTATACTTGGTCCCCTCTTCTTTCTTTTTTTTTTTACACCAAATCTCTTCACCGGAAATAGTCTATCTACATGTAAACTTATGGATCTATCTTCTTTGTTCAACAAAATAGTGAAAATAGTTTGATCAAGTGGATCAAGGTAGGCTACTTAACTTTCTATTCTGGATGAAAAATGTACCGGAAATAAATCTAAATGAAACACTACTGACAAACTCATGTATTTTCTGATTTAGAAAAGCCATCAGACATACTGTAATGAACCACAACTGAAAATCATCATTCATTCAATCTCTGCTATACTCACCTGTAATTATGACGGATAGAAGTGTCTTTGACAACAACAATACCCATAACCTTTGGATGACATCAAATCAACACGATTGATATGAATAACAAATTAATATTCATCATAAACATCAATTTGATCTGACCTTACAAGCAATGAACAAACATTCTCTCTGCATGAAAAGACCATAATCAAACAAAGCACAAATATAATAACCAAACAATAAAACCAATGTCCTGAACATTATATGTTTTTGTTAAAATATGTGTTAAATATCTCTATATTCTCATACTGTAGTACTCATTGATATAGGGTGTTTGTTCAGTAACAGGGGTCTCCATGTCTCTCCAGCTCTTTAGTAAATTTGCATTTTCAGGTCAGGATACCAATTTTATCCAATCAGGAGAGAGAACTCGCACAGGACACAGATTAAATAATTGAAATTGGAAGTGACGACAAAGAAATGAGCAGACAAAATTGGAACTGGAACACGGCGGACCCCCATTTGAAAAGATTTTCCCTGGGAGGACCCCCATAAGAGAAGATTTTGTCAAGATGTTTTCGGAAACAGCCAATTGTTTAGCGGGCTACTTTCGAATAGCCCAAAAGAATAAGAGAGGGCTGAAGTCTTTAAGCTGTTCCTCATTTTGCTGCGGACCCCCTGGAACCCCCTCAAGGACCCTCGGGGGTCCCCGGACCCCACTTTGAGAACCAGTGGTGTAGAACGTTCCGCTCAGTTCCGCTGACTTTATTGTCCCACATGTGAAGTTTGTTGTGCAGCATGGCTCAACGCACACAAACAAACGCAACACAAATCACTGTACTTGTTAAAAGCAATTAAGAACAACATTTAGCAGTCGATCCATAAAAACAATACAATAAAAGAATACAATAATAAAAAGCAGTTTCCCAAACAATTGGTCGGGGGCCTTGTTTGGATGACAGACCCATTTTTTTATGGGTCACGAGTAAACATCTCTTTTTCGTTTCCTATAACTTTATTTATTTATCATTATTTGAAAAGATTTTCCAAAAAATAAATAGTGAAAAAATAATTTGATACGAAATTTAAGAAGTAGTGAAAATACCAGATCACAACGGGTCGCAAAGCGATCGGCTATTTTCACTAGTTTGGTTTCCGGGGGGGGGGGGGGGGGGGGGGACATCAAATTTCTCTTTGAGTCTCCAGCTAAAAGATTTGGGAACTGCTGTGAGAATGAATAAATAGAGATACCACTAAAAGTGCTGGTGTACTGTAGGATTTACATCTGATTTATATGTCATTCAGTCCCTATGACTTAGTGAAACGTAGCCAGGAGAGCCGTTGACATTGGTTGGGATTATTGTCAAGTTTCCTTGTTGGGCAAATTATGTCCGTGAACGTGGACTGTTGTGAATACGTGGTATATGTATACTCTAGATCCTTGTTTACCCCCTGTTAATGCCTCTATTCAGTCAACAACAAAACATGAGTTCTCTACACTGCAGAATCGATACTTTTACTTAAACATTTGAGTACTTTTCCCACCACTGACTGAATGTATCATTCACTGCTCCAGCCCAGCAGCTGAGTACAAAACTGCTGTGCTGGGGGAGCCATGGACCCCCAATATTCACTTAAACGATCAAATCCATAAACCATGGCATCACTGAGGGTCCTAGAGGGCCCTTGGCATCTCCCAAACTTTTCACCCCTGTTGCCGTGCACAAGGCATCCCACGACACCGAAACGCTGCACGTTTATCAAATTAATAGCGTGGCTTTTCCAAAGGGCCCAAGTAAGATCAATTTCCTGTTACCGCCCAACATGGGAGAATATCACACACCGCAGCAGCAGCGCACAACGACAACACAAAAGCCTTTATATTCAAAGTATGCGGTTATCACAAGGCCCACAACTAAAACAGCTTTGTTTTAATGTCGAGGACAGAGGGGTACCGAACCTCGGAGCAGTGGGTGTACATAATTTATGTATAAATCAAGCCTGTTAACGTCCCCCTCTATACATGCCTCTCTTTAGAACGGCGGTGGAAAGTAAACCGAGTACATTTACTCGAGTATTGTACTTTTAAGTGCAGTTTTGAGGTACTTTTACCTTACTTGGAGTGTGTCCGTTTTTCCAATACTTTGTATTATGCTTCTACTCCACTGCATATCAGAGGCAAATACAATGCTGTGTTTTTTACTCCACTACAATTGTTTGACAGTTTATTTTAGTTAGTTACTTTGCAGATTTTTTTTTATTACAAAACGTATGTGAACAAATTAAGCCCTATATTATACTTTGTCTATCCGAGAAAAAATAATGAAAAAAATATTTTGACACATTTTGAAAACTTTTGAAACACAAATTGTGAAATGGGACATTCCACAGAGTACTTTTACTTTGGTACCGTCGTAAGCATAATTATGACGTCAATACTTTTGCACTTATACTTAAGTACAATTTTGAATACAGGACTTTCACTTTGAGTATTTTCATTTTGCGGTATTGCTACTTCTCACTTTTTATTTAAGTAAAAAGAAGAAAAGAAAAAATAACTCTTGAGTACTTCTCCCACCATTGAGAACGTCTTATACAAGTGTTATTAATCAGCTCCTCTTTCTCACAGGCTCCTAGCTTCAGCTGGAGACAATGAGACAAATGAATACCAGCGCATGGTTCTTAAGAGCCGGGTCTGTTTGACATACACAACTCATCCATCATCCACTACATCTGCTGCCAGAGCGCTGCGGCTGCAGACCCCTATTTGTTGCTTGTAATGTTTAAGCCATTAAAACCGGGAATGCATAATGTGTTCTTTGACCGTTATTTTATACTTTGGCTATTGACCGAGTGCCGCGCTATGAGCTTGTAGATCTGCTATTTTTGAGTGGTGCCAACCACTCCTATATCTGACTTTGTCCGTGTGTCCGTATGTATGTATGTCTGTCCAATAAACAAACATTGATGACAACATCAATACGGGGGTCAATACGGGGCTCATCAAAGGCACCACTCTCTTCACACAGGGTGTGATTTTTTTGAGAAATCGTGAATATTTGTGCAAATATTTGAATATATATACTTAAAGGGAACGTTTTTAACTCAAATCTTTGCCCCTGGAACAACATATCTTGAGATGGGGGTCGGCGGCCAAATACATATCATGTTGGGGGTCCTTGACATGAAAAAGTTTGAGCACCACTGATATAGCAACATAAGTTTTTCAGAAAACTGTTAGGATTTAGAAGACATTTGTAGAAAACCCCAGAAGCAAAGATTTGAGTTACAAATGTTGGCTTAAAAAATATATATATTCAAAGATTTGAACAAATTTTCATGATAAAAAAAAAATAGCAGATATACAAGCTCATAGCGCGGCACTCGGTGCCGCGCTATGAGCTGATGATGCGTTCCCGGTCTCAACGGGTTAATGTTCGGTTAATCTAGGAGTTTCGGGGGGGGACTTATTCAAGTGTTGAAGTCATTTAGGAATCCCCTCCGGAGTCGGTCTGAGGATATATAAGAGCATCAAATGCCAAAGGCGTACAAGAAAAGAAAAAAAGAGAAAAAAAACGGGAATGTGACGTCGCCGATCAAGGGCCTTTAATCTGTCGCCGCAGCCATTTGAAGCTCCTGGGAATGAGAGTGACAGCTAAATGGCTGAGACATGAGTGTGAAAGAGAGCCAGCGCAGCAAATTCACACTCGCCTGCCTTCTTCGACTGTTCCCATTATTAAAGGGGCACGGCACCCTAGGGCCACTGTTTCCCAAACGGTGGGTCGGGGACCCATTTTGTGGATCCATTTTGCAGGTTCCATTTTCGTGGGTCGTGTGAATATCGCTTAATTTTTTGTTTCCTATCCATTTTTTTTTGGAAGATATTTTTGGGGTCTTTTTGGGCCTTTATTTATAGTTTTCAGTGTAGAGACAGACAGGAAACAGGGAGAGAGAGATGAGGAGACACGTGCAGCAAAGATCGTCGGGAATGGGACTCGAACCCACAATGCGCTGTCAGACTACATTGGAGCCTAGGTGCCCGGACCGCTACGCCAGCCGTCCGGGCCAATCATTATTATTTTTGAAATACTTTCTAAAGATTTCCACACATTTTCATGAGTTGAAAACAAACTCAATTTTTTTTTAAAAAACATTTCCTGAATAAAATAAAAAATAAACAAAGAAATTCCCTAAATTAGAAAACAAAAGTTTAAGAAGACGTAAAAATAGCAGATCTGCAAGCTCAAAACCAATGTGCTGTGAGCTTGTAGATCTTCTATTTTGACTAGTTTGGGTCCCGGGCGAACATCAGATTTCTCGTTTGGGTCTTGAGCTAAAAGGTTTGGGAACAACTTCCCTAGGTTGATTTTGTAGTTTTTTTTCCAGTTCAGGTTAAAAACTACAGCAGATTAAAAACATGGCAGAATAGTAAGCAACACAGTTGCACCAAACACATTAATAATGAGTGTGTTAGATTTTCATAGGTGTGTCTAGAGCCAACGGCATGCCAATGTGCAAGCATGACAGACAGTATTATTGACACACCTAAAATCTAACACACCCATTATTAATTAGCTGCAGCTGTGTTGCTTACATCACTGTGTACTAATAGTGCAGTGATTATGCTGTTTTTCCTCTGCTGTAGTTTTTAACCTGAAGTGGAAAACAAAAAAAATAATCTACCTATTTTTACAATTTGTGCAGGACACTGTTGTGCGAAAAAGTCTAAAATAACACTTAAAGGGGAATACCACTGATTTTCAACATTGAACTATGTCTTTAATACACCTTAGAACTGTTGTGTGTAAATAAGAAAAAAGTGCCCCCCCCCCCCCCCCCCCCCTTCTAGGTTGCCTAGTTGCCTAGAACTGCTCTGCCCCCTCAGCCAGAAGTACACCTTGCGTATGTCACTGATCACATGACCTCAATCAATTGTCCAGTTCTAGGCAACATAGAAAGGGGGGGACTTTTTTCTTATTTCCACACAACAGTTCTAAGGTGTATTAAAGACATTTAATGTTGAAAATGAGTGGTATTCCCCTTTAAGTACCTCATCGATTTGTTGATATATAAAATGTGCTTGTTATTCAATTAATCAAAAAATGTATCAACAAAATAATTGTTGCAATAATCGATAGTTGCAGACATTAAGAACACACATTTAAAAAGGTCCATGATAAAAAAAAGTTGAAAGTTGAAAGAGTGGTTGAAATAATGTTTTTATCCTTTAAATAAAGTCCCACATTGCAGCTTTAAAAGATGACAAATCATGGCACCATTTAACCACTTTCAACCTTGCGTCCCTATTTTGAGGATGTCGCCATGGCCGAAAATGTTTAAAGAAATGTCCAAATTCACAACACATCTCCTCTCTCCGTCTGTCTGTCTGTCTGTCTGTCTGTCTGTCTGTCTGTCTGTCTGTCTGTCTGTCTGTCTGTCTGTCTGTCTGTCTCTCTCTCCTTCTCTCTCCCTCTCTCTCCCTCTCTCTCCCTCTCTCTCTCTCTCCGGTTGGCAGTGCTCTCGTTGTGAGGTTAATGAGGACTTCAGGCTCCAGTAGGAGTTGTGTGCTGAGTTCAAGGCGTTCACGCAGAAGGGGGCTCAACCTCTCGCTCACAGCCCACAAAGCAGCAGGCCATGTAGTGCTTGACTACCATCACTCAACACACTGTGTTTTTGGATCACTAAGTACCTAAAAAAAAAAAGAAAAAGAATGGAGAAAAAAAAAGGCATGGGGTGGAAGAAGTATTTTAAAGGACGACTTCACCCATTTTCAACCCACCGTAACTTCATATAATTGGTCCTCACTAATGCTCATACTGTAATGTGGTTCTATTTGTCTACTCACTCTGTGTCTCAGAGGGGGGCTGTGGACAGTTCAGAAACCCACCTACTGTACCAGAGACTTTGGTAGGCAGGTTTGGTCATTTCAAACTAAATTTAGACATTTTAATACGTATTTTTTAATTAACCCATTGAGACCTGGAACGCATCTGTGTCATTTTTTGATTTGAGCTAAAAAGTATTATTTTACACTTTGGCTATTCAAAATTAGCAGATATACAAGCTCATAGCGCGGCACTCGTCGAGCTTGTAGATCTGCTATTTTTGAAAAATCGTGAAAATGTGTGCAAATCTTTGAATATATATTCTTTTACATTTTTTACTCAAATCTTTGCTTCTGGGGGTCCCTGGAACAAAACAATTTGAGATGGGGGTCGGCGGCCAAGTACATCATTTTGGGGGTCCTTGACATGAAAAAGTTTGTGCAGAATGTGCACCACTGATATAGAAACATACGTATTTTCAGAATACTGTTGGGATTTAGAAGGCATTTGTAGTATCGGCTTCAGGTCTTAATGGTTAATGTGCGAACAATGGCTTCTATCATAACATGATAACTTTCCAGGAATAGAAATTACGGAGTTTCTATCAGCTGTGATTCCTCATCAGTGATGTCACTTGGTAAATACAATTTGTTTTGGCAGGCCTTGTCTTATACTTAGCTGTGTGCCAAAAATAGCTGATCTAGAAGCTCAGAGCTTGTAGATCCGCTATTTTCGGAGTGTGACACCCATGCACAGCCAAGCGTACATTTACTTGTCTTAGTTTGACTGGATCTCTTGTCCACTAGTTATCCCTAACATTTTCGTCTAGTTTTCATAGTTTTTGTCATCATAGCTAAGTTTTGATTTAGTTTGTCAGTTGAAAACAGGTAGTCAGTGGTGTAAAGTAACTAAGTACATTTACTCAAGTACTGTACTTAAGTACACTTTTGAGGAACTTTACTGGAGTGTTTCCCATGTTCTGTACTTTTACTTCTACTCCACTACATCTCAGAGGCAAATATTGTACTTTTACTCCAATACAATTATTTGAAAACTTTAGTTACTATAGTTACTTTTCAGATATAAATTATGATATCATGAAACATACATTAACCACTTTAGCCCTATTTTATACATAGGCTATTTGAAAATAGCCAATCTACAAGCTCACAACGCGTCACATCGCGACGCGTTGTGAGCTTGTAGATCTGCTATTTTCAAACATTTTGGTACTTTTACTTTTGGTGCTTTAAAGACGGGGTGCCGTGATTTTCAGTGATCCCGACCCCCCCCCCCCCCCCCCCCCCCCCAAAACATAATCATCAGGTATTATGGTTATACTAGGAGGAAGATTTTTTTGTTAAAGTGTACAGAAATTGTTAAAATTATCTTTTTATGTGGACACACCTCCAGTTCATTAAGTATACCTGATTCTCACCTTAGCACCTCCTCCACCACCTTAGCACCACCCACCTGTCCTAGTCCCTCCTCCTCCTCATGCCCACACCTGTTGTGTTATGATAATGAGGGGGAGGGTACAATTTTACTATGTCACTAAAGGACTGTTTTTCTATTGGCACGTTTGACCCTCAAGGTTTCAGCCTCCAGGTAGAAACTCCAAATAGTCAGAGAAGACATAAAACACCATAAAAACACCACCAGGGGGCTTAATGAAGTTCTATCAACCTCATAGACACATGAAAAACAGAAAAAAATGCAAAACCATGGCACCACCTCTTTAAGTACATTTTGATGCCAATACTTGTGTACTTACTTACTTACTCAAGTACATTTTGAATTCTGGACTTTTACTTGTAACAGAGTATTTCTATATTGCCGTATTGGTACTTTTACTTAAGTAAAGAATTTGAGTACTTTTTCCACCACTGCAGGTAGTCGACGAACATGTTTTGTCATAGTTGTAGTTAACACATCATAACACATAACTTTTTTTCGAAATTAACACTGCTTGGCACATTGTGGTATGGTTCGGATCGGACCTGTGACCTTTCTGTTACAAGGCTGTTTCTTTGAATTGATCATTGTATAAATACCGCCATTCTTCTCCATGTGTAACGACTCAATAATCGATGCCGCTTGTCCACAAATGAATTTCCATGTGTGCTTATAGATCAGCTATTGTCGGCGTGCAAATATTGCTCAACATATGTACGTGATGCTTAACATGACTGAAAATATGGAGAAGGACCTTTTTTGTCTGAATCACTGAAAAACAAACGTTTTGGACGTTGTCAATGTAAAAGACTCGGTGACGTGGGATAACATATGATTTCAAGGGTTTGTTTGACCTTTCTACACCGAAGAAAGCAATATCCTGTATGTCATGTCAATTAACCTGCCCTACCCCTGATGAAGCCAGGACATCAACCCTTCCATCAAACCCAGGAAATAGCCATTGTATTGATTGCACCACTGCTAGAACTGAGTTTAGTGCCAAAATGAAACGATGCACTTTCAAAACAATTAAGACGGCACAGAATTTCAAGACAAACTATTAATAGCAAACTTGAAAATGGAGAATGTACGGCAGAGGCTGGACATATTTCAGAAAGCAATTGTTACCTGTTTCACTTAACCGGGTATGTGGGACCAGAACTAAATTTGGGTGTTCTGTGCCTCAGAGATGCTGTCATTACCCAAACTATTTTGGCTACAGTGATTGGTCAGACATTGTATTTTAATTATTCGGAACGAGTCCGAATTTTGCATATGTTCGCCGGTGTGTAACCGCCTTTAGACTACGGTCCCTACAGTCAAAAAGGTATCTTGTGGCATCCATGTTTGTTTATAGGTTATGTTATGTTTTTCAGGTTGCCAAGGTTACCCAATATCCACATGGAGGTCAGTCCGGAGCCGCGTAGATCTCCATATTTGGGTAAGACTAACGTCACATTTTATGAGGTGAGATTTCAGTCAGCTCGACTTAAAAGCTGATTACACAGAATGTGAGGAGCATTAGTCAAAGAGAGGAGAGCCGCGCGCACTGAAAGGGAAGATAAACTTCATATTACAACTTAATATTCTGAAGACACCCAAGAAAAACTGATGCGGGCGGCTCAGCTGGAGAAGAGAGAGAGTCAAGAGATGGAGAGGAAGCTCTGTGATGCTGAGCTGAAGAGGATCCAGCAATACGCAGTGGATGTAACTCTGGACCCCGATACAGCAAGTGCCGACCTCGTCCTGTCGGGGGATGGAAAACAAGTGTTTGACGCAAACGTAACGATGAATATCCCAGACAGCGAAGAGAGATTCTCTCCATGCGTCTGCGTTTTAGGAAAACAAAGCTTCTCCTCGGGAAGGTTTTACTACGAGGTTCAGGTTAAAGGGAAGACTGCGTGGGACCTAGGAGTGGTCAGAGAGTCCATCAACAGGAAGGGAAAAATCAATCTGTGTCCCAACAACGGTCACTGGGCTATAAGTTTGTGGAATGGAAACGAGTTCAATGCTGCTGCTGGCTCTCATGTCCCTCTCCCTGTAAGAGAGAATCTCCAGAAAGTGGGAGTGTTTGTGGATTATGAGGAGGGTCTGGTCTCCTTTTATGACGTGGAGGACAGAGTTCATCTGTACTCGTTCACTGGCTGCACCTTCACTGACAAACTCCATCCATTCTTCAGTCCTGGCGTTGAGGACGGCGGTACCAACTCTGCTCCTCTGGTCATCGTCTCGCCCATCGACATGGACGCTGATTTTGACGGGGATGGAGGGAACGTGTCCCCTCCAACTTCAAAAAGAAGGAAAACATCAAGTTGTCCCTACCAGTAAATTATTTTAGATATAAAATAATTTTAAATTTTAGATATACTACACTATACATAGACATAATAAGGATTTTAGATATACACGCCCGCCAATTTAGCCAATGATCGAATAAAGTCAGCAGCCACCTGCGTCAGTAGGCAGTTGGAAAATCATATTTATACGTTTGGAACAATTTTACATTTTATTTCAATAGGTACGTTAAATATATTTAAACAGGTAAAAAGGTCTGTAAGCCTATGGCAGAGCAGGTAAAGTAATGCTGAGGTTCTGAGGAGGACATTTTTCTGCACTGGTGCCATACATACGAGACTGCATATTAGACAAACGTTAAAATAAACCCACTTAACACATTAATTGCCAGGTATTAATTAATTAGGCTAATTCATCCGCCACTGCCAGCGGTTAGACCTTATTTTGACGATCCACAGGAAAAAAAAAATCGGATTTTAACAAATGATGTCTCAGTGGAAGGACGAGTCTCCTTTCCACCGAAAAAAAAAATATTGTAACAGCGATCGTCCGTTCGGTAGTTTATCGGCAGTTGAATATAGCTTGTTTTTACCAAAAACGCAATTTTGGGAAAAGAAATCCGAGATAAATGTGTTTGTTGCCAGACCCAGGGGGTCGGCCTACATGAGGGTCGGTCGGTCGGTCGGTCGGTCCCTCTTTTCCTCTGCATACACGTCATGCGAAGTCCGGCCATTCAGATTTCAACCACTAGGGGTCTGGCAGTGCTCCGAGGAGCACTTTTTCTAGTTTTATAAATCTGATAACATTGCAGCGGGCGGGGTGAAGATGTTTTAGATGACGTCAGTCAAGGCATCATTCATAGGTTGGCAAAGAGCACCCTCTAGCACTAAAACACCAGATGACGTAATATGACGTCATTGGCGGTCAAGCGTTGTGTTCACACGGCATGCAGGCAGCGATTCGGCTGCCGCGTTAAGTGGTCAGCTGGGTGGGCCGCGAACACTTAAAGAGCTGGTGCCATGTTTTTGCACTTTTTCTGTTTTTCATGTGTCTATGTGGTTGATAGAACTTCATTAAGCCCCCCGGTGGTGGGTTTATGGTGTTTTATGTCTTCTCTGATTATTTGGAGTTTCTTCCTGGAGGCTGAAATCTTGAGGGTCAAACGTGCCAATAGAGAAACAGACCTTTAGTGACATCACAGAGCCCCCAAAAAACATACCCTCCCCCTCATTATCATAACACAACAGGTGTGGGCATGAGGAGGAGGAGGGACTAGGACAGGTGGGTGGTGCTAAGGTGGTGGAGGAGGTGCTAAGGTGAGAACCAGGCATACTTAATGCACTGGAGGCGTGTCCACATAAAAACATTTTTTTTAACACTTTCTGTACACTTTTTTTTTGTGAAAAAAATGCTTACATAATAATAATACCTTATGATCAGGTTTTAGGGTTGAAAAATATCATGGCACTCCATCTTTAAGTGGGTCCTGATCAAGTCCCCAGAACCCAGTGGTTGCATTGAAGTGCATTGGACATGCTGGCCATAGGTGCTGCAGCTTAAAACGGCTGGGGCCACTGTACATGAACGAGCGAAAACGGTTTCGACCAATGGGCTCGACTCACAAGCTTGCGCACAGGGCCGCGCACCTCTGTGACGCAAAACGTGTCACCTCTGTGACGCAAAACGTGTCACCTCTGTGACGCAAAACGTGTCACCGCTGTGACGCAAAATGTGTCACCGCTGTGACGCAAAATGTGTCACAGTGGCCCCAAATAGGCCCCGCCCATCACATGTTCCAATCCGGAAGAAGCGGTGATTTCGCCTCATGCGGTGGGTGAGCAACTCAATGCAAGTGGATGGGAGGGGATTTCCGGTGCCCTCTCTATTATTTTTAACTCTATGGTCCTGATCCAGAAAAGGTTGAGAACCACTGCACTAGTGCACATTCACGGCATCGGAAAGGGACACGAAAGGTATCCTGACCGAGTGGTCAAATATGACACCTTGCGGACAGAATGTGTTTGAAGGTATACGTATATAGCACATTCCCTAGCAAAGTAGTCGCGTTTCGTCATCCAAGGCTCTTTCTTGCCTGCGTTTGCGTTCTGTTCTCTATCAATTTCTTGAAGGTGTGCCATGTGGACAAATTGATTTCTCTCTTCATCGTGATTCAATTTCACTTTCATATTTTCGCTGGGTTGTTTTTGCGTGTGAACGTACGTTTTTTCCCACACTCTCCACACCTGCAAACACATGGAGATGTTTTGGAATCCAGAAGTCATTTTCCTGGAATGAAAATATACTTTTCTTTCCCCCTCAGGTTCCCTCTTCATCAACACATAATGGAGGCCAAAATCACAAATCACTGATAACTACTAAAAAATAACAATTTTGTTTCTCGCCTGTCTTTAAAAAAGAAAAGAGCTTACTACTCTACAAAAGCAGAGATCCTGCACTCTTGAAACCTTCGACCTCCAACAGCGTAAAGTATAACACTGTCTCACTCCGAGGATTAAGGCAGGAGTCGTCGTGGATTAGTTATCTTACCTTCAACGCTTGGCTTTTTTTTGCTTTAGAAAAGGATTCCATTTCAGCGTTTTTGTTTTCTCTGCGATGTGGGCCATAGGTGGGGGACCCTCCCTTATGCCGAGACCAGACCACCATACCTAACCCCAACAGTGCATTCGTCAGAGCGAGTCACATTTCACACACCTACCTTCATACCGACATTTTCTCTGCCGAAAATAATATTGTTAAAGGCATCCGTTTGATCTCTTATACCAAGCATGTTGGACTATTAATATAGCACCGAATGAGACACGTTTAAAGACACGTCATGAGGATGAATCCTGAACTTGGATTTGTGTGTCTAAATATTATCCTCAGAGGCTCCATTACATTTTATGTTTCATATTTTTCCACTTTTCCGCTGTGGTTAGGGGGTGGGGGGGGGGAGGCAATTGGAAAGGAGAGTTTAAAAAAAAATCATGCACTTATTTCGATTAAAATTCAATTCATAACATTATTGTGCCGGTTTAACCACTTTAAATCTGGTGTCTTTATTTTATTATTGTCAACATACAGTATATGTTTTTTTTTAAAGCCATTTTACAGTAGACATTCTGCAACCAGAGGCTATGGATATGTGCGGTTCTTTGGCATGACAAATATTATAAACAATGCACCGCTGTCCGTCTGTCCGTCTGTCTGTCTCCGTCCGTCCGTCCATCCGTCCGTCCGTCCATCCCATTTGTCCAGTACTTACAATGCATACATCCACACACACACACACATACATAAAGTAATTGAATCCTTACTAACAATGTTTACCGTTTACATGCATTAACATGTTAATGTATCTGTGATCATTATACTGGTGGTGATGACAAGCTGGGAAATACACAGTAAAAAAAAAAAAAAAAGTTAAATGAACTCTCTGAGTTATAACTCATATAGTTGAACGAAGAGCCCGCCAGTGTTTTACAGTGTGTTTAACACAGTGACATGGATCCATTCCCTGTCTGTTGTTTTGATGAGCTTGTGGGCTCAGCTCTCCCACTTAGAGGCAGATTAACCCCGTCAACCCCGATGCCGGGGGATGAAAGGAGCTCCCTTTTCACGGGCGTTGTTTGCACTCCGCCGCGCACCCAATCAATGGCTGGCGGCCAGATCAAACGCCGACCGCGGATTTCCTGCACCGCCCTAAAGGCTCCATTTAATAGACGGATCACCTGTGCGGGATGGGGGCTCGTACCTCTGCTAAAAGGACACGAGAAGAAAGACAACGAGAGGCCCTGCGTATCGGTGGTGGAAAGTAACTTAAAGGAGGAGTTAACCCAAAAAATGACTTATTTTCTATCAATTACACACCCCATGAAGCCTGGATTTCATGGATTCATTTTTGTTTTTGTGGCATTCCTAAGACAATAATTTGATGGCCGTGTGTATTTCCGGTAGGAGACACAAATAATCTACTTTGTGTCTCCTACCGGATACATTAGCCGGTAGGAGACGGGAATCAAATTATTAGCTTAGGAATGCGACAAAAACAAAAAGGAATCCATGGATTCAAGGCTTCATAGGGTGTGCAATTGATAGAAAATAAATATTTTTTTGGGTGAACTCCTCCTTTAAGTACATTTACTCAGGTACTGCCCTAGAAAGACAAAGTGCACTAAGTAAGTTGGCAAAAAATTATTTGAAACGTTGATGCATTTATTTGTGTCTTCATGATATTGGTTGATAAACAATTTCCTCATGAACAGATATACAATTAGTACAATATCATTTATACTGTATACCATAACCCATTTGGCTGGCCAGTTGAAACACTTTAGCCTTTTTATCAGTTTGATTCTTTGCTTAGTTACTGCACTTTGGCTTTGTGGGACAGTTTTCATCTCAAATATTGTACTTTTTACTCCACTACAATTATTTGCTGGCGTCAGTTACTAGTTACTTTGCAGATTTAGCTGTACAAAACATGAATAAACCACTTGAGCCCTATTTTGGCACTTCAGCTGTTTGGAAATAGCTGATATGCAAGCTCACAATGCGTCGCGATGCATCACATTGTGAGCTTTTTGATCAGCTATTTTCAAAACAGTTTGACGATTCTTGAAAAATGTTACTGCTAATTTAATTTACCCATTAACACCAGGAAAGCATCTGTCATTTTAGATTTGTTTTGCATTGGCTATTCAAAAATAGCAGATGTACAAGCTCACAGCGCGTCACTTAGTGCCGCTGCGAGCTTTTACATCTGCTGTTTTTTACCATTTTTTAAAAGTCTTGAATAATTTTGAATTATGATTTATCTTGTGAACTACTGATTCAGAAGGCATTGTAGAATTGGCCTCAGGTCTTAATGGGTTAATATATAAAGATTACACATCTTCCACCACTGGGTATGTATGTATGCCCCCCCCCCCCCCCTCATGATCAAATATGCTGTTGTCAACACCCCAGGGCTTAGCAATGGGAACTGGACCAGAAAGAAGAAGGCAAAAAAAACAGGGAGAGGAGAGGACATTATGAAACCCACCCCAGAGATAATGCGGGGGGGGGGGTGGGGGGCTTTGTTCCCAATACGTCACGGTGGGGGAGCGCTCATGTTTGACAGTTGGGATAAACGGAGGGGAGACCTTTATTTTTGGGAGGTGTTTGACATGTCGTTCCGTGGGTCCGACAGGAGGAGGCACATCAAGTGATCAGAGTTGGCACGACTTGCGGCGTTTGTCAAAGAAAAGACAGTCACGCGCACTTTGTAGCAGAGCGCAGTGGTTTCAACTTAAGAAACACAATGTAGAAATACACTATAACTATAACCATAACTATACGGATATCGTTTAAAAGAATGTGTTCTAGTTCAAGTGGATGGCAAAGTCCACACCACAACTATAACAAAGACAAGGGTGAACGATACAGTTCTAGTTATGGTTTCAGTTAAAGTGCTTGGTGTGAACTAGCCCTTAAGTCCTGTAATACAAATTTTACTGGAGTAAAAGTACCACATATTGGCAAGAAAATATACTTGAAGTGCCAAAAGTACAAGCACTCATTCATTATGCAGAATGTCCCATTTCAAAAGTTAAAAAAATTTAACAAAATCTTTCAAACATAGCAGATCTATAGACTCACAACACGTGGCATTGCGACGCATCGTGAGCTTGCAGCTCGGCTATTCTCGAATTTCCAGATTATAAATTAGAGCTTAATTGGTTAATGTAAATTTTGTAATAATCTAAATCTACAAAGTACAGTAACTAGTAACACAAATATTTTAAATAATTGCAGTAGAGATAAAAAAAGAAAATACAGTATTTGCAAAATGGGGACCGGGGACCACCAGGTGGTCCTTGAGGGCGTGCCTGGGGGTCCCCAGCAAAATTAGTTTAACCACTTTAACCCTATCCGTTGGTTATGTTCCAAAAAAAAGTGAAAAAGTAACAACACAAATCTTGACATGAAAAAGTTTCAGAACAAATTGCTATGAGCACACCATTTTAGAACCTTTTAGGGACCATCATGTTGAGTGACCTGCATATTGTGAGATCCCTCTGTGAGAAGTGCTATATAAATAAAATGTACTTACTCACTTACTTACTAGAAGCTAGTTGCGTTCCACTCTGAGCCTGTTTTGTTTAGAGTCCAGGAGAGCACCTGTCAGGATACGGGACAAGTGTTCTCCTTCCATCCAGCGTGAAGCCAGAATCACACCTAATCCATAACGCCTTCACAGTATTTCGCTGAAACCTCGTATCTCCGTGTTTCAAATGTTTGTTTTTTACGTAAATAAACGCCATACTCCATCATACAAGGCTGTCACGCAAAAGTGAAAAAAGACGATCTGCAAGCTCACAACGCGCCGCTTCGCGGCGCGTTGTGAGCTTGTAGATCGGCTATTTTCCACAATGTTACCGTCTTTTTAAAAATAATAAAACTGATCGGTTTTGGACATGCCAGGTTTCCACCCGACAGCGACGATGTAAACCACATCCAGAATCCGCCGCCGCAGAAGGAATCCCATCTCTCAAACAGGACCAGAGACGTGGTTTTGATTACTCTTCTATTTCAGACATAAACTCTCCAAACGCAACACTAAAGTGGTTTACGGCATGAAAAACACTTGCGAGCGCCCAGTCAGCGAAAGAGTGCGGTGCAGTACGTTGCTCGGCTGGGGAGGCCGACGCTCGCCGGGTGTTTTTCTCACACACACGTCTTTTTGCCAAAGGACGTGTGTGCGAAAGCGGTCGTTCAACATCAGCTCACACTCACTCTCGTCCGGCCCCGCGCCAGCTACAGCGAAAGCGTGCGTGTGAACGAGCGAGCAAGCAAGCGCGCACCTGTCCTGCGTTGGCGGCGCGATGGAAGCGCCTGCGGCCCTCGCATGCCGTGGCGAAACGCATTCGCAACGGCGCTGGCAGCCATATCATGTCATCTCGAATGAATCAATCACCGTTTAAGGGACAGTGGTTTCCCAGGGGTCCCTCTTTGTTTCGGGGGGGGGGGAGGTTCCAGTTTATTATTTGGTTATTAGAAAACAGCTGATCTATACAAGCTCACAAACGCGTCTCATCATCGCGGCGCTATTTTTCAATGCTGTATTTTGAAAAACGTTGACAAAATGCTGACAAATCTTGACAAATCATCTCTTATGTGGGGAGGGGGGGGGGGTCCCTGTCTCGAAATCCTTTCAGACGTGGGGTCCGGCGAGCCAAATACATATCAATTTAGGGGGCTCCTTGACATGAGAAAACGTTTGAGAAACCGCCGTTCGTTTGGTTCCATTCAGAGCGGCGCAGCGCGGGCGGCTCGGCGGGCTAGCTGACTGACGTAGATTGACTTGACGTTGCCACAGGGGCCTCCCCCCGCCGGCTCTGAACCCCCCGGGCGGCGCTCTCAATCAGGGTACAGCGGGGACGACATGCACCACGCTGAGCCGTGGAGAAAAGACCCCTGAGGGTCCTGTCAGCAGAACTCTAACCACCCCGTCTCCCCCCGTCTCCTTCCTCCTTCTCCTCTCGCTGTGACCCTCCCTCCTGTCCCAAGCCCCCCCCCCCACCCTCCCTCCTCTCAACCCTCTTCTTATAGGTCCCCAAGTCCGGTCCAATGTTGTCATGCGATGTCATGCGATGCCATTCAGCGCTTGCTGAAATCATTGTAGGAAAACACAGGTTTTTTTCTGGGTTTTTTTGTATCACTTTCAACCTGACTTACCTATCGTTTTGGCATGTCATTATAGTCAAAAACTGTCCGAAGACTTTAACAAAATAATGTCTATTTTCACCGTTTGACACCATTGTACGACAAAGTATGAAATAGGCCACTGGTTCTCAACGTCTGGTCCGGGGACCAGCGGGGGTCCAAATGGACCCCTTTTACGTGTCTGTAACTTTTGTCGTTTGTCCACTCTCTGACTTAAATTAACAGTGTACATTGAAGTCCCAGACATACTGTAAATAAAAGGTGGGGGGGGATTCAAGGTTCAAGGTTACTTGGTCTGTGTTCTAATGCATATCAAATCATCTGAGGTTCCAAAGGATGGCAATTGCCACACCCTTCAGCTTTCATATTTAACGTGAAAATACATATATCCTCCACATCTGAAGGTTTTCTTGCACATTAATCAGACTTTTAGATCAACACTTAGAGACACTTGTTTTCTTTTTGCAACCACATATTCATTAATCACTTTTCAAACATGGCCTCCCTATTTTTGGCATTTCATTACAGACATATACATATTTTTGCTAGCCTCACGTAGCCAGACTATATCACTGCGTGGATATGAGTCTGGTGCTTCTATGAGGACGTTTTTTTTCCAAGGGGGCGGGATCAAAACAATGACTCTCGACGCAGTTGGTTAGACCTACAAACCAACTACCAATTACAGTCTCCCATATTTGAATACTGGGCCCTGATTGGTCACCCCCGTCTTCTAGAGCAGGAAATGGATTCTCGGTGCCAGAAAAAAAATCGCCGAGTGCATTTTTTTTTTGCACTGGCAGATGTGTCTGTTTTTTTCAAATAGCCAATCTACTGTGGTCACTTTTTTGCCACCCTTTTTTTTTTCATGAAATGACGCTTCTGGAACATGTGTCACTAAACCGTGTGTATATCAAACCTGGTGCATCTCCACTTTGGGGGGTGTGTGCGTGTGTGCGCGTGCGCGCGTGCGTGTGTGTGTTTTCTTAAGGAGAACATGCAGTCAGTCCACTTCCCTTGGTTGTATTTACAATTCTTGCGTTGATTCTTTTCATAGATAGATGCTGTTGAAATATGGGAGGGAAACCGTGAAGGTTTAGGAGGGATTTCATCCTGTGTCAGCTACAGTATATGTGACTCTGGAGGCGGATATTTTAACCACATGACTGTTAAATCGTAAATGTAAACATTTCCCCCCCTAACCTTTTATTTTCCCAGTTGCCATACTGGCCCTTCATGACAGTACAGGACCCTGTTACTGTGAATGTGAACGCTTGCTTGAAGTGTATCCCCTTAGCTGGCCTTTCTACCAGCACACATCCACTGGACTTACTGGGAAAAGTGGCAAAGTTTATCAGTCCTTGAGTTACGTTGAATACAGTTGACAGATGTTTCAACTGACTTCAACAAGGCAAGGCAAGTTTATTTGTATGGCATATTTCAACAAGGCAGTTAGCTATTCAAAAATAGCAGATGTACAAGCTTGCAGTGCGTCACTTCTGCAAGCTTGTACATCTGCTATTTTTGAGCACTTTTAGAAAAAAAGCTTGAAAGTGTGAGAACTACCGATTTAGAAGGCATTTGTAGAATCAGCCTCAGGTCTTAATGGGTTAAAACATTAAGCAGAGGAAACGCATTATAAAAAGGACATTTGAATTCAGCTGTGAGCGATTGAACTCGTTTAACTATTGAAGGTGTTCATTTATTCCCATTCGGAAGGGACATGCATAACGAAATGTACTCAAATGCATTTCCTCTCTCTGTGCACGGGTCGTGCATCTGAAGCGATCCACAGGGTGTTCTGTATGTATACCCTGGCCTCGCAAACGTGCATTCATTAATTCCCTTAATAGATCAATAACAATAATTACACACTTCTATAGCAGACACTTCCATACCCTCCACGCCCCCACCAATCCCCCTCCCCCCGCCCCGGCTGTGGTGTTGCAACGGCCCTGTCTCTAGCGTTGCCATGTCTGCTTTTGATAAGCGACTTTGGGCTTGTTTTTCTGTAAAGTTGCTCGTATACATGGGTGGTTGCGGGTTTTTTGGGGGCTTGTTTCTAAAGTGTAGTTTTTTATTTGGGCTTGTTTCCTAATGTTGTTTAAACCAGTGGTCCTTAAGCATTTTCATGTCAAGGACCCCCAGAATAAAATGTGTTTGTCTGACCGCCAATACAAGCTTTGTGTATTTAAAATCTTTCAAAAACGTTTTTCAAAAATCTTTCAAGATTAGTTTTTTTAGAGATCGCATTGCGACACATTGTGAGCTTGTAGATTGGCTATTTTCAAATAGGTGTGTGTGTGTGTGTGTGTGTGTGTGTGTGTGTGTGTGTGTGTGTGTGTGTGTGTGTGTGTGTGTGTGTGTGTGTGTGTGTGTGTGTGTGTGTGTGTGTGTGTGTGTGTGTGTGTGTTCGTTCTCATGAGGCCTATTAGTCGCTTCTTTTGGGCTTGTTTTCATATACCTGGTTGCTTGTTTCTCCCGCAAAAATCCGGCAACGCCGCCTGTCTCCTCCGCGACAGAAATTCCCTCGAATTGATTCCGCCCACTCCTCCTCGTGTTCACTTCTCAGTCGCCACTTCTCCTCCTCCCCCTCCTCCTCCTCCTCCGAAGAGCCAAATTGACTTATTACATCTGCCCTTTTAAACTTGAAGGCCTCAGTCAAGGAGACGACGGCGCTCGGGAAGAAACAAGAGGCGCTCGTACTGACGAACAAGGGGCGGAGCTCTCTGGTCATGGCGTTTCCCCATTCATCTCGCTGGAGGCCCGTTTGCTTTTGTCTCCGTGGCAGGTGCTCCTAATCCTAGCTGTCAAGAATGGAGCTGGACAAGATGTTTGGACAAGCCCGTGGATATAAGCTGTAGCGCTGCCGAGGAGCTGCCTGTTTCATGTAAAGCAGCCCCCCCCCCTCCCAACAACCCCCCACCCCCCCTCACACATACACACACACACACACACACACGCACGCCTGTGAGCCACACACATACATATGCGTGCGCACATGCATGCATATGCACGTATGCACAATGCTAGCCTAAACTAGCTCGCTCGTAAACACGGACCGCCATACTCTGACGCGAGACAGACACACACACACACACACACACACACACACACACACACACACACACACACACACACACACACACACACACAGTGGTGGCTTATCCAACGGGTGCTGAAGCACAGGGCACTAACCTGGGGGGGGGGGGGGGGGGCACCAAATGACGTGAAAAAAAAACTGCGAAATTAGAAGCAGCGGCTGCTAAGGGAGCCGCTACAACATTGAATCGCGCCGGTGAAGTGTCATTTTTTCCCGCGCTACGAAACCCCCCCACCCCCCACACACACACACACACAACTAACTGATGTCACCCCCCACCACGCCACAAGTCATAGTCATGCTCGGTTAATATCCGCTGAGAAAGGATGCACGTGTGCTGTGTCAACGATAAGGTCCAGAAGACGGCATAATGTAACACTTTTAGATATGCTCATATTCAGAACATGCACAGTCAAAATTCTTAGTGTTCATCATGTATCCATCTGTAACTTTTGAGTGTGCACAACGGTCCATTTGGTTATGTACATTTTGCACTCTCAGAGTTAGAAGTGATGTGATTCAGGGAAATGAGGAATAAATTCACTCTCAGAGTTTCCGTATTTCCCAGCTCGTCACCATCATCAGTATCATCAGTATATGGCACCTAAGGTAGGTGCTATATAGCAGTGGTTCTCAAACCTTTTCATGTCAAGGACCCCCAAATTGATAAAAAATGTGGCCGTGGACCCCCATCTGAAAATATGTTGTGCCAGGGACCTCCAGAAGCAAAGAGATGTGTTAAAATGTTCACTGATGTTCACCCGATGTTCAGGATTTTGTGAAAAATTGCAGATCTACAAGCTCACCGGCACTCGGTGCCACGCTATGAGCTTTGTATATCTCCCCCCCCCCCCCCCCCCCCAAGGACCACTGGGGGTCCCCGGACCCCACTTTGAGATCCAACGATGATTACGAGCCAAAGAAATACATTTTAGTGCTCCTGCATTTATCACCATTTTCTGTTTTAGTGGGATCTCTTTGAATGCTGCGTGAAAAACAATCTCCTCCTCCTCCCCTAGGATCCAGTGCATCTCGATCGACTCAGTGTCCTTCCCCGAGGCTTTACTCCCAATTTGCGAGGAGGTACTTGTGCGATTGTGCACTATGACTATTCCTATTGATGGCAACTTTATTGTCTGAGAAACCAGATGAAATGGAATGAAAGGATCCATCCCCCCCGTTCATGTCCGGCACTTTGAGTTTTCACGTCCTGCACACAAAATCGTGGCCGATTGAATATAATCTCCTTGTACCCGATAATAGTTAGATGTCATTGATTTTGGCCTCGGGGGGTCAGCCAGCCAGTGACCTCTAAATCAGGTCCCCACTCTCCTTTTGTTGGGTTTGTTAGGTTGAAATCACATTAAGCCCCCCCCAACCCCCGTAATCTGTTGTCCTCGTCCCCTATAAGCCCCCCTGCGTCCACCAGGAAGCGCTTTATTTTATTTTTTTTGCTAGCAGCGCTTAAATGGAAACATGGAACAAAATGCGTGAACATGGCTTGTTGTTGGTACTATAGAAGAATTGCGCATCTTTACGCAATCAAATCCTGCTATCCAGAACCTTATTTGAGTTCGAGAACAATTTAACACTCATTCCCCTATCTTGGTGCTGAGAAACATTGCACGAACAAAAAAAAATAAACACGCATAACCTAACCTCTGACCTGAGGGTCCCGCCCGTTGACAATAAGGATCAGAATAACAGGACCCCAGCCAAGCTGATGACTTTCTTTCACTCTACTTTTGACTTCACAAAATGGAAGGGACTCATGGGACGGAAACATGCTAAAATATATTACGAATTGGCCACTTGAGCCCTTTTTCAAATCTAGCGAAAATAGCCGATCGACAAGCTCACAACGCGTCGCAGCGCGACGCGTTGTGAGCTCGTAGATCGGCTATTTTCACTGTTTCGAAAAATTTCTGACAACGTACACTTACCTTGTAATTTGTACTTTTGAATACTCGAGTATTCACTCGAGTATACACCGACCACCGACTACTACATGGTGCAGAGTTCACTGAAAATCCTTGAGAAGTTTTTTTTTCCCTTCCTTTCCGTCTTTCTTTCCTTCCATCTTTCTTTTTCTTTTCTTTTCTTTTTTTCTCCTCCTCCTCTTCATAATGGTGTAACCTGGTTTCTGGTCTGCCAGAGTCTATTTTTGGGGAGGAGAGCTGTTGCTTTATTTTGGATTCCTGGTGGCCTGGGCTGCTCAAGCCCCAGGTCTCCCATAACCCAATTTGAGCTGACTTTGCCCGTTCCACGGAGAGCCGCGGCCCGGGGCTACGCACTGTGATAATTCAAATAATACAATGAAGTCCAACCATAAAAACCTATCTACACATACACACGCACACTGTCACAGACACACACACACACACACACGCACACACATGCTGTCACACACGCATGCACGCACGCACACACACACACACACACACACATACTCACCAGGTTTGTGTTACCATACTTGTGAGGACTTCAACATTTTAGGACGCCGATTTTAAGAATGCCATTTTTTATGTTTCTTTTTGTCGTATTTGACCCGAGCACTAAGGCCGATCTACAAGCTCACAGTGTCGTGAGCTTTGTGAGCTATTTTTAGTGTGCGACACCGCGGTGCATAAGTACGTATAGATTACGCATAACTCCAACCATCTAAACCTAACCTCTAAATGCCTATTCCTAACTCCAATCTGAATCTTTTCCTCAACTCTAAATATCTTCTGTTACCATAAAACAACCATTTCTCTTGTGATGAACCAGGAAAATGGTCCTCACTATGTCTATTTCTCAACATTCTACTATACTGGTGGGGGCATTTGGCCCTCACAAGTATAGTAATACGCGTGTGCGCGCGCGCACACACACACACACACACACACACACACACACACACACACACACACACACACACACACACACACACACACACACACACACACACACACACACACACACACACACACACACACACACATAGCCGATCTACACACACACACTGACAATTACACACACACACTGACATCTATACGCACACACTGACACGTGCACTGAAGTGCTTGTGCACCCAAGCACACAGACACATACTTATTCACACGGAAACACGCACACCCACACACACACACGCACACGCGCGCGCGCACACTGACACGTCTTGGCGAGCTACCCTAGATTAGAATATATATTTGATATAAAGAGTTGTATTCCCAGAAGAGACTTGGAATATGTGACACTGACTAACTGGCTGCTTCCATTAGAGTAAACCTGACTGTGGGTTTATCAGGAGAGGCTGCTCGCAATGCAGAGCCGTTGACTTGTGAAATATTGTATAATCATCATCTGTCTTCGTTGAGCTACTTACTGTATGACAGCCATTATGCATAACATGTAATTCTGTCCGATCTGTATGGTAGAGGATGTTAAAGGAACAGTTCACCCCAAAAATTACTTATTTTCTATCAATTACACACTGCATGAAGCAAGGTTTCATGCGGTGGATAATTGATAGAAAAAGTAATTGTTTGGGTGAACTACTCCTTTAATGCAATGTAACTTATACATTTGGGGTGGTTGTATTTGGTCTCCCTGCTCTTCTATTGAGACATTTAGATCGTGTCAAAGGTCATGTCTCAGTCTCACCTAGACACAGGATCTGAATTTTGACCTGAAGGTCAAGATTACATTTTTCCCCTGAGCAAGCAGGCAGGCTCTATTAGTTCAATGGTAAAAATGTCAGCGCTTGCGCAGGAAACCGGGTTTAAATCCGGGGGAGAAGAGGAAACTTACATAGTGCAGCTTTAATATTATAAAAAATAAGATACAAAAAATGACAGGGTATTTTTTCTTTAAAACTTTGAAATATTTTGTGATACCGATGAATGGGAACATAAAGTGTACTACTTGATCCCAGCCGGAACACAATCAGTTGATTGATAGTCCAAATAAGCTCTGCTATTTTTGAACATTTTGAAAAAGCAAAAAAAATCAGATAGGGGTCCGCAGCCAAATATATATAAATTTGGGGGTCCTTGCCATGAAAAAGAACAAGTTGCAGGGTCAACATATACAAATCGGATTAGGCAAAAATATCATCGCCGTCGGGGGAGAGCCCTTGTACTGTATGTACAAAACACTTACTTTTCAGGAAATGGAAAAAAAATAAATAACATGCGTTCCTGTTCCTATAAGGATCCATTGTAGTTATTATTTAGTCACAAGCTCTTGATAATACGTTTCATGGGTTAAATATTTATATAAAACCCACAGACACACTTCACCACGTTCCGCCTATTTTGGGCGCATCATTATAGGCCAAACTTTGACACGCTTACAACACATTGCATCATTCGTGACCCATTGTGAGCTTGCAGATCACCTGTTTGCGCTACTTTTTGTGTGACTGTCATAATGGCAAAGTAGGGCATTAATTAATGAAAAAGCCATGAAAAGATGAAATATGGAGATCCGAGGTTTCCGACGGCAGAGAAAAGCTTCAACATTTGCAGCAGATGAAATTAGCAGCAGATATAGAATCCCAGTCTCTTGTGTAAATGGAATACAAGTGTTTATAAACTCTAACATGGACACATTGCATCAGACTGATTTGCCCTTTAACACTGAGATAACCATCAGGACGTTAAACAATGTTATATCATAATGTCACTTCCTTTAGGTTCCTGCTCCCCAAAGCAGTGTCTGGGGACCCCCCCGGGGGTCCTCCTTGAGGGGGTTTCAGGCGTTAACACAGTGCAATTAGTTTATATCAGTGGTTCTCAAACATTTTCGTGTCAAGGACCCCCAGATTGCTGATGTATTTGGCTGCAGATCTAGAAAATATTTTATATATATATATAGAGCTTGTAGATCAGGAATCTTTTGAGAATTTTGTCAACTAAATATTTTCAGATGGGGGTCCACGGCAGTGTTGATTTTGGCAGTTTTAGTCATAGTCTTTTGAATACAATTCTGTTTAGTTTTAGTCATATTTTAGTCATCTGAAATGTTTTAGTTTTTGTCTAGTTTTAGTTGACTACATACAGTATAAGATTATAGTCGACTAAAATACATTTTGGCGGTGCCTTGATGGCGTCGCAATGGCTGATTTTATACTTGGTTCGCTGAAAATAGCCGATCTACAAGCACACAAGGTGTCGCGCTGCGACGTGGTGTGAGCTTGTAGATCTGCTATTTTTAGAGCGCAAAACCCGAGCGCAACCAAACATAAAATGACTTGTCTTTTAGTCCTACCGGATCTCTTCCCCAATAGTCCCTTACTAACATTTTAGACTAGTTTTCATTTGTTGACAAAATTGTCAATAATATTTAGTCTTAGTTTTAGTCATCGTAGCTTAGTTTTTATTTAGTTTTGTCAGTGAAAAAGGGTAATCGACGAACATTTTTCGTCATAGTTTTAGTCACCCGAAATCAACACTGGTCGGCAGCCAAATCTGCATCAATCTGGGAGTCCGCGAGACATGAAAATGTTTGAGAACCACCACTGACTGCACCGCTGCAACATTCAGATAAAGCATCAGGACATGTTAAACATGTTATATTATAATGTCACTTCCTTAGAGGTCCCCGCAGAACGCTAACATGACATTCAGCCCGGTGCTGTAAACCGCCCCCTCGTCCCCCCCCTCCTCCCACATCCAGTGTACTTTATGGATCCATAAATTACACTGCAGACATGTGCACTTCATCAGCTCTGCGTTTTCCACCGTGTGTAAACTTTAAGAAGAAGGAGAAAAAAAACAAAAACATAAAAAAATGGATTTCCATTCCTGTCCCATGCAGTCGATACTCATGCGCTCACATCTTGATTAATTGCCAGACGCCGGCATTCATGGATCAGTGTGTGTGTGTGTGTGTGTGTGTGTGTGTGTGTGTGTGTGTGTGTGTGTGTGTGTGTGTGTGTGTGTGTGTGTGTGTGTGTGTGTGTGTGTGTGTGTGTGTGTGTGTGTGTGTGTGTGTGTGTGTGTGTGTGTGTGTGTGTGTGTGTGTGTGTGTGTGTGTGTGTGCGCGCGCGTGCCCGCGTGTGACTGTGTACGTGTGACTGTGTGTTGGTGTGTGTGCATGATTGTACGTGCATGTCAATGCGTTGTGTGTGTGTGTGTGTGTGTGTGTGTGTGTGTGTGTGTGTGTGTGTGTGTGTGTGTGTGTGTGTGTGTGTGTGTGTGTGTGTGCGTGCGTGCGTGCGTGCGTGCGTGCGTGCGACTGTGTGTGTGTGTGTGTGTGCACGTGTGTGTGCGTGCGTGCGTATGACTGTGGGTGGGTGTGTGTGCATGACTATACGTGTGTGTGTGAGAGAGAGAGACGGTGTGCGTGTGGGTGTGAGGAGGAAAAGACAGTGTGTGTCATGCATGCGCACGCATGTGCGTGTAAAGACAGAGTGTGTGCATACATACGTGCATGTGTGTGCGGTTGAGGGGGTGGTGGGAGGGGGTGTGGTGTAAAGGGGTGGGTGGGGAGATTTTTGTCGGTGGGTCTGCAGCAGCAGTGTGTGTGTGTGTGTGTGTGTGTGTGTGTGTGTGTGTGTGTGTGTGTGTGTGTGTGTGTGTGTGTGTGTGTGTGTGTGTGTGTGTGTGTGTGTGTGTGTGCTCTGAACTTCATGCTGTATTGAAGGGCTGAGATGGGCTCTGCTCACAGCAGTAAGCCATTGTTTGACTTGGCACAGGCTTATACCGGCACCCCGGGGTCCCTGCGGCCATGAAAGGCTTTCTGTTTAGTTGCCCGAGTGCCTCATTGTTGGGGAGGAGAGAAAAAAATTGTCCCCCCCCCCCCGAAAAAAAAATTAGCATAGAAGAATGCAGAAATGCATAATGTTCTGCAAATGACAGCTGCTTAGCTGAAACAATGGGAGCAAAATGGCTTTTGGTTTGCGCTGCGCTTGTCATGGTAATGTGAAGCCTTGCTTGCCTTTTTTTTTCAACGAACGCATCATCAAGCCCTATACAAATCATACATTTTTGTTCTTTCTTCTTATTTTCATTGTTATCTGCGTTTTTTTTTTGTCATACCGCCCCCCGCCCCCCCCCACCCACCCACTTCCATAACGTCACTGTCGGGTGGAAACCTCTTATATCCAAAACTTTTCAGGAAATGAGGGGGAAAAATAACCTGTTTTCCAATGTATGTGTTATTATTTGTGACCAAATTTGACTGGGAGTCATCTAGCATTTTTCATTTTCATTTTTTCATGTCATATGAAAGCAGGGAATCATAGCAAAATAATGATATATTGGTTAATAAGACTTAAGTGAATAGTTTTGAAACTAAATCTTATAGAACTGAAGTCAAGTTAAAACTCTTAAGTACAGAAAACACCATTTGAATTAGCGGTTGCTAGCTCTAAGCTTATATCTTAGCTACTGTACATGTTTATGCATTTATTTCATATTTACATGTCGATTTAAGCTCTGACATTTATGTCAGACATGCTCTAGTATGTGAAGAGTCTAATCGGGCTAGTTAGTTAGTCAAAATTGGTTAATTGGTTCAATATTTGTAGAACCCATACTTAACGACTTTCGTTGTCACTTAAAACAAAATTCTAAAATGCCAAAAACAGTGGATCTACAAGCTCACAACGTGGCACGTGTTGTGAGCTTGTAGCTCGGCTAGTTTTGCTATTTTTGTGTGACACTGTAGTACGATGAAGTAGGGCATTAAATGTAAAAAAAAGAAATACCATAAAAACATGAAACATGGAGATACAAGGTTTCTCTCTGCCCGACATCGACATCACTGTAGGCCCTGTATCCTGGATGCTATCTTTTTAATTCATCTGTTCTGAAGAATAATCTATTGCAGATGGTTTGCGTGGCAATTATGTGCTCCTTATATTGAGAGAGAGCTGTGCGTTTGTGTTATAAAAGGGAAGCCATTGTGTTATCTTGGAATTAGACAAAGCGCTTTGCGTTTTTCCGCTGTTGTACATATGTATACAGTACATGAGGGACGATAAACCATGCCACGTCTTTGATTTGAGCGGCTGTTTGAGCGGCTGAAAAATCCTGTTTAACCCATTAAAACCAGGAAAGCATCTGTGTCATTTTAGGTTTTTGCGTTGTCTATTCAAAAATATCAGATATACAAGCTCACAGCGCGTCACTATACGTGCCGCACTGCGAGCTTGCTATTTATAGCAAATTATAGCAAAATCATGTGGGGGTCCCCACATGACTTAGGAGGTGTCCCCAGATGACAGTAAAAAGGCAAAAAAAAAAAAAAAGGAAAAAAGGCCAAATATTTACAATTACTGCATTACTCGCGTTTCAAGGCGTTGTGAGCTTGTAGATCTGCTATTTTCACAACATTCAGCTGTGGAACAATCGAGCAAAATGTAATGCCTCAACTCCAACAATTCAAAGTCCTTGTAAGAGGGTGGGGGCGGTCCCCAATTCGGACTTTGGACACTATATTTCTAGAAAGGGAAAAAACACCTTATGAATTAATCACTTACAGTAAGCTCTATTTCAAATAATAGTGAATATAGTATATACGAGCATATACGTTTGAATACTTTTAAAAGCAAAGCCTACACTCCAGTACTTTTTTTGTTTTTCAGTACAAATTTGACTGAGCAACTTTCACTTGTAGTTGAGTAATATTTGACCAGGAGTATCTATACTCTGACTCTTTGACGTTTTATGGGGAGTGTAAAAGAAAAGTCGACTTCCTAAAAACAAGAGAGAGTGAGACAGAGAGAGGGGGGGGGGGGGGCAGAGAGAGGGAGGGAGACAGAGAGAGAGAGACAGTCAGACAGACAGCCAGAGAGAGAGAGGGAGAGAGAGAGACAGAGAGAGAGATACAGACAGAGAGAGAGAGGGGGGGGGGTGTCTCTCTCTCTGGCCTGTCCTGGCAGTGGTATTTAGTATGCTAATGTATTCCCTCTCCTAATTCAGCGGCCCGGGCTGAGAAACAAAAAAAAAAGTGAGCATTTAAAAGGAACGAGGTTCTGGGCAGCCCAGCGCGCCGCCTAATGACCCCCAGATTAATCATGGGACACGTGGACCCCCGGCTCCATGCTGACACACAGGAGGCTCCAGAGCTGTCAGGACCAGCTATAGCCCCCCCCAAAAAAAAATGCACACATAAACTCCTCCAAATACCAGTGGTGGGAAAAGTATTCGATATCAATCATGTGGAAATACTCTGTTACAAGTAAAAGTATTGTATGCAAAATGTACTGGAGTAAAAGTTCAAAAGTATTGGCATCAAAATATACTAAATGTACCCAAATTAAAAGTGCTCATTGTGCAGAATGTCCCATTTCACAAGTTTTTTAAATGTATGAAAATCCTTTCTCGCATCGCGACGCGCTGTGAGCTTGTAGATCGGCTATTTTCAAATAGCCAAAGTATACAGGGCTGAAGTGCTTAATGTATGTTTTGTAATAATAATCGAAATCTGCAAAGTTACTAGCAACTAACGCTTTCAAATAATTGTAGTGGAGTAAAAAGTAAAATACTTGTCGTCTCTGAGATGTAGTGGACTAGAAGTAAAAGTATTGAAAATTGGAAATACTGCCGTTTGCAGTTCTAACACTGAGTAAGCGTACAGTTTGTACAGCAAGAAACGTTGTAGCTTTTCAATTGTTTCCTTATTCCGATTTAGTGTATCAACAACTTTTTTGACTTGTTTGTCTCTTGTATGTATGTATGTAGAATTGTGTAATGTTTTTTTAATACATTTTTGATCAAGCGATATGATTGGCAAGTACCAACAACCACTGTAAGAGTTGCTTAACACTGCAGTAAAGAGTTGTATTATTATTATTATTATAAAATAATGATCGTTAATCATCATCCGTTGTTACGTCTGGAGACTCAAGTCAAGTGAAGTCACCTTTATTTTTATAGCACATTTAGAAACAACAGAAGTTGACCCAAAGTTCTTTCCAGCATCATAACAACCTCATAAAATACAACATAGTAAACGAAACATAACAACAATACCTCATACAAATACAGCATAATCAAAAGAACATAAAAGCAATACAAATACAAATACATTTAATGACCAGAGTAGGCCATAAGTTAATTGCCTTCAGACTGAGCTGAAGGCAATGGAGAAGAGGTGTTTTTTTTTTAGGGTGGATTTAAACCTTTCAATGGGGGAGCTGGACTTAATGTGCAGTGGAAGATTGTTCCAGAGTGTGGGGGCCATAACAGAAAAGGCCCGGTCACCTTTAGTTTGTCATCCTCCCGGTGACACTCCTCACGTGTGTGTTACATCCTCCCGGTGCCAGGGACCCCCTTAAGAGAAAATAATGCAGTCTTTCAAAAATGGCAGATCTACAAGCTATTTTTGACTTTAGCCGAAAAGATAGGGCTTAACTGTTCCTAATTTTTGCTGGAGACCCCCCTGGACCCCTCTCAAAGACCCCTTGGGGGTCCCGAGACCCCACTTTGAGAACCACTGGTCTGCACTCTCCAAACAGTAGGGGCGTAGCAGTGACAGGGACTAACTACACGGTGTGGGGGGGGGGGGGGATTGGGAATTGGCATAACGTGAAATAAAATCTGGCCGTTAAAAATGAAATATGAAAATCAAGCTTGGGCTGATTTATGAAAGTAATAGAAAGATGAGAGTAAACAAAACTTAATGGGGCTCGTGCCTGCGTATCCCGGCCAGGATGTTATTTAGTGTCACACACTCCCTCGGGTGTTCGGTTGATTAAGTGTTTGTGAGGCAAATTCCTTGTATGGGAAAACTTTGCTCCTCCGAGTTTCCTCTGCTCCGTTTCGTATGATATGATGCCAATTTATTGTGCGCGAGGCAGATCT
>NC_139961.1:20991308-21206308 GCF_963454915.1 Gymnoscopelus microlampas | reverse complement strand
ATTAACGGTAGGAAGTATTAAGTTGTCTTTTATTAGCAGTTTAGCACATGCATTCCATAAATCCCATTGGGCTGGACCACACAGGGACAAATGACATCATCAACTTGCGACGGGCATTGTCCCTCTTGAGTAAAAGATGAACTATTACTAAAATAAATAAAATATCTACGGTGTTTTAAATTTTAAATTTTAGTTATAGAGGGCAATTATAATGTATTAAGGCTTATTAGCCAAGGACCCTTTTAAGTTACTATTTATTTGCATCACAAAGATTTTTTTAGTTTCAAGGTTTAAAAGAAAACATCCCCAGCCCACAGGTTGAGAACCACTGATCTAACCTTATCGCGTTCCCTTACCGTCAGTGCAGTTCAGCGGTCAAAGCTAAACCCGGAGCTCACCGGCCGCTTCGATCCACCGCCACAAGCCAACGTGTCCGTCCCCGTGTTTTTAAGTGATTACTGTTGTAATGTGTTGCTCAAGGGGTACTTGAGCAACACGGTGAATTCCAACACGCTCGCTCACCATTTAAGCACCTCGGCTCACAAGCCTTTCTAGGAAAAAAAAGGCACGCGCTACAGGGCGAGCGAGAACACCACCCAGTCCCCACCACCTCCCTCACCTCACCCAAAACCGTTTGAGCTGCAGGTCAACCGCAGGCCGGCCCAGCCATGCTGAGGTCAAAGTCTCCCAGGCCGCTAATCTCCATGGTATGAATGACTTCATCAGTTAGGAAGCCATCGCCCGAAAAGATTGTACCACGGCATATGATTAGAGAAGCTTAGATGAATTTGTGCAGGAGCACAAAACGCCATTATCGTCTTAGCGTGGATTTGGCGCCGAATTGTTATTCCTCCGCCGCCACACACTTAGCAGCTTAGCTTCGCTGAATAGCGCTGGGACTTTGCGGGTCCACGCTTGAGCTGGCCTCAAAGTCCTGTACTTTAAGGGGAGGAGAGAGAGAGAAAAAAGAGACTGAAAGATTAATGGGCAGCGGTTGTTTTTTTTTTCTTCCAGAATCCCAAGAGTCATGATGTTCAGATGTACCAAATACACGAGGTCTGTTGTTGGCTCGCTGCCTGTTTTCGATTTAAAAATAATCATCATTGCTGCAGCTGGATTTAAAAGTAGTTAAGATCAGATATGAAAGGTTTCTTCTTCTCTTTTTTTGCACCACTTGCATCTTTTAAATTATTTCAAGACACAAACTAATGTTAAGAGAGACTCTCTTGTGGACTTATTTTAGCCTTAAGTTGTGTGTGTTGAGCTTGCCAGTACTTTGAATCCTACAAGATAGAAACATCGATCCAACAGGCCTGGATTTCCTCTTGTACGAGCACAAAACGAATCTTAACAGATGTGGTGGTTCAAGGACACTTCACATGAACTGTGAAGTGAAGCTGTAAGGCAGTGATTCTCAACCTTTTTAAGCACTTTGAACCCCAGCATCCATATTAGCCAAAAAATAGCTCATCTACAAGCTCACGTTGTGACGCGCTGTGAGCTTGTAGATCGGCTATTTTTGGCGAAGAGATTTGACGGGGGAAAAAAGCAGTCAAAGTACAGAGCTAACTCAGGTCCAGTTTACTAAAGGGTTTAAGAAGTAGGTTAATTTCAAGGACCTCCAGTTTGAGTATTTTACAGTGTAGAGATGAAACTTGTATCAGCGTTAACTCATGAAAGTGTACAAATGGAACCAAATGGACCCCGTGACTCCTCAAGCGTTGAAAATCAAGGATCAAGGACTTACAAGACGGCGTAACACGTGACGTGTGGGACTCAAACCTGTGACTTGGCAATTTACGGGATGCTGCACAACACCCCCAACCCCCTACCTCCCGCAGCGAACGCCCCCCCCCCTCCCCACGTGCGCGCATGCTTCCTCCCTCCCGCGATTGGCGCCCGACCAAAACCAGGAGCTCGCTTATTGCCTCTTTTTTTTTTCAAAACCCAACCGGCAGGTGCTCGGCGGAAGCCAAATTCCATCATTCCTCCTCCCTTGCCCCCCCCCCCCCCCGCCCCCCCCCCCTTGACCAGCAGCGCCTTAGCCGGGCCTAAGAAACCACGGCTCCCCCTTTTCCACAACAACAACGACTCTGTGTGTGTGTGCCCCCGACCAGCAACCCCCCCCCCCTCTCTCACACCGCCAATTCATCAGCCCTGGCATGACACAAGTGCCGCTTGCTGTAGCCCCCTTAATGTCGAGGCAATCAGCGTCCCAATCATAACCCCTCCCCCCAACCCCACCCCAACCCACCGCCCCGCCCGTCTCCAAGCCCCCCCCCCCCCCCGAGCGGGCGGCACAGTGGGAACCGCGCTCTGCAACACATGTGCACAGGAGCACCCTGAGGGCCCCCCAAAAAAATCTGCAGAACTAATGAGAGAGAATATTATGTTGTTGGCCCAGAAGTATGTGTGCCCTAGAGAAACAGAGTGGTAGCAGTAGCATGCAGCAGCAAGGCAATGCAGCTATACAGCAGCATGCAGCGCAAAGAGAGGGACCAGTGCTGGAAAAAAGTACTCCAATGTTTTACTTAAGTAGAAGTATCAATACTTTAATGTAGAAATACTCTGTTACAAGTAAAAGTCCGGATAAAAAAATTACTTGAGTGAAAGTACAAAAGTATTGGCAGTACCAAAAGTAAAAGTACAACATTATTCTAAAATAGCCTAGGTATAAAATAGGGCTAGAGTGGTTAATGTATGTTTCATAATGTAATATATTTATATCTGAAAAGTAACGAGTAACTAAAGTTTTCAAATAATTGTAGTGGAGTAAAAGTACAATATTTGCCTCTGAGATGTAGTGGAGTAGAAGTAAAAGTATTGGAAATTGTAAATACTCAAGTAAAGTACAAATACCTCAACATTTTACTTAAGTACTGTACTTGAGTAAATGTACTTAGTTACTTTACACCTCTGAAAGGGAGGGACCCCCAGCACCCTTCCGAGAGAGAGAGAGAGAAGGAGAGAGAGATGTCAGACGGAGAGAGAGAGGGATGGGGGAGCGGAAGAAGGACAGGGGGAGAGAGAGAGAAAGAGAGCTACAGTAAAAGCAGGCAAAAAGGGACTCCTTCCCGTTTAAAACGAAGGTTTAACCCTTTATAATTCAGTAGTTGTTTTTTTTGCCTTGAAACAAGATCCAACCTGCCTGGAAACAACCTTTTGAATGTTCCTAAAAAGGAAGAGGAGGGAAAACTGTCCACAATAAAGTAAGGGGTGTTCATTTAAAGGGACATTTCACTTTAGAACATGTTTGTGAGGTCATGGCTTTTGTGTGACTTTTTATTTATTTATTATAATTTATTATAAATGGAAAAAGCAGTTGAAAAGACCTCATGCATTAGAAGGACAATATCAGCCACCAGAACCAAAGACACATGTGTTGTCAATTAATCTAACGTGGTTAAAATGACGTTACAATGGGTTTACTTAGGAAGGGGGGCGTGTCTGTAAGGGTCCGTTTGGTTACATTTGCACGCTCTTAGAGTTGAAAAAAAAAAATAACACTGTGCATTTGACTGTGCACAGGTATAGTGAGGAATCTGCAACACACCCCCGATATCATGCCTATTCTGGGACATTCGCCAAAAATAGCAGATCTACAACATCGCAACGTACTCGCACTGGGATGCGTTATGGGCTCGCATATCGGCTGTTTTCGGCGAAGAGGTTCGGTGCAGACGGGGGGACAGGGGGTACAGTTGTAACTCAGAGTTTTATACAGAATCCTGGCTAAAGGAAAAAAAGAACTCCTTAACCCAGTGGTTCTTAACATGTGGGTCGGGACCCCCCTAAAATAGCTGATCTACAAGCTCACAACGCCTCACAACGCTTGTAGATCTGCGTTTCACAATATTTATCTGTGGAACGGAGTCAAACTAAATGGGGGTCCCCAGTTCAAATATGATTATTTTGGGGGGTCACAGCCTATACATATCATTTTGGTGGGTCCTTGGCACGAGAAAGTTTGAGAACTACTGAGTATCAGGTCTTAATGGGTTAAAAAAAAGTGCAACAAAAACTAAAGCATACCCACTCCAGTGACAGCGCGTATATAGGAACTGCCAAAGAAGGCACGTTTGTCAAAATGAAAAGAGGTTTTCACAGCGTATAAGGCAAAGCGGTGTAGGTAGCACGTTCATATAGTATAGCCTCTTAAATAACGTTGATATAAGCCTGGGGAGACACGTGGCCTGATTTAGATAATGGATGTGTGTGTGTGTGTGTGTCGTTCGCTTATAGTGGCCCCCCCTCCCATCTCCCCCCCTCCCTCCCCGTCCGGTTTCCTTTATATTATTGTCAATTATTCAATAGTAACGTTTGGAACTGAGAGAACAATGCTTAATTGGGGACTTACCAAGAAAAGCAAACTGGGGATCCCATTGTGGCCGCCTCGCATAAACTGTCTCTCTGGCCTAGTTTCTGGTGCGCGTACACACACACACACACATACATAGCACCGCGCCGCGCTCTCAACAATGAACAACTTTGAAGGGAAGGGAAACACTGAAGCACTGGTCAGTGTCTTGGACGGTCCTTCGAGCCCAGTGGTCAGTGGTGTAAAGTAACCAAGTACAGTTACTCAAGTACCTTACTTGAGTACAATTTTTAGGTATTTTTACTTTACTTGAGTATTTCCAATTTCCAATACTTTTACTTCTACTCCACTACATCTCAGAGGCAAATATTGTACTTTTACTCCACTACAATCATTTGAAAAATGTAGTTACTAGTTACTTTTCAGATATAAATGATGATACTATGAAAAATACATTAACCACTCTAGCCCTATTTTATACCTAGGCTATTTAAGCTCACAACGCGTCGCATCACGGCGCGTTGTGAGTTGTAGTAAGCGTCATATTTGGTAAGCGAAAACCTTTCACTCAAATCTTTGCTTCTGGAGGGTGTCCCTGGAACAAAATATTTTGAGACCAAAATACATATCATTTTGGGGCGGCCGTTGACATGGAAAAGTTTGAGCACCGCTGATATTATAGCAAACATAACGGTTTTCGGAAAAACGGTTAGGATTTAGAAGACATTTTCTATGAGATGCCACGCTCCCGGATGGAGTGGGTTAAACCGAGAGAGTTCCCGTCCAGGGAGGGCCGCCGTCAGACCCTTGATGCGCTAATGCCTGTGGTATGTCCCCTGTCCCTGACCTAGAAACGGGGGATAAACATCAAACCTAATCAAGCCAACAAACACGGGCAGCTTGTTTCTCCACTGTACTCTTATTATTAATGAATAAGTAAGCCCCCCCCCCCCAACCCCCTCATTATTTTTTAGGTGCTGATCTTTGTGATGAGGTGGGGTTGAGGGGGGCGGGATTGTAGGGGGTGGGGGGGGGGGGGGGGCGTCGTTTTTCCAGTGAAAAACGATTCGTTGTCAGCCATTAGCGCGGATGAATGTCATGAATAGTCATAAGGGCGGTACGTCATTCTTGCCGGGCAGAGCAGTGTGCGTGCGTGCGTGCGCGCGCGCGTGTGTGTGTGTGTGTGTGTGTGAGTGCGCGTGTGTATGAATATTCTAATGAGAGGCAGCTCTCAGTCCCCCGTCAGCCTGCGCTAACCCGCTCATGAATATTCATGAGGCCCTAGGAGGACGCTGTACTCTACTGTGTGTGTGTGTGTGTGTGTGTGTGTGTGTGTGTGTGTGTGTGTGTGTGTGTGTGTGTGTGTGTGTGTGTGTGTGTGTGTGTGTGTGTGTGTGTGTGTGTGTGTGTGTGTGTGTGCGCGCGCGTGCGTGTGCCGTGTGTGTAGCGTGGGTCAGTTAGTTGTGATCCAGCAGTAGCAGCGGCGTTAGTCAACCATCTGGAGCGTTTAGCACGTCACACACACACACACACACACACACACACACACCATTTGTTCTTAAAACAAAAGAAAACTAAAAGAAAAAGAATGCGATGGATTACGTCATGACCCGCCATCTTTTTCCCACCACCTTGCTAGATGACTGCCAACGCCGGCCTTCCTTATGAGCTGATGCTGAACGTTATGGTAGAACCTTATAGTTGCCTGGCCATGATAGAACTACACCTTGTTTCTGTGTGAGGTTCCAGTCATTAATTTTTCACGGTGAAACAGGTTTCTTCAAGGATCTGTTTATCTTTTAAGGAAATTAAGTGGATTCTGCCAATTGTTTTCTTAAATGAGTCCTGTTGCTTACTTAGTTTTGGGGAAATGTGAAATGTGTCTTTTCATCTTATATTATCCTTTCAATTTGAAAGGAAGATCCAATGTTACACTAAATTCTGTGATCCGGCATATTCTGTGATGTCAGAGGGTGCCGAATAGGCAGGGGCGTAGCACCAAATTCTGGGCCCTGGGGACAAAGATTCACTGTGGCCCCCCTATGATTTCTTTCTCTAAAAAAGACAAAATAAATATGTTTCTTTTTTAGGCCCCCCTTACCTGGGGCCGTAGTAACTCAGTCCCACTTGCGATATTATAAAATAGAGATATTTCACTTGCCCAAAATTAAGAAACAGGACTATTTTTCTATATTGGCTGAATCCAGCTTGATTGTGTTTGTTTATGCGCTAAAAGTGTAATTCTTACACTGGTTTATCCTTGCAATGAGAGTGAATGGAATCTCTACCTCTGGTTCCTCGGTCACGGAGCACAGAAGCGAGTAAAGATGACGGACAATATTTGGCCTTACATCAAGGTAGCGGCACAAGCCAAAGTTGTACCGAAGTTCAACATCACTTTAAAGCACTGGGCCGATGGACTGTACTGGCTGGAGGTTATTTTGAGACGTTTCTGCATTCAATTAGTGCAGTCAGACAGGAAGGACAGAGTCACAGACAGTGGGACGGGATTCAAACCCGTGACTTCATTCATGTCTGTCCCTGCAGTATATGTGATGTGCTGCCCACACAAACCAGAGAAAATTGTCTTTGGTGAAACGCAGGTTGCAAGTACAACATGACTGCCATGTCCCCACATGTCATAGTAAGGCCATTAACCAGTTAAAGCCCTATTTTAGACTTCAAAATATGTTCGAAATTAGCGGATATAGCCGGTTTCCAACCTCACAACGCTATTTTTGAATGTTTTTAAAAACAACCTTTGAAATGTTTTATAAATTATTGAGAACTGTATAACACATTTTGGAAAAAAAACTGTGAAATCGTTTGAACATTTTGGGGAAATTTCCCTCCTTTAGTGATATGCCCGAAATAGGAAACGCCAGGGTTTAACGTGGTTAAACTCGAGTCTGCGGCGAACCATGGGCCAGGCAGGGCGCACGTGCTCTTGAGCAAACGCTGGCGGGGCTTCTTTTCTTGTCTCTCTCTCTCTTCTTGTCATTTCTTTTGTCATGCATCCCTGCATGAGAACTTTGTTGTTGTGGATGGTTTGGTGGCGTGGCGTCGCACCGCAAGCTTCCTTCTATTTTCGGCTTTGTGGAGACGTTCAGACTATGACTCATCCTACCGCTTATCGGCCTAAAGCCTCGTCCCTTAACCCTTTAAGACCGGGAATTAACGCATACTGAGTGTTGTTTTTTAGATTTCTTTGGGCTATTCAAAAATAGCAGATATACAAGCTCATAGTGCGGCACCGAGTGCCGCGCTATGAGCTTGTAGATCTGCTATTTTGGAAAAATCGTGAAAATGTATGCAAATCTTTGAATATATATTTTTTTAAAGTGAACATTTGTAACTCAAGTCTTTGCTTCTGGGGATTCTACAAATGTCTTCTAAATCCCGAAAGTTTTTTTTTAAACTTATGTTGCTATATATATATCAGTGGTTCTTAAACTTTTTCATGTCAAGGACCCCCAAAATGAATTTGTATTTGGCCACGGACCCCCATCTCAAAATATTTAGTTCCAGGGACCCCCCCCAGAAGCAAAGGTTTGAGTTAAAAACGTTCACTTTAAAAACTATATATATTCAAAGATTTGCACAGATTTTCAAGATTTTCTAAAAATAGCAGATCTATAAGCTATTTTTGAATAGCCAAAGAAATCTTAAAAATGACAACACGGATGCGTTCCCGGTCTCAATGGGTTAAAGTATCCCCTCCGCTAAGTGTTTTCGGGGCGGGATGGCGGGGACACGTCCACGGGACCTGAGCCGCTGTGGTTTTGAAGTGGAAATGCCTGAGGACTGACTCAACAAGGCATGCCACCGCCACTCAAGGGACAGAGGTGTCTGAGGAGACGAAAGAGCTATGAATAACAACCCCTGGAGGAGGTATAGGAAGCCAGGGGTGGACACTAGAAGTAACTAAGTACATTTACTTGAGTACCGTACTTGTAACTTTCCTCTCCTCGCTGAATTCAGCGGTGTGTTATTTCTGGATAATGACCGATGGGCTCAATAACAGACCGCTGTCTAATCAAAGACTCAGAGCACCTGCTCATATCAACCTGCGCTGCTTGATTTTATGCTGTATCCAACATGACAGCCATGTAAACACACACACACACACACACACACACACACACCATGTAATTTACAACTAAACGTTGCTCACAAGAATGTTTTTGGAAACATTTGAAGCGAGAAATAGACAATGTAGTAACCAAGAATGTATTCTATTTTATCCACTACACTTCCTTGTTTCCTGGGCGACCGTGTCCGCCCAGCGCAACACTTATGGAATACTTTCATTGCAGTAAGCAAGGAAATACTTCGTTTTGTTGTTACTTTTGGGTCAATTTATTTATTTATTTAGTTGCCGTGTAATAAGCGGGATAATGTACGACTAGCTGGTCATTATTGAAAAATAAATCCCTTCAGGGTGATTATCCACCTCCGCTCCGCTTCGGTGCATAATCACCCTGACAGGATTTATTTTTCAAATAATGACCAGCTACTCGTACATCATCCCTTGCTTAAACATTACCATACCGTAAGTGCACGCGTGCCTCTGTAAGTACTTTTTTTGCCATTTCTCTCTGTGACTTTCAGATTGACCATGACTTTCACTCCGCTACATTTAAAATCGAAATCCACTATTTCTAGAAAGGTACTCTTGTGACCCAAAATTGCTAAAAGATATGTTATGAATTAACCACTTAAGCCCTATTTAAAATATAGTGACAATAGCCGATATATACGTGCTCACAAACGCTTCGCACAAACTTTTAGATCTGCAATTTTCCCTATTTTTGAGAATTTAGAAACATTTCTGAATTAGTTATTTAAAAAAATATATATTCCACATTTCAATACAGCAACAATGCATTGATATTAAAATGAAAATTGACTTTGTAATTTGTACTTCAGAATAATTGAGTATTTACTTGAGTATATATACTCACGGCTGATAACAACCCTGGAGGAGTTAGGAAGTAAGGACAGATGCTTCAAATTAACCCTCTTGTTGGTGTTTTGTTTTGTTTTGGTTGTGTCATCATAGCTGCAAATAGCTGATCTATAGGAGCTTGTAGACATATGATAAAGTATGATTCAGGGATTAACCACCTGTCTCCACGAAAACAAAACTTTCAAGGTTTTAACCCATTAAGACCTGAGGCCGATTCTACAAAATGTCTTCTAAACAACCTATGTTGCTTCTCAAACTTTTTCATGTCAAGGACCCCAAAATGATACGTATTTGGCCGCGGACGCCCATCTCAAAATATGTTGTTCCAGGAAAACCCAGAAGCAAAGATTTGATTTACAAACGTTGGCTTTAAAAATATATATATAGATTTGCACAAATGTTCACGATTTTTCAAAAATAGCAGATCTACAAGCTCGTAGCGTCTGTGGGCTTTTATATCTGCTACTTTTTTTAGCAGTTTAGGTTTATTTGTAATTTATGGTTTACATAAAAACTAACTTGTTTTCCACACGTCCACAGCGAAATGATCTGTGAACAACAAAAAATAAAACGTTTTTTAGCCGCATGCGCTAGCGCGGCTCTACAAACAGCACTAGTCCTAGTCGACACCCGAGTGACAAAGTGTCGACACCCGAGTGACATTTAGTGACACCTAAGTGTCATTGGCTGTCCTGGCTGTCCTTCACACTTCACGCCAATGGGGAGACGGTACTTTGAAGCACCCGCCTCTCCTCCTTTGACACCTATTTGTCATTGGCTGTCCTGCCTGTCCTTCACACTTCCCCCCCTTTAAGCCAATGGGGAGACGGCGCTTTGCAGCACCCGGAGACGGCGCTTTGCAGCACCCGCCTCTCCTTTGCAGCAGAGAGAGAGAAAGGGAGATAGCCTCAGGCCGGAGGGTTAGCCTAAATGCTAGCGTGCTTCATTAGACCTAGTTTGGCTATTAAGTTATTATTTGGCCATGTTCACACTGACTTCAATCTTAGCTATTGTTGGGAAGACCCGTGTGATGTTGCCACCACTTATATAAAAAACATTAGAGCGTTAATCTGCAACGCTAAATGTTGCCAGGTTTGAAACAAGCAATCCAAAAAACAAGTAATCAGGTCTATGAAAAGATTGGGGCAAAAAAAGCCTGCCTCATGCGGCTTTATTATGACTTTGGTCATTCTTGTTTTATCATATAAACACATTTAACTTAACCTGGTTAAAAAAACGATAAAAATCAACCATAGAACTAATTTAATTATAGAAATTACTATTTTTTGTTTATTATCGCTAAAATCTTAACGTTTTGCCAAATATTTGGGGGCCCACTTGCAATATGGTCACGGGCAGTTTGGGAATGGCTGTCTTTGGTAACTCTATTTTAAATGTCTCCTTTTTTTGTGGGTAGTTAGTTCTTAACATCACATTCACTTTGCTGTACAACCCACATTATTAAGCAACCTCACTGCTCTGAGAACCTGTTGGATGCTAAACATTCACTAGAGTGATGGAGAAACAAGTTGCTTTAGATTTATGTTTTTGTTTTTTAATAACTCCTGACTGAAACAGCTGATATACTGTAGCCTACATGGTCACAAACGCGTCGCACAAGCTTGCAGATCTGCAAATTTGAGAATTTCTAAACATTTCTGTATTTGTTTTTATTTATTTATTTGATATTCTACATTTCAATACAGCAGCAATGCATTGCTATTAAAAAGAATGTTTTATGTTGTAATTTGTACTTCGGAATACTTGAGTATTTACTTGAGGGTTTTAGTTTTTTAATAACTCTGACCCTGAATCAAAATCTTGTACTTTTGACTCTATTTCTAGGAAGACACTATTTCTAGGAAGGTAATTTTGGGGATTTATGTTTTTGTTTTTTAATAACTGTGACCCTGAACCGTGTGTGAACACACGCATGACGCTAGCTGTGGGAAGAAAGCTCTTAAAGTAGCGTAAGCATGTTTTTCAGCTAAGATATTTAATGTCGAGGCGAAAACAGAAAAGCCACGAGTATCGAGCCCTGAGGGACTCCAATCAACCAAGTATAGGGTTTAAGACAGTTAAGTAATAAAAACCTGAGCACTTCATCCTCCACACTGTGCTGAATAACAGCCAGGAGAAGGAGAAGTCATGGCGAGCGGCCATCATGCAGCCAGATGTTGATGAGTTTGGGCTGTGGTTGGTGCAGGTCTGTCACTTTGTTGGAAGGTGACCAGCCTCGTCGTTGAGGAGAAACTGCGGCGTTCCTCAAACCCTATAGTTGGCTTGAAGACACCCGTAGTAACTGAAATCGTAAAAACGCGGCCGAGTTTTGGCGCCTACTACTCTCTCTCTGACAATGTGTTGGCAGGTAATCAGCCGTCACTATTCTATTACGGTATAAAACCACGCATTATACGTTATTATGCCTATTATCACCCATACGCCCACCTCTCAGATGTTCCCATGTCATAAAGAACTTTGTGAGCAGGGCCGGATTGAGACTTCTCGGGGCCACGGGCTTGGACATCGCTTCGGGGCACCCCCAGCAACCCCTCCATTCCCGTGGCAGATTTGTGTGTGTGCGTGTGTGTGTGTGTGTGTGTGTGTGTGTGTGTGTGTGTGTGTGTGTGTGTGTGTGTGTGTGTGTGTGTGTGTGTGTGTGTGTGTGTGTGTGTGTGTTGCACGCACGCACGCACGTGCGTGCGTGCTACAAGTGACAAAGTCACAAGTTGACTTGGACCCATGTAGATTATCAACACAGTATTGGTGATAGTAAAGGCTGGGAGAGTGTTGTTTTATGGTCATTTAATTGCACTTCACGCACACATGTGGCCCGCACCGCATCGGCCTGGGCCTGTCAAAATTGTAATCCAGCCTACGCGGGTGACGTCACCTTTCCCTTCGTCCATATTTTTTACAGTCTATGCTGCAGACACATGCCATGAGCAGACCCGCGGGTAAAAGGCCACGATAACATTTACGTAAACAGTGGCATCAAACACGCAACGAAAATAGCAGATCTACAAGCTCACAGTGCGTCACAACGTGAGTTTGTATCTGTTTTTTTGTTTTTTTTGTCAAATGTTCACCTATTATGACATTCCCCGAATAGGGACACTAACTATAGGGTTAATGTGGTGAAACTTGAACCCCCGCATATCCTGGGGCAGTGTATGGTTCCCAAACTTTTTGGCTTGAGACCAAGAGAAATTTGATGTCCCCCCGGGACCCAAACTGGTGAAAATAGCCGATCTACAAGCTCACAACGCGTTGTGAGCTTGTAGATCGGCTATTTTCACTTCTTCTTGAAAGAGAAGTGGAATTTATGGAATGTCTTTAAAAAAAGGATTTTATTCATCAAATTCTTCTGAAAAATGTGTTTTTAATGTATGAAAAACGGATTTTCTTTTTTGAATGGGTCCCGACCCACTGTTTGCGAAACAACAGTCCAGCTGTGTCAGAGCCCACACAGAGGGAGAGAGAGACAGATTTCCGCCTCCGTGGTGCTGAAAGACGGGATATAATTAAGGATAATCTGACTGATTATTAAATATGTGGAGGTGAGCCTATACCTGTGGTCATGCCAGCTAGCATTCATAATCGCTACAGCTAGCTGTTCATAATCGTCTCCTCATCTCCGTTAACCCAAGCTAAGACCTGAGGCCCATTCTACAAATGCCTTCTGCACAAGAAAACATTTTTTGTGCCAAAAAGACCAGTGGTGGAAAAAGTACTCAAATGTTTTACTTAAGTAAAAGTATCAATACTGTAAAAGTCCGGAATTAAAAATGTTCTTGAGTTAAAGTACAAAATTATTGGTATCAAAATGTACTTAAAGTTCCAAAAGTAAAAGTACTAAAATGTTTGAAAATAGCAGATCTACAAGCTCACAACGTGTCGTGATGCGACGCGTTGTGAGCTTGTATTTCGGGTATTTTCAAATAGCCTATTTATAAAATAGGACTAAAGTGGTTAATGTATATTTTATAATGTAATCATTTATATCTACCAAGTAACTATAACTAAAGTTTTGAAGTAATTGCAGTGGAGTAAAAGTACAATATTTGCCTCTGAGATGTAGTGGAGTAGAAGTAAAAGTACTGAACATTGGAAATACTCCAGTAAAGTGAAAATACCTCAACATTTTTCTTAAGTACAGTACTTGTAAATGTACTTAGTTACTTTACACCACTGCCAAGGACCCCCATACAAGATATGTGGTGTTAAAAATGTCAAAAAGTAATGTCAAGATTTTTTGGAAATAGCTGATGTACAGTACTGTATATAAGGGCCCTGGCCACATGGGGGTCTCCGGACCCCACTTTGAGAACTCCTGCATTTATCTGGGGGACCCCCTGGAATCTCCTCAAGGACCCCTGGGGGGTCCCCAGACCGCACTTTGAGAACCAGTGTAATCAGGGTTGTAATTAGGGCAGGGAGATAACGGTACGGCTACAGTAGCTGCTTCATCTAAATCATTATGTCACCATGTTATTACCTGCCACCGTCAGCCACCAGGGTCCCTCATTAAGACACATTAGACTTTGAAATTAGATCTTCAACCACATGAGCCCCCTATAGCATCCCTAATTCTGGGCATGTCATAAAAGGCGAACATTCAACGAAAGTGATAGGGTTGTTATTACACACAGGTCAGGGCCATAGAAGCAGAAGGTGGCCACACTGAAGAACTATAAACATGTTGTTTGAAAAAAATCATCCATATACCATATATATATATATTTCATTTTGGGGGTCCTTGACACGAAAAGGTTTGAGAAGTACTTACAGTATATTATTGCAGACATTTTAGAATCGGCCTCAGGTCTTAAAGGGTTAATGCTCTCAATCCATTTGTGAATAGGCTCTATGCACAGCAGCCATATTGGACAGAAATTGGGCCCCTTCCTTGCTTCCTTCACAGGTGTTACCAATGACACTAATGAAGACTCTGTTCCATTTAGTGTAGTACAGTGGTTCTCAAACTTTTTAATTTCAGGGACCCCCATAACTCTGAGAGTGTACAAATGGAACCAAATGGACCCGGGAGGGTACACTCTCAGTGTTACACCCTCTCAAGGAACCATGAGGGTCCCTGGACCACACTTTGATACACACTAGTATTTCTAGTGAGCCAACATACTGTACACAATATCAGCACCCTGACTCTGTTTGACCAGAATGGAACAGAGCCTTCATTAGTATCATTGGTAACACCTGTGAAGGAAGTAAGAAGAGGCCCAATTTCTCTCCAAAATGGCTGCTGTGCATAGAGCCTATTATCTGACTGAATGTTGTTGTTTTTTCAGCAAGGAAGAAGAAGAAAATTTAAACTTGGTCCATTTGTACCTTCTCAGAGTTACAGACCCAGAGTGATCTCTTGCACAGACATTGAGAACCACTGTTCTCCAAGCATGTGCTTTTATGTGCTTATCATAATGCCGCTTGGTACAGTCGTGGTGTCTTGGCTCTGGGCCAGTTACGGACAAAGAGGTGGATACAAGTTGTAATATTTTATTGCTTTCAGAAGTTCTGTTGCAACACGCTATATCGTTTGTATGAGAGAAAAACATATTAACATTTGCCCCAGGCCCCCATCTTTAAATAAAAGCCTGTGTCTAGAATAGAAAAGATTAGAAATGTGAGTGCGCCTTTGGTTTCACCGCAGCAGTTCCAAGACGACAACAAACATAGCAACAGACATGCTATACGTTGAGAATAATAACAACACTGTCTAGTGAAAACCTTGAATGTCCAACTTTTCAGGATATTGAAAAAAAAAACTGTGTCCCAATGGAGTCAACATATGCAAGCAAAATTAGTGGGTCTACAAGATCACTATGTGTCGCATCACGGCGCTTTGTGAGCTTGTAGATGGGCTATTTAAGCTACTTTCGTGTGACACTGTAGTATGACGAAGTAGGGCATTAACCCATGAAGACCTGAAGCCGATTCTACATGTCTCCTAAATCCCAACATTTCTATATCAGTGGCGCTAGATCTTTTTCATGTCAAGGACCCCCAAAATGATATGTATTTGGCCGCGGACCCCCATCTCAAAATATTTGGTCCCTCAGAAGCGAATATTTGAGTTAAAAAATGTTCGCTTTAAAAATATATTTTTTTTTAAAGATTTGCACACATTTTCACGATTTTTCAAAAATAGCAGACCTACAAGCTCATAGCGCGGCACTTGGTGCCGCGCTATGAGCTTGTAGATCTGCTATTTTTGAATAGCCAAAGTGTAAAATAATGCTTTTTAGCTCATATCTAAAAATGACAGATGCGTTCCGGGTCTTAATGGGTTAATAAATAAAAAACGACAAGTTGAAATATGGAGATAAAAGGTTTCTGCCTGCCAGCGACAATATGAGAATATGTAGAAAAGCCATGGCAATGAAAAGTGTTTTTTAATACCTTATCTAATCATTTTACAAGGTACCTGTTGCTACTTGTTGCAGAGAGATTACCTCCTGCTCTGGAACTAAACTCTCAGGGTGCTTAAAAGCTCGGGGCGTGCCAGCCAGCCAGCCCTGCTCTCTGCCCTGACTGACTGCATGCATGTGTTTTTTATGATGTTCACCATGGTGGTTCTCAACGTACGGTCCAAGGACCACCAGGGGGTCCCACGGGTCCATTTGGTTCCATTTGTACACTCTCAGGGTGATGTTAACACAGAGGACTTGACAGTGTACACTGAGGTCCCAGAGATAAATACTACAGACGGCCCACGTAATGTAGTGGTTCCCAAACTTTTCAGCTCGAGACTTAAAAGAGAAATTAGACGTTTGCCCGGGACCCAAACTCGATCTGCTCGATTTTCATGGCGGGAAAAAAAAAGATTTTCACTACTTATTATTATTCTCTCAACTCTGAGAGCGTTCCATTTGTACGCTCTCAGAGTTACAGACCCATAAAGGTCCATTTGGACCCCTGGTGGCCCTCAAACTCAACGTTGAGAAACCACTGATTTAATGTGCTAAAAAGGGGCCATGGACAACTGATCAGTGGTGCAAAGTACATTTACTTTACTTTTGTGTTTCCAGTTTTTCAATGCTTTACACTTCACTGCTCCGCTACAGCTCAGAGGCAAATATTGCACTTTTTTTTAAATGCTGTTGCAATTTAGTTGAAAGTTACTTTGCAGTTTGTGCGTTATTATTACAAAACACTACCTTAAGAACTTTATGATTTGGCTATATAAAAATAGCCTATCTACAAGCTCTCAACGCTTCACATTGTGATGCAAAAATATTAGTACTTTTAACTATTATATTGTATTGCCAATACTTTTGTAGGCTACTTTTACTCAAGTAAAAGCTTGAATACAGGCGTTTTGAGCATGTAGATCTGCTACTTTTGCTGTTTTTGAATCATGAAAAGTAATATTTTTGGATGATATAAATATATATTGTTTTGGTATGTAAACACTAAGTTACCCACTGTGAATTGAAGTAAATAATCTAAGTACTGATATTTTGCTGCAGTAGAAGGGATGGCCCACAACCGATAGAAGATGGGTGGGGGGGGGGGGGGGGTGGATGGCAGTGAATGAAGCCACTGGTTCAGGGATGATTAGAGGAGCATGTTGATGCCTTTGGGTAAAGAAAACCTGGAGATTCACACAGCACATATTTTGATAAGTGAAGTGGGAACATTCCAGGAATTCTCCACAATAAACTCATGAGAAACTTGCATCGACTGGGGCGGCGACGCCCCTCTCAAAATGCGATCCCTTCTTCCTTCTTCTATCCCCCCCTTCCAGGTTCTCTCTCTCTCTCTCTCTCTCTCTCTCTCTCTCTCTCTCTCTCTCTCTCTCTCTCTCTCTCTCTCTCTCTCTCTCTCTCTCTCTCTCTCTCTCTCTCTCTCTCTCTCTCTCTCTCTCTCTCTCTCTCTCTCTCTTGCTCTCCCCGACTCAATTCAAGGTGCTTTGTTGGCATGGAAAACGTACGTTTACGATGCCAGCAAATTTGAAATAAAACAAGATGCAACAAAATAGAGAAGAGCTGTGTTACATTGCATCCTTGCAAATAAATGATATTATCTATAAAAGGTGTTAGGTAAAACCTAGCTTAGAAGAAATGGGCTACCAACCAAAAAACTGAGCTTTTTGCCTTTTCTGGGGGAATCTTGTATACAAACAAGTATATACAAGTCTCTCCCCCCTCTCTCTCTCTCTGAGACCTGTCAAAGTGTATCACTGGTATTCTGACGGCTCGCCTTGTCTCGCTCCCCACCTCATTACCGGTTCAGTCTCTAATAATGAGACACGTTTTGCTCTATTTCCACATGTACAACATGTCAAGAAGTACTGAAGGCGCTGATGATGCAACATGCACAGGTTTTCTTTTTTTTCTGCCTGAGGCCGACACTCTGGATACGACTGTAAATATAGCAGGGTCAAGACATCAGAGAGAGAGATTATAAAGCATTGGTTCTCATGGGGTCCTTGAGGGAGTTCCAGGGGGTCCCCAGCTAAATGATGGATAGTTAGGAACCAAATGGACCCTTATGGGTCTGTAACTCTGAGAGTGTACAAATGTACACTCTCAGAGTTAAATGAACATTCATTTTACAATATAAATTGGGGTCCCAGAGATAGAAATGCCATTAAATGGGGGTCCGGTAGCCTAATGCATGTCAAACGGGGGGTCCTTGAAATTGAAATGGTTGAGAATCACTGCTAGAGCCGTGAAACTCTTCTCTTATGGGGGTCCCTGACATATCTTTTCAAATGGGGGTCCGCCGGCAAGTGTCAATTTGGGGGTCCTTGACGAAGGACGAGAACTTGATGAAAAAGTTTGAGAACCACTGTTCTATAGCATCTTTTATTCTTTCACAAACATGGCCCTTATCATTTTGCAAGAAAACGCTCAAGACTCCTGTGGTTACTGTATTTCTCAGACATATTTTACCAATGGCCAACTTTGCTCTCCCCTCGCTGTCGTTCCATCGACTCCAGTGTGTTTATAACGCACGGTGCGGCTGTCAGAATGCTTGTTTTAACAGCCGCTCGCCTACAGACAAATTAACATCCACCGCGCTCATAAAGGTCTTAGACAATTCACCATGACGATGATGCATGACTCCATCTGCCTGTCTGCTATAGCACGAAGCCAACTCGCTGCCTTGCCCCGGGGCTAGAGGTTTTCTGGCATCAACCTAACCCGCGAAAACCTCCCAGGTTCAACAAAAAAACGACCCCAGAACAACATACCACTTATCCCAGCTCTCTGCAGATCATTTGGTTGCATGAGCTTGCGATAAATGTCATAAAACACTGGCCTCTCTGACAGCAACAATGCATGTGAGAACCGTGCGGTATTTACACGACAGTTCAGGTATTTAGTGTTGAGTGAATGAGCGATCAGGTTGAGCGTTTAAGTGCTTTGACAGAAGACACGGCTGTTTGTGAGAGAATGAAGCCTCAAACCGCGTACCTCAAAACCACTGCTATACTGTAAGTCCCATGACTCACTTTACTAAGAGGGGGGGTAAAGGAGTATTTTGTTGTCCCACCGGGGGAAATGGCTAATGGCTTTGCTCAGATGAGCGCTTTAGGCCTACTGGGGGAGCTGTTCGGAGTTTACGCGTCTTGCTCGGGGACACTTTGACCCCGCCGAAGCCGAGGCCTGTTGGTGGCGTTATGTTTTCAGGTTGTCTGTATGTCTGTACATCCATACGTCCCAACCTTGTGAATGCAATGTCTCAGGACTGGGGAATCCGTCCATCCGTTTGTCTGTCCATCCGTCCATCAGTGCGTCAGTCTATCTGTCTGTCTGTCCATCCGTCCGTACATTCTTATGAATGTGATAACTCAGGAACGCCCGGAGGGCACAGACATCTACTTGTACTCAAGGATGAAGTGATAAGAAAGCGGAGGCCTGGGGCGCGCCTGCTTGCCTAGCGGTCCAGGCGCATACCACGTAGGCTCTAATGCAGCTTGGCAGCAAATCGTGGGTTCGAATCCCGACAATCTTTGCTGCGTGTCTCTCCCTGTCTCTCTCTCCCTCTTTCCTGTCTGTCTCTGCTGTACACTATCAATAAAAAAATCCCCCAAAAAAGAAGAGAAATTGGAGGTTAAAGGTCAAAGTGTGCCACCATTTTCATGAACGCGGTACCTCAGGAACACCTGTACGTAATTCCAAAAATGTTCCCAAGAACTCGAGGATGAATTTGGTACTCAAAAGGTCGCAATTCAAGGTCATTGTGACCTCACAAATTACTTTTCACCTAAAAAGTAACTTACACTTGATACCTTTTATTAAATTCCTCCAATGTCTTCACTACATCATACCATATCAGTTCTGGACCGACATGGAAATAAACAGCAACCGGGTTGGCGGGGGCTTACGACCGCGATGCGGTATTCCTGGTTTATTTTTAAACCATGAAGTAGTTAGGATTCCAAATAGGGGAGGAAACGAAGAACACATACTTTTCCTCCAGAGGGAACGAATGAATGATGCGGTAACACTGTTTCTGTGATGCATTCATAGAAAGTGTTATACCAGGAAGAATGCCTCTGAGTCATTTCATAGGAACGGTGATGACAACAATTGAATGAACAATTGTCAACAATTGTCACTTGACTTGTTTTTGGTTTGTTTTTCATTAAATGTTTTGGGTGTAAAGTAATGTTATTGGTCTAGTAGTGCACTGGTGGGTTGTGAGGATATTGCAGGTGGGCCCCCAAATAATTGTCAAAACACCATGATTGTATTGATAATATAACATTAATATAAATAATGTATTAAAATATATATTATATTGAAAGGAATTATGTGTAAAAAAAAATCCTTGAATATACCTTGACATTTTTTAAATTTTGTTATACCGATAAAAAGGAATTTTAAGTACTATGTTTGTTCCATTGATCCAAGCCGGGGACACAATGGGTTGGTTGGTCATTAAAATGAACATGCTATACGGTATGAAAATGCACGCGGCCCTCCCATCTGACCACTTTACACGGACCACTAGTGGTCCATGGCATGCTTACAGGTGAACCATGGGAAAATGTTTAAATACATATAGGCCTACTGTACCTTTTGTTAAATGAATCAACAATATGTTTAAATAATATTTCACCAAAGTCACCAAGTCCATCAAATATATGAACTAACTAACGCAGTGTAGGGGAGTATGAAAACAAGTTAAAGGAGTAGTTCACCCAAAAAATGACTTATTTCCTATCAATTACACACTCCATGAAGCCTTAAATTCATGTTTTGTTTTGTTTTTTGTCGCATTCCTGAGACAATAATTTGATGATAATAATAAAGTTGCTTATGTATCCGGTAGGAGACACAAAGAGTCTCGTTTGTGTCTCCTACCGGATACATTAGAGGTGCTTCATGGGGTGTGTAATTGATAGGAAATACGATTTACTTATTTAAATCTACAAGCTATTTTTCTTGACAAATTGAACCCTGTCTCCATCCGTTTAGGGGGGAAAACTCCTTCCCCGAGGTAGGTTAAGGTTCAATATTTCTCAGATATGACAGAACCCAGTCTATAAAGATGTTAACGTGTTGTCAGCCAAGGTCGCGCTCATAAGTCACCCGTTGACCTTTAATAAAAAATACCGTAATTTGTTTTAATTTTGCGCATCAATCATTTTGCTGAGTTCACTGTCAGTCTTCGCCATAATTCATGTTGGCACAGAACTCCTCCGTTGCACGCTGGGGTTGAGCTCATTCCAGGAACGACTGTCATGGTTCCATCACAAGCTGTCTCTTAAGTGCCCACAGGGTAAGATATAAGTCAGTAACAAGAAAGTTCTGCTAATGGCAACAACATCCTGAAGCGTTCAGTAACCCCTTCGCTGCTGGTACTGCTGGAGAGGAGAGAAGAGAACTTACAGTGGTGGAAAAAGTACTCAAATGTTTGAAAATGGCAGATCTACAAGCTCACAATGCGTCGCATCGCGGCGCGTTGTGAGCTTGTAGATCAGCTACTTAAGTACAGTACTTGAGTAAATGTACTTAGTTACTTTCCACCACTGTTTACTTGTACAAGCACAAGCAACGAAATGGTGGTGGGTCTTGTTCCGCAGAATTGTGTTAACATAATAATACAATAGAAAAAAAGTAAGAATAATACTTTTAGGATGAAATACTGGATGTAGCCTATTGGAAATAAGAGTTACAGTAGGTTTAGGGTCTTGTATGAGACAATATCCTGTCCTACAGCAGCAGTGTAAAATCAAATGTGCAAAAGAAGGCATACGTATGTAAGAAAGAGAGTCACCTGTCTGTTCAATTTTGATATTTCTTTTGTGCCAATATGTTTTTTGTCCATATCCTCATTATAGGGCTCTGACAGCTGCGGGGGAAAAAAGGGAGGAAAAAAAACTCTTTCAAGGCCTTGAGCCCTGGGCGGCATCTCAAGTGCCTCCCATTTCACATCATCACAACACAGTTTTGTTGCTAGGATGATGTTTGTCCTTCATAATTCTTTTTTGCCCTTCTCACGCATCTGCTCTCATGCCTGTCCTGCAGAGACGGGAGTCGGCTGACTTCACCACCTTTCACAGCGGTCCTGGGAAGAGCTCTCTGTCCATACCATATGGCCATGCCCTCTGACAGGGAGCTCTGAGCTGTAGCAAAGGTAGAAAGGTTTTTGGATAACCTGTGACTCCTTGAAGTTTTTTAAGCTGTCATGTGGAAATCAGTAAATCTGGCCCTAAATCTGTACTTGGAGGTATTAAAAACACTGGTCAAGTCTTTCCAGTCTTATTTGTGTAAGGTCCAGGAGGTTGCCTGCTTCCATGCAACATATGTGATGCGTTTTTGTCACGTAGCAGTCTCAAACAAAGTTGTTTCTTACACTAAACGATCCGGAAACGATAATTCAACATTTCCCATCTGGCAACGCTGTGCCTCGCTTTCTTTGCCACAGCCTCCAATTCAGGTCCTGGGCGATGTGCACCCTGGTCCCCGAGGCACTCTGTATATAGGGTTCAGTCCCAGGTCTGGCAGCTTGCTGGCCAGCCTGGTGGGGACTATGGTGTTAAAGGCAGAGCTGTAATCAATCAATAAATAGAAGACTGACGTATACTTCCCCTCTTTGCGGTTGCCAAGATGGGGGAAGGGGTGGCATGTAGGACCTGGGAGATGGCATCATCAGTGTATCTATTTGGGCGGTAGGCAAACTGTAGTGGGTCTAAGGCACTGTTTCCCAAACAGTGGGTCGGGACCCATGTTTCGGTCACAGACCCATTTTTATGGGTTGCAAGTAAATATACCCTTTTTTTTGTTTCCATCTTTCTTTCTTTTTTACATTTTCAAAAATTTCAACAACAATTTTTTTTATAGAAATCAAAGAGATAACATCAATACAAAAAATGACTCATCGCGACACGTTGTGAGCTTGTAGATCTGCTATTTTACTAGTTTGAGTAGGGGAGACATATTTCTCTTTTTATCCTATACTAGCCTCTCAAAGCACGTCATGACCACTGAGGTCATAGCGCTATACGGGCCTGGGCGGTACAGTCGTTCAGGCCAGTCTGGGAAGCGGTATTGGGTACCGGAACAATGGTACCCAATAACGGGAGAGTTTGAATATGATGGTGAATACTGGCGCCAGGAGGTCAGCACAGGTCTTGATGACCCGCTCAGAGATACCGCCTGTGCCCGGCTGCTTCTCCTCACGTCCTTTGACCACAGGGCCACTCGTGACAGCTGCCAGGCTAGCGCTAGTTAGCCTCGAACCTACTGTAGTAAGTGTTCAGCGTTTGCCCTTGTAATCCGTAATCCGTTACTGTCCTCCTAATTAAGCCACAGATTTAGGTTTAATTATAAATATTGATAATACATCTTATTTGGTCACTTTTTAAAGGTGCAGTAAGTGATGTTCAGTCGGGATACCGGTTTTATCCGATCAGGGGAGAGAACTCATACAGGATAAACAAGTGAAATGTGAAGTGATGAAACAAATAAGTGAACAGACAAAATTGGAACTGGAACACTTTGAAATTGAAGCTGATAAATGGTTACTCTCACCTGATTGGCCAAAATTGGCAACCCAACTGAAAATGTATTGAAAGAGCTGGAGAGAGAGAGAGAGAGAGAGAGAGAGAGACAGGGCGACCCCTGTTACTGAACAAAATATCTAGAGCAGTGATCAGAAAGGGCTCTAACTTTTTAACAACAAACTTTTTTGTTGTAAAAAAAAAGATGACAATATCACAAATAACCCTTTAAAACGGTGTTAAGTACTATGCACAGCATTAACCACATGAACCCTAGAGAACCCCTATGCTGGGGAGAACATTCTGCAAAAATAGCTGATCTACCAGCTATAGGCTATTTTCAGCAAAAATTGCTGTTACTGAGTGTGTGTGTGTGTGTGTGTGTGTGTGTGTGTGTGTGTGTGTGTGTGTGTGTGTGTGTGTGTGTGTGTGTGTGTGTGTGTGTGTGTGTGTGTGTGTGTGTGTGTGTGTGTGTGTGTGTGTGTGTGTGTGTGTGTGTGTGTGTGTGTGTGTGCGCGCGCGCGCGCGTGCTGATGTACTGTAAGTAGTGTTGGTGTAGCTGATGTAATCATTAATATTGCTTGTAATATCCTTGTGATTTAAACTTTTCCACACTTCCCACACTTCGTCAATATTTCAAATTATTACAATGTCCAACCTTGCAGGACACTGTGTACGCCGAGCTCCCCCAATCTCTCCTCAAGCGTAATCAGGGAAGGCAGTGGAAATTTCCATAATATTCCTGCAAAATTCTATTAAATTCTAGTACTATGCACAGCATTAACCACATGAACCCTAGAGAATCCCTATGCTGGGGAGAACATTCTGCAAAAATAGCTGATCTACCAGCTATAGGCTATTTTCAGCAAAAATTGCTGTTACTGAGTGTGTGTGTGTGTGTGTGTGTGTGTGTGTGTGTGTGTGTGTGTGTGTGTGTGTGTGTGTGTGTGTGTGTGTGTGTGTGTGTGTGTGTGTGTGTGTGTGTGTGTGTGTGTGTGTGTGTGTGTGTGTGTGTGTGTGTGTGCGCGTGCGCGCGCGCGTGCTGATGTACTGTAAGTAGTGTTGGTGTAGCTGATGTAATCATTAATATTGCTTGTAATATCCTTGTGATTTAAACTTTTCCACACTTCCCACACTTCGTCAATATTTCAAATTATTACAATGTCCAACCTTGCAGGACACTGTGTACGCCGAGCTCCCCCAATCTCTCCTCAAGCGTAATCAGGGAAGGCAGTGGAAATTTCCATAATATTCCTGCAAAATTCCGTGGGAACCCCGAGTTAGGTGGGAATGCTCACGCGAGGCCTCATCCATTGAAAAGCGACTGAGAGGCTGCAGGCATGTCACTTGAGCTGACAGTAACGTAGCCTAGCGTTTTTGTGTTGTGTTCGAGCCAAGGTTTTTCCATAAGCACACTCTCTCGGATCCGAGATCCTTGTTCCACTGATTTATAATGGCATTTGGTTGGGGCCTTTTTAAGAAACAGCTTTGGTTTCAAACAAATAGCCACGGTCTCATGAAAGCGCCAGCGCAGAACGATAGGGATCTCTCTGTTGACATTCAGCGCAACAAAGATGAACTTAACACTTAAGCCTGCGCTTACACACTGACAGCACAATGATCCCGTCCTCTTTGTGCTGCAGAGATCTCCCCTTTTCATCGTTTGTCTCCGGTGGTGGACAGACAGTGACTAAGTACAGTTGCTTGAGTGCCGTACTTAAGTAAGAAATGTCGAGTAACAGTACTTTTACCTGAGTATTTGTATTTTCGGACACTTCAGTCACTCCGCTACATTTCAAAGATAAATGTACCTTTGCCTGCACTATATTTCTAGGCAGGGAAAAAATACATTATGAATGAACCACTTAAGCCTTATTACAAATATATAGTGATAACAGCTGATCGACAAGATCACAACGCGCCGCAATGCAACACGTTGTGAGCTTGTAGATCTGCTTTTTTAAATATTATTGAAATTGGACTATTGGAAAATCTTCTGAATTATTTTAGGGAAAATGTCCACATTTTACATCAATGCGTTGATATTCAAAAAGAAAATGTGCTTTGTAATGTGTGCTTTTGAAGCATTTTTAAAAGCAAGCAAGTACTCAAAAGGACTTAAAATCAAGTACAAATCTGACAGAGCAAATTCCACTTGGAACTGGGCAGTGGTGGAAAAAGTACATTTTCCACTTAAGTAAAAGTATCAATATTGCAGTGTAGAAATACTCTGTTACAAGTAAAAGTCCGGTAATACAAATATACTTAAGTAAAAGTACAAAAGCGGCATCAAAATATACTTAAAGTACCAAAATTAAAAGTACACATTGTGCAAAATGTCCCATTTCACAAGTTCAAAATATATACAAATCTTTTGAAAATAGCCGATCTACAAGCTCACATCGCGACGCATTGTGAGCTTGCAGATCGGCTAATTTCACGAATGGACTTTATGACTTTAAACCACTGGAACTGGGTAATATTTGGCCAGGAGGAGTACGTACGTATATCTTACACTTTGACTCAAGTACTGGGGCTGAGCACATGGCCCACCACCGCATTCAGCGCAACAAAGATGAACTTAACACTTAAGCCTGCGCTTACACACCGACAGGACAATGATCCCGTTCCCTTTTGTGCGGCAGAAATCTCCCCTTTTCATCGTTTTGTCTCCCATGCGGTCTCCTCTTATCCGCACTGTGCTATGAGACCGGACCACAGACTTTAAGAGTTGGATCTATTGTATCTGTTGAAAACCCAGACTAAGACCCATAATCAACAAATCCTTTCCTTCTGAAAACGTCAATTCTGTTTTTTTATGCCACAAGAGTTTCCTGTGTGATGCTACTGTACTGTCATGGGAAGCCAGCTTAAGTCCAAAGATGTGGGTTGTTGTTTTGTATTGTTGTTGTTGAATTGAAAGGTTACATGGTTGGTTGCATTGACAGATGAGCGGCTGTCATCATCCCTGGAGCCTTTATACGATCCTGTGGAAAACAAAATGCTGATCCCCACTTATGAACAGCGCAGTGGATAAAGCAGTGGTGTAATCAGTATCAGTATCAGTACTGCAACGTAGAAATACTACAAGTAAAAGTCCGGAATAAAAAAATGGACTTGAGTAGAAGTACAAAAGTATTGGTATCAAAATATACTAAAAGTACAAAAGTAAAAGTACTCATTATGCAGTATGTCCCATTTCACAAGTTTCCAAATGGATGAAATGTCTAAAAAATCTTTTGAAAATAGCAGATCTGCAAGCTCATCTGTGAGCTTGTACATCGGCTATTTTCAAATGGCCGAAAAGTATATAGGGCTGAAGTGATTGATGTATGTTTTGTAATAATAATCAAAATCTACAAAGTAACTAGTAACTCAAATTTCCAAATAATTGTAGTGGAGTAAAAGTGCAATATTTGCCTCTGAGAGTAGAAGTCAAAGTATTGAAAATTGGAAATACTCAAGTAAATGTGTACTTAAGTACAGTACTTGAGTAAATGTACTTAGTTACTTTCCACCACTGGGGTAAAGTTGCTGCCCGCCACAGCGGTGACCGTGGGCTACGGGTTCAAATCCCCCATGCGGCGCTTTGGCTTGGCCGGGCGTTCCGGCGAGCACAATTGGTCATGTTGTTGACGGCAGTCAACAGCTTCCACCCGGCGACCATCAGCCTGTTGAACAAGGCCTGAACACCGGCCTGTCACCAGGCTGGCCCTGCATGCCGCACTGGAACACAATTTCCTTTTGACAGACTTTTTGTTGGATTACTTTCCTTCGTGTGGTTTCAGTTCCCTTTATACGCCAGTGGTACTCAACCTTTTCAGGCCGTGACCCCCCGAAATAATTATATTTGAACCGGGGACCCCCCCACTCCCGCCCCCACCCTGACAAGCACTTGGAATTGTAGGAGTTGAGGAAACATATATAGTTTGGCTCGTTTCCACAGATAAATATTGTGAAAATAGCAGATCTACAAGCTCACAACGCTTCGCGTTGCGAGGCGTTGTGAGCTTGTAGATCGGCTATTTTCACAATGTTTGCCTATTTCTTATATTATTGACAATTTTTGACAATGTTTGACCAGTTTTTATAGTATCTAGTTTGTTGATTACTTTGAAGTTATGGTCTTTTTTTGGTTTTGTTTTGAGGTATTAAAGGTCTTAAAAATCCTTAAATTGTCACTTTACTGTCATGTGCCCCCCCCCCCCCCCCCCCTTTACCTTCTTATATGGACCTACCGATGCGTTGCCACTCTTTGCACCTTATGTCTGATCTCATGTACATGCTTGACTCTTTTTTATGCCATGTGTAGCCTATATATGTAGCAACATAGATTTTTCTGTTCTTATGTCATTTTTCAGTTTTTTCTCCTTGCTCTCCCTCTCTCCACATTTTCTACCGTTGCTGAAAACAACCAAATGATGGAGCTATGCACAAAAACAAATTCCACCCACTGATTTACCACCTGTAAACCTTGTGACGTGCCGATACAACAGTATTCTGATTCTGGGAAGCCAGACAGGGAGGGTTTCTAGTGAAGAGACCATCTCTGTTGCTGACTCCTACAGGTTGTCTGGATGCCTGTTCAGTGGGGTGTGGAACGAGGAAGAATAATGGCGTGTTCCTCCACATGTGTTATACGTCCGCCCATGTGTAAGTCCTCACAAAAAAAAGTGGACTGGCACTGTCCATGTGTAATAGAGGAGACGCGTACTACTCGCCCACACCTTCCCTAAACCATTAAGACATATGAGACCGATTCAAATGTCTCCTAAATCTAAACAGTTTTCTGAAAAACGTATGTTGCTAATGCTATATTAGTGGTGCTCAAACTTTTCCATGTCATGTCAAGGACCACCCAAAATTATATGTATTTGGCCGCCGACTACCATCTGATAATATTTTGTTCCAGGGACCCCCAGAAGCAAAGATTTGAATAAAAAATGTTCACTTCAAAAATATATTAAAAGATTTTTCAAAAATCGCAGATCTACATGCTCATAAAGCTTGTATGAGCTTGTATATATCTGCTATTTTTGAATAGCCAAAGTACATTTTGAGAACTAATGAGCTATATAGCTAACATCTAAAATGACACAGGTCCTTTCCAGGTTTTAATGGGCTAATGAACTAACCAGTATAGTGATGAGCGGTGCCAGGGGAGTACTGCACAAGCGGAATTGGAAATTGGCAGAGGTGACTAAATTGAATGAATAATGATTAGTAGTCCAGATACTCCAATTATTTTTTGTTTATTGCTGCACAGATATCTCTGGCGAGACAGCCTCCCCTCGGTGTGTTGTAGTGTACTTGGCAAACAAACAACAAGTTCATCACAGGTGTTTTCTGTTTGCAAGCAAATTGCCCACAGCAGCAACAAACCTTGTCTAATGATTATAGACCACTGTTTCTCAACCTTTTTTTGGAGCAGCGCACCCCACCTCCCCACAACTATTTTATTTATTTATTTATTTTATATAAGTGTGTGTGTGCGTGTGTGCATGGGTGCGTGTGTTTGCCAAGCTAATCTAATGGGCGGCAGTGGCTCAGGGGTAGAGTGGCCGGTAGAACGGTCGGATGGGAACCGCGAGGTTCCCAGTTCGATCCCGGGCTAGTTAGTGTCGGGGTGTCCTTGGGCATGACACTGAACCCTAAATTGCCTCCAATGAGTCGCTCGGCACTAGCTTGCCACCATTGGTGTGTGAATGTGGGAAAAGTGAGGACGCTGGCGCCGACTGTTCGCCGCTTCACCTCCCATTGCCCCCCCCCGTATGAATGAATGAACCATTGTAAAGCGCTTTGAGCACTAGGAAAAGCGCTATAAAAATGCAATTCATTATTATGATCAAAATGCAATTCATTCGTCTCAGACTGCCTTCTGCCAGTAGGCCACAGAAGTGCCTCCACTATGTTTCCCCACTTATGCTACAGTTATTTAACTTAAACTTATAATCAAAAGTCAATGGAGCTCTCTCTCTGTGATTGGGCTGAAACCTTGCCCAAATTTGGAGTCCTAGTTATGTCATGGTAGTGACTGATGTCACGGGCTGGTGGTCACATGAAGTTCAAGTTCCACACTGGAGCCAGGCCATTCCCACATGATTTGATTTTTATTATTTTTAAGATGATTGCTTGTAAATGTTATTGCAAGTACAGTACGTAGCCTTGGGAACCAAAGGTTTCCCGCCCGAGCCATGATGTTGACCATAGGTCGGGAGCCCACAGTATCTCCTGTTTCCTCGGCGGCTTTGATGTACAAGTACACCCCCTGGACGTGACCAGTCCAACCCTTCATGGCGAGTGCCAAGGGGGGAGGCACTGGGCACCGCCGATATAGCCTTTGGAACGACCCGGCCCGGGTTTGAACCCGGACCTCCCAGTCACAGGGCGGACCCCTCTAACCACATGAGCCACTGAGCTGGCTGTACGGCAGAGTGAGTTATTGCTCATTTCAAAAATGTTTTCCCAGCCCCAACCTCATAAATCCTATTTTTTGAAAACATTAGTTTTAAAAACATTTTTTGAATAATTGTATCGTGAATTTCAAGTAATTTTCACTTGTCATGCTTTTTCTATAAATCATTGTATACGGCTGCGTCTTGAAAGCCTTTGTATAGTATTAGTTACTGCTAACCAATGAGCAGTGGTGTAAAGTAACTAAGTACTGTACTTAAGTACAATTTTGAGTTATTTGTACTTTACTTGAGTATTTACAATTTCCAATACTTTTACTTCTACTCCACTACATCTCGGAGGCAAATATTGTACTTTTACTCCACCACAATTATTTGAAAACTTTAGTTTCTAGATACTTTGTAGATTTAGATTATTATTACAAAACATACATTAACCACTTCAGCCCTATATACATTTCGGCCATTTGAAAATATTTTTAGACATTTTATACATTTGAAAACTTGTGAAATGGGACATTCTGCATAGTGAGTACTTTCTACTTTTGGTACTTTAAGAACATTTTGAAACCAATACTTTTGCTCTTTTACTCAAGTACATTTTCAATTCCGAACTTTCACTTGTAACGGAGTACTTCTGCTTTGCAGTATTGATACTTTTACTTAAGTAAAAAATGTGAGTACTTTTTCCACTACTGCCAATGAGCCAATGTTGTCATTGAGGAGGCAGACGGTGATCTACGTTATGTTTTAGTCCTGACATGAAGGAATCATTAGACGTGTTCTGTACTGGTTGAACTGGTACCAGTTCATCATGTCTTGTAACACTATACACCACTGCCGTGAACAATGACTAAAAAATATCACACCCTACAGTATGCCACACGCACACACACGCCACGCACACACACAAAAGGTGTGAAGTTTTTTAGTGGTTCGGAAGCCTGGCCCCAGAGGCACACAGGTAATTCCCCATAAATTATAACTAAAAGGAGTACATTCTGTTCTGTGCGATGAATGAGAAACACCCAGGACTGTAATAGTCCCTCAATCAGACGTGTTTTGCAGAGCAGTTTGGCGTTGCATTTAGCAAACGCTCTTATCCGGAGCAACTTACAGGTCTTATATCATGGCGTTGCGAGGCAACTGTACAATTACAATTTAGAGGCATTTAGCAGACACTCTTAGACAGAACGACTTACAGGTGTTTATTGAACTTTAGTCAATTAACAAGGTACATAATCACCTAGTGTCTAGTGCAGAGAGAAGCAGAGAACTGTGTAGGGCCTCAAAGAGACTAAGATACCAGGTTAACAATGAACGCATAGAAATCACCAATCCTGTACATTTGCAGACTCTTAAACGACAGTGGATTTTAGATTTGTGTTTTAGGTTATTAGATTTTTAGACAAGCAATTGCATTTTTTTTATTTGAAGTTTTATATTGTAATCAGCAAAAATAATTATTTAATGCCACCTGTCTTTTTGAATGTCAAACAATACAAAAAACAATAAACAACAAGTGTAGCATCTGTCTGGACAACATGCTATCTAGTATCTAGATAACATTCTGCACAATTGAAACTATAGGATACCAGGTAAGGTAAACCATGAACAATGACAATGTTCATGTCTTTATGTCTTTATGTCTTCACCTCTCAACTCATCCGATTGGACGGTGTGAGGGGGAAAAACGGCGATGACGCGTGTTCGCCTTACTATTTTGAGTTGCATTGTTTTCAACTTGGGAGTCCAGGGTGCTCTTCCAAAAAACCCAGAGGCTCATCGAGCACAAAAATAAAAACACACGTCACCCTGGCTGCAATGCAAAAGCAGCGAGCAAAAAGCTTCACTCACGTTGACTGACAATGACAAAAAGTCGCCCCCAGCTGCTAAAGCGCATCATGTCTGATCAGGCCTTTAACCTGGCAAGCCGTCAATACAAACGTCTTGCTTGTCAGTGTGACGTGTTGGAGCTGTGTCATGCCAGGAATCTGAAGAGTTTTTGCTCCAAAATTATATGGGCCATTTATTTAACATCTTCAGTTCACCTCGGCACGGATTGTGCAGGTCTGTGGAACCTCGGCTGGAGGGAGGGAACACCGTTCTAGCCAAACATTATTCCCTCAGTTTGTGTTTTGATGATGGTGGTGGAGCGTGATGTCTAACATCACGCGGGTCCAAAATCTCCCATGTGTGTTCAACTAGAGATCCGGTGACTGTGAATTTTCATACTCAAGCCAATCAGTCAGTGACGGTCTAGGCTCGTGCACATTGTACACGTGCGCAGGCCCTGGAGCCAAGGGCTTATGTTGCTATGTCAGTGTTTTTCAAACGTTTTCATGTCAAGGACCCCAAAATGTATATGTATTTGGCCGTGGACCCCCGTCTAAAAATATTTTGTTCCAGGGACCCCCCAGAAGCAAAGATTTGAGTTACAATTTTCGCTTTAAAAATATATGTATTCAAAGATTTGCACAATTTTTCTCAATTTTTCAAAAAAGGGTTAGGGTGAGTGCCGCGCTATGAGCTTGTAGATCTGCTATTTTTGAATAGCCAAAGTGTAAATTAATGCTTTTTAGCTCAAATCTAAAAATGACACAGATGCATCCCAGGTCTTAATGGGTTCAAACTTGTGTTGTCTTATGACATTACACGTTTCCAATTGTGTAAAATAAATAATAATCTTATTTAGTTGTACCTTGTAGGAGGAAATCCGATTTCTATTAAAGCCAAGTGCCAAGCAAAGCAACAGACCTGGATTAAACGCAAGAATTTGGCAAAACTTAATCTACGATAAGAAAGCCGCATGTGCTTGTGATTTACACAATGTAGACACTTTGGAAGTGCGTTCCGTGGCAGCAGGTGTGTCTGGTTAACTTACAGTAGCCTATAGGCTTGTGCTCAGAACTACTGTACTCAATCTTGCCCGTGGTGAGTTTGTGCACAGGGTTTGTTGCTTTGGAATGATAGTATTGATTTGTAGTGTCCCTTCCCTCTATAGGACAGGGGTCTTCAAGGTTTTCAGGCCAAGGACCCCCTAGCTGAGAGAGAGAGATGAAGCAGGGACCCCCTCTATATCCCGGACCCCCTGTTGAAGACCCCTGCTCTAGGAGGACAAGTGGATCCAAACCATGTCAGGAAAATGCCCCCCCCCCCCACAACATGAGAGAGCCACCTTACTGTAGGGGTCAGGCATTCAGGCCTGTACAGTTCTCTTGTTGTTGTACGCCACACATGCACTTGCGGTCACTCCAGCCACCTGCATGTCCTCTCTCACCCGCATCAATAAACCCAGAGCCATTCAAGGAGAGTTACGTCGCCTCCGTCCACTTCTTCGGGCCAGGTCTTCTACACAGCCTTCTATTGGTGAATAGTGCCAAAGCCCTAAACCGGAAGTTTACGGAATGCATTGGAGTCTATGGGCGTTTGTAACTATTTCCAGTTTACATGAACCACGTGACCGACGCTGTTTCTGCCCCCTCAGTGGCGGAACTCTCTAATATAAGGCTCTGCATAAACCCTCTCTTGACCCCAGGGATAGCGGGAGTGGCGTCAGGACCTCGGTACTCTATAGACCCCTTAACAGACGACGTCACACTGATAAGAACCAGTATGCGTGCAACCAGTATGCGTGCAACCAGTATGCGCGCAATGAAACCCATTCTATCAGGTCTCGCTAGGATGCGCCTCACCAGCCAACACACAAGAGGGGGTTGGGGTGCGCTGAAACCAGTGCACCCCAAAACAACAGGTTGAGAATTGATTGTGTGAAACAATCACCTGTGCATCCAGTCTCAATGTTGGTAAACAAATAATTGGTCTATAGGCCTGCTCAGCATTTTAATACAAGCCACAGAGCATGATAGGAGGTTAAGTGTTTAAGTGTAACGTGCGCTGAATTCTTTCTTTTGTATTGTTGTTATTGTTGCCATGACGTCGAGGAACTTAAACTGTTAATAATCGTTCTCTTGTGTCTACTGTCTATACGTACATGTTGTGATGAAGTTCACAGGGTATTCCGTTGCGGTTCAGACGGCTGGCCTCGGAGGCACACACAGGTAAAAAAAAGTACCTTGTCACGTAAATTTACGATTTCATGATTTCAAGACAAATTAGATACGTGATCCACCCCCCCCCCCCCACAACCATAAATCAACTGGTACAGTACATTCAGTTCACGCCGTTCAAAAACCCCGACCACGTTGTCAAAACACCCAAACACTGTTTTAACCTGCCAGCTGTCAGCCTTTAAAACATCTCTGTGCTGTGAGGGAAACCTCATTTATACTTTGCCGTTCGACCCGACGACGGTGTCACGTAGCTAGAAAAACAGCAGACCTACAAGCTCCCAAGGCGTCGCGTTCGCGACGCCTTGGGAGCTTGTAGGTCTGCTGTTTTTTTTTCTTTTCGTGTGGCACGCGAAACCCGCCGCACGACACGGAGCGCAAATTAGGGCCTTGAGCCCGCTATAAGTTGAGAAGCTGTGTCATGCCATGCAGGCAGCCATAGCTGCTGCTGTTGCTGCAGCCCCCGGGCTACCCGTTCATTAACATTCCTGTGTTTCTGCGGTGGATCCACTTATGTTGAGCGACGGGATAAAACAGCTCTCGCTTAAGTGTGTGTGTGTGTGTGTGTGTGTGTGTGTGTGTGTGTGTGTGTGTGTGTGTGTGTGTGTGTGTGTGTGTGTGTGTGTGTGTGTGTGTGTGTGTGTGTGTGTGTGTGTGTGTGTGTGTGTGTGTGTGTGTGTGTGTCGCCTCGAACCCTCCAGACCCCTGCGGACGGACCCCCCGGCCGTCTCTCTCTCTCTCTCTTTCCCCGGGGCACTGTACCTGAACTTAACCCCCCTCCACCATGTCGCCTCTATGGGACCTTTGTGATTCAGGGGGGTGGACAGACAACCTACTCACTCTGTACCCCATCCCCCCTTCTTTCTCTAATTATATCCTTCTTTTTTTCACTTCTTCTTCTTCTCTCTCTCTTTCTGTCTCATTCTCTCTACCTCCTCTTAAAGGGATAATTCACACCCAAAATTACCTTTTTTTCTATCGATTAGTCACCCCATGACCGGTCCGCTGGTCATCAAATTATTGGCTTAGGAATGCGACAAAAACAAAAAAGATGTCCATGAATTCAAGTCACCATGGGGCGATTAGAAAAAGAGTATGTTTTTGGGTGAACTATCCCTTTAATGTCATTTTCTCCCCCTCTGTCTCTTTCATCTATTTGTTTATCTCTCTTCTCTTCTCTTCTCTTCTCTTCTCTTCTCTTCTCTTCTCTTCTCTTCTCTTCTCTTCTCTTCTCTTCTCTTCTCTTCTCTTCTCTTCTCTTCTCCTTTCATGTCATTCCAGAGTGTAACAGCAGAAAGTGTCAGCGCTGACTCATGCCTTCACCACCTGTCAGATTACGGAGCGGGGGACTATTTCCTCTCCGAGGCGTATTATTTCATTCCGTCCCCAGGAAAACAGTTTTACTGTGCCCGGCAGACACTTAATAGAATATAATTTAGAGCAATTATACGGTGGTGATGGATGTCGCTGAGGCATGTTATGTGATTTGCCTCCCAGTGTTCCCTTTGTACTTTGTTGTTGTTGGCACTGTGTAGGTGACATGCAAAGTTTTGTTTTCAGGCTCAGGCTGTGTGCCTCTGGCTCACAGGCATCACAACAACAGCAACAGTGATGTCTCTCACTAATAATGTCAATTCTATATCAGTGGTTCTCAAACTTTTTTCATGTCAAGGACCACCAAAATGTATTTGGCTACGGACCCCCCCCCCCCCCCAATTTCAAGGACCCCCCAGTTATGCATTAGGCTATGGACCCCCATTTAATGGCATTTCCATCTCTGGGACCAAATGGAGTTCATAAGGGTCCATTTGGTTACTAACTATCCATCATTTAGCTGGGGACCCCCTGGAACTCCCTCAAGGACCCCTGGACTAGAGAGCCCTCAAAAAACGCACGTTATCATGTGCACACTTTATCAATTTAACACGTCGTACCCATCCGGCGTGACAAGTTGTCACGTGGGGGCCCCCCGGAATCCAGAGCGACTCCCCTTGCGGCTCGAGGCGGTAACCTAATCCGCCCGGCGCGCTATCGGGCCATAACGGCGCTCCGGCTGCAGATGATTGGGTCTGTCTGCCCCCCCCCCCCCCCCACACACACACACACAAACGGCGAAGAAGCATGACCCCTGAGGGTCAAACACTTGACCCCTGAAGTCCTGCAGGGATTCGGCCGAGCTCTAATTAGGACTGTTTAGGGGCTTTGTATGCCTGAATGCTCACACATAGAGTGGCCCATACAGAGGGGGTCCGCTGCCTGCATGCTCGCCGCACTCGGGAGACTATAAGCCATGGACCACGCGGGGTGAAGAGCCTCCATTCACTGGGTTTTTAAGCAGTGCCTGGGACAGAATAGAGCTCCAGTGTGCTCACTCCTCTTCTAAGCCAAGGAGTCCCGACCATCAGGTTAAGAGTAAGACAGTCAATACTCTATTCCTGTAAGTTATCAAACGCTGGTCTCGAGGCCTTGCCTGCCTGTATTTGACATTATAGTGTGGAGAGAGAGAGAGACAGGAAGGAGAGTGTGTAGGAGACATGTGGTTAAACTGAGAGTGGTTAAATTGATAGTGATGCTGTTAACACATTTGGCTGGGGACCCCATGGAGAACCATTGGTATATACAGTACAGTGTATTCAATCAGTATATTATTTCATATATTCTGTATCAACTGTGTATTCTATTATATTCGCTCCATATATTCTAGGTCAGGGGTGGGCAACTTTGATGATGGAGAGGGCCACTATATTTCCACACTCACTCCAGATGAGGGCCACATCTATACTGTCGGGCCATTCTATGTCACACAAAAGTAGCAAAAATAGCTTTGAGCTTGTAGATCTGCTAGTTTTGAATTGGAATCCTGAAAAGTAACACATTTATTTAATTCAAATGCATTTACTTATACTTATGTTAACTTTATGAACTTATATACAGATACATTGGACATAAAAAAGACAATAGAATTGTAGTACTAGTCATTAAGCTACTAATATAGACTGAAGTATTTAAAGCGGGTCATATTTGCATGTTTGGAATTGTAACAGCTGAAATCAATAATATATCAGTATTCTGATATTAACCTGCAGGCCGCATTAAGTGAAGGTGGGGGCCGCATGTGGCCCCCGGGCCGCCAGTTGCCCATGTATGGTCTAGAATCTAGACCATACATAACTGGCGGCCCATCTAGACTCATGCATTGAGTCATGATTGTATAAAGAAGTTCTAGATGAATCATTAGTCATCTCTCCCCTATCCTCTTTGTCACCATAGACTGAATTACCACCAGCACCACAGCAGATAGATCCAGAGGAGCATCCATTGGACTCCTCTCCTATCAACCAACCACTACTACAACATGCAGGCTGAAACTGACAGGCTTTATAAACCAGAGATATTTAGTTGTCCTTTTGACAAGGAATTGACCTTCCAGATTTTTTGTTGCACCTTTGTATAATGATAATTCATGGGGTAGTGCTCCTCCCTAATTACCTGGGAATGTGAGATGGAGCACCTGTTCCTGATTGCTCTCATCATAATATTCTAATATGTCTCAGTAGAACCCGTTTTTTTTGTGTGGATTGGTTGAACTTCCAAATGATTATCTCAGACACCATATTATGTACTGTATGACTTGTAATGTGTTCTGTGGGCCTATATACCCTGAAGAAGGCAGTTATCTGCCGAAACGTTGATTTCTATTCCTCTGCGTCCATGATAAAATATTGGCACTTTGGCTACCAGTGTGTGAGGCCACCTTTATGTCTCTTAATTGAAGACTAGTCATTTGGATACTTCTACCGTAGGCCGGCACCACTTCAAGGACTTTGGTGTGCGTAGCATTCCTGTGGATAGTTTTAGGCTTAACAACTTTGCCAGACATGGTTGGACTCAGCATCAACGCATCCAAAACCCAAGCGATGCTTGTTAGGGTCCATTTGGTTCCATTTGTACACTCTCAGAGTTATGGGGGTCGTGGAAACCACTGTGCTACACTAAATGGAACAGAGCCTTCATTAGTATCATTGGTAACACCTGTTAAGGGAGTGATAAACATGGCTGCTGTGCATAGAGCCTATTTGTAGCTCTGTATCTTTGTCGCTAGAGCTACAGCTACAAACGCCGGATGTATCTTTGTATCTTCGTGTCGCTGGTTTCCATTGACAATTAACAGCATGTATCTTTTAATCTGCCCGTGTGAATGCACCATTAGAGCTCATATGGTATGTGCCCTAACCATAAAGAGAATGAAGCCAGCACTCACATTCTGTCTTTCAGGTACTTCATTTTAAAACGGGCAACATGACAAGCGGACGTGTTTCGTCTCTATGCCTTCTTCAGTGTTTTACGTTGATGAAGGCATAGAGCTTATTTGTGTCCGATTGTCATTGCCCCTCTTATTTTGAAATACAGAAGTAGGCCTACCTGACTGAATGTGAGCGCTATAGCTGGCATCATTCTCTTTATGTTGAACCTTTTTGTATAGCTGTGCACCCGGCAAGTTTGTTGTATCGTTCGTTCATTCATTTTTGGACTGAAGTTGTGCTCGCATTCCTCATAGTTTGAATGCACCCTGACTGCTATCGGGTCGCCCCCAAACTGCGGTGTTCCATAATTTGGGAGCATAATTGAAGAAAGCTGCATCTCCACTTTTCTTTCTGGTATGATTATGAATATCTAACATGAGGCAGATAGAGGATCTAAGACTCACGAAGGAACATAAAACATCAGGAAGTCTGTGATGTAGGTCTGTCCCAACCCGTTGACAGATTTATTATAGGATTTATAAAAATGTGTTCCATACATTCTAGATCATACACATATGTCCATTAGATTGTTGATTCATCGTATGCTCCATAAGTTCTAGGTTTAATTATGTTCCATATATCTAGATGTATTATTTAGAATATACAGTAGATCATTCTGTTCCATAGATTATGTATTCCTTAGATTTTAGATTCATTGAGTCCCTTACAGACTTGTGTTCCATAGAGTCAATATATATTCCGTAGCTTCTAGATTGCTATGGATTGAAGATTCTATACAACATTAATCTCACCACACATTTCTAAAAGCGTACAGTCGGGTAAATAAGAAATGTATTTTTATTTGTTTTTTTCCTCAACAATTACAAAGAAACAAAATATTTCAAAAGCATATTCATATGTTACAGCATCTGTACAGGGACTGGATGGCATTGTGCTTCACGCTAAAAATGATTCTGGAACAAAGCGCTAACAAGAAAGAATAACAAAAAAACCTAGGAGTACTTTTTATGTAATTTGATGAAAAAATATGAAATATTTCATGTCTAGGTACAAAATAAAAAAAAGAAAGAGATTAAGCTGAACATGGATTGATATTGTACCCTGATACAGCATTTAGGCCTCTTTTTACACAAGTATTTTACAAAACAAACAGGACGGCATTGCCATCTTTACAATACGCTAAAACCCAGGGCTGGGCGGTATGGACAAAATCAAATATCACAATATTCTTTTGATCAAATATGTCGATAATATAGTTTTTTTCTTCAAAACCTTTAAAAAATAGCTCAATTAGCCGACCTTGCGATGCATTGTAGAGCTCGTAGAGCGGTTATTTTTGCTATTTTTTTTTAAAGAAATGTAAGTAGGAAAAGACAACATTTATGCCATATCACAATATTATGATATACAAAATTCCCAGACCGCGTCTATAGTCTCATATCACCTTGATCGTCTCTGTCGGGTGGAAACCGTTTATGTCCGAAACTGTTACTTTTCAGGAAATGGGGGGAAAAACTACCCTGTGTCCCAATGAAGTTGATGATGTAGTTACTTAGTCACAAGCTCTTGTAAATACTTTTCATTGGTTCCAATATTCATAAAAACCCACAGACAGACTTAACCACTTAAGATAGGCTATTTTCACTAGTTTTGTGTGAAACTGCTGTACGACAAAGTAGAGCATTACTTTACGAGGGGAAAAATAAAATAAAAATAAAAACATTTCCACCCGACATCGACCATATAATATTGATATCTTGCCCAGCCCTAGCTAAACATCCTTGGCCTCTTTGGTAACATGTTGATATAATACATTTGAGCAGAGCTTCAATTTGCTTCTATAAAAATAACGTTTTTTTTGTCAATGGCAGTTCTTTTTTTTTTTGTTCATTTTTTCATTTTTTTTTTTTTACTTTATCTTTATTACTAATCACGCAACTCTTCAGTGCAAATATTCTAACAACCGTTCGCTCGGAAGAATAAGCGAAAGATTTCATTTCAAGTATTGGTGATAGTTTACAACGAGAGCTAGGGTGAGCTGGTCATGGTAATAATGGGTAAATACTATACATTGCATAGCTCATGCGGCACTTATTTTATTCTCTTTTTTTTTACGAAAAAGGACTTGTGTGGGGCAATGGCGCGCCACCGATGGGGGTCGTTTAAAGGCATTTCAATCTGCAAGTGCTATCAAAGTGTGCATTTGGGGAAGGGCAGAAGCTGCACCATCACCAGGAACGGAGCAATTATGGCAACTTTTCACTTTTTGCTGACTGAAACGAAAGACGGGAATAGTTGAGAACTTGACTAAAATTGGACTCTCTCCGTTTTAAAGGGGCGGGAAGACACTTTGTTTGTTGTGTGTAAAAGTTAAGGTAGGTGGATAAATGTGACGTGATTCCTCAACTATATTGTAACGCTTTCCTCGGGCGACGGTACAATTGAGGGTTTCTTTATCGCAGCGATTTCCAACCTGTGGTCCGGGGCTCACTGGTGGGCCGTGGGGATATTGCAAGTGGGCCCGCTACTAATTGGCAAGTGGGCCCGCTAAAAGCTAAGATTTACCCATTAAGACCTGAGGCGATTCTTTTAAAAAAATCTAAATCCCAACAGTTTTTTGAAAAAAATCTAAAAAATGTTTTTACGATTTAAAAAAAATAGCAGATCTACAAGCTCATAGCGCGGCACATAGCCAAAGAAATATTAAGTGACACAGATGCGTTCCAGGTCTTAAAGGGTTAAAACCTTCATTGTCAGACCAATAAACAGGAACTTGGTAGTTCCATTGATCCAATCGATCGATCGATCATTGAAATGAACATGCTCTGAAAATGCACTCGGCCCACCCCTGGCGGATGGGTGTCAGTTTCAAGTGAGCCCTGATCCACAGAAGAGGTTGGGAACTGCTTTATTGTTTGATGTCGTGCCACGGTTTGGAGGTTGGAGACTTGTAGTTATAGGCAGAAGATTCTGTAGCTAAAAGGGCAGATAGATAGATGATTGATTCCCCAAACTATTGAATATCCTTTTATCAATAATTCCTGTTTGGTTGTTCAGCTGTCTAAGGGTGAGAACGAAAAATATGGGCGTCTTATAAACATGATTTCAACACTAATAATCTTTTTTTTTCCCTAAATGGCTCCAGGTTCAAACAGCCAGCCAGCCAGTGTTGTCCTGTGTGAACTGACAATGAACCTTCCAACCACAATGCCAAGAATGTAAAACTAGACCCTTCTCCGTGTTCTAGTTCTCGAGGATGATTCCTGGAATTTTCGGGCGTGACGCATCACATTGGCGAGTGTGCCATTACCTGTTCAGCTAACGGGGGAGGGAGGGGTTGTTATTATTTTTTATGATGTTGTTTGTGTGTGGTTTGGTGACAGCATCAGTGTTTAAAAAAAAACAAGAAAGAAAAAGAAAGAAAAAAAAAAACAAACCTGTTAGAATGTCTCTATCTCTTCTTGTGCTTTTCTCTACCATGGTGTCCAGTAATGGAACGCAGCCCTGCGTATATTTTTCACAAAGCAGTTTTTTTTGTTCATTGTTGTTGTGGTTGTTTGTTTAAAACAATGGAATATAGTTTCTCCAAGAAAAAGGGGGTTGGGGGGGGGCTGTAAGTTTGCAGAAACCGAGGGTCGTTGTCGGACAGGAAGTGCTGTATGTCGGGATAGTTCAGTGGTTCTAAAAATGACCCTCAGTGTTCCTTGGAGGGGGGGGTTCCAAAAAGACCCTTACAGGTCTGTAACTCTGAGAGTGTACAAATAGGACCAAATGGACCCGGGAGGGTCCATTTGGTCCTATTTGTACGCTCTCAGAGTTGGAAAAAAAATTGAAATGAAATTTCAGTTGAAACAAAATAAAAAGTTTGAGAACTGGAATAGTTTGACGTGCGAGAGGACCTTTCAGTGCTGTTAACGCAGGTGTTTTGTGGACAATTGTTCCTTTTACGCTCCACCCCCCCCGCCGATGTACCTCCAAGCGAACTTGTGTCATGGTTGGATGATTTGATATTAACTTCCAACAAACTTCTGGGGTATACATTTCTCGTTTTGTCACGTCAAGATGTCGGAGCCGTTGTTGTCACAAAGTGAAGGAGTTTCGTCCGGACATGCGATACCCGACCGTCGGGGGGGGGGGAAAAGAGAAAAGGAGACACCTAGTTTTAAACAAAGTGATTGATAGTACAGTACAGACAGTACAGTAAAACGTTATGATGCTTTGTAAGTGGATAGCCAGGTAACTGAAGCCCTTGGTTAACAAATTGCCAACACTTTTTTTTCCTTTTTTTTTTTTTTTTACAAAAACCAGCCCCTTCTCTGTTATGCTGTAGAGATATTGAATGATGTAACTTTTTAAGTTAACTTGTAACATGTTGTGGGGGGAAACAAAATCTTCACATCCCTTTGATAAGGAGACCGACGGCTTAACTTTACAAAAGGATTCTGAGTCGTCTTGGGGGGAGAAAAGAAAAACGCACAAAAAAAGAACTTCCACCGTAGCATAATATTAACAAAATAAGGATATCAACAAACATAAATATATATACAGGTGTTTGTGCAGGCATACATGAAGGAGCGTGTAGATACGTATGTGTGGATGAGGTTGGTGTGTGCGTGTGCGTATGTTTTTTTAATAATAGTCCATAAATATCACTTTGTATCTATAATTATTATTTGTTTTTTTTTATGTAATATGGTGACTCTTGTTTTACAGAAGTTCGTCTTTAAGTTCCGCTTTTAAATTATTGGCTCTTTGCGACTACGAAGGGTAAAACCCAGAACCTGGAACTCTCCTTAACCCGTGAAGTTCTGTGATGATTTTTTTTGTGTATAACCAGAACCACTCTTGAAAGGGGAGGTACATCATAAAAAAAAAATAGTGAAAATAGCCGATCTACAAGCTCACAACGCGTTGCAACGCAACGCATTGTGAGCTTGTAGACCTGCTTTTTTCACTGTTTTAGGAGAAACAAAAAAGAATAGATAAGTTCTGAGTTCTGGGTTTCCCGGGTTAGTACCACCTCCTGAGCAGGACCCCAAATGAGGTTCCGAGAACCTTATCTGGGACCTAGCCGCATAGCGTTCGGTAAGACTAATCCAGAACCCTGTGAAATACGCGGCCCGGCACGGTTCGCTTTTAGTTCTTGTAGTCGGAAAGAGCCATTATGAACCGCCCCCCCTTCCCCCCCGTGTGTGCGTGGCGCGCCCCTGGTTCAGGCGCAGCCGCACTCCTCCACGATCATGTTGGGGACGTCCCGCTTCACGATGTTGTACTCGTCGTCGAAGTAGAGCATGGACATGGTGCTGAGCTTGGTGGGGATGCAGCACGAGTTCATGGAGCCGGGGCTCATGCCCCGCATGCGGTACTGGTTGACCACGGCCGTGTGGAAGGACGAGGCCGAGCCGGGCACGCCGGCCATGTACGCCGGGCAGTTCCCCTCGCAGTAGTTCCCGAAGTAGCCGCTCGGTGCGATGATCCAATCGTTCCAGCCGATCAGCCGGAAGTCAATGTAGAACTGCTGCCGGCAGCAGAGGCTGCTGCTGCCGTCGCACTCCAGCCCGCGCTTGCGGATGCGGTGCTTGGCGCCGTCGGCCTGGCGCGCCTGCACCACCAGGAAGGGCCGGTGGGACTCGTCGTTGGCGTTGAGGAGCACGGGCGTCACGCCGTCGGCGTCGCAGCCCTCGCAGCGCACGTCCAGGTTCTGCCGGCGGTCGCCCTTCTCGAAGACGCGGCGCACGGCCTCGGTCAGCGGGAACGTGTGCCAGCCGCTGCGCTTCAGCTCCACACGCTTCTCCACCAGGTTCCACTCGCTGCCCAGGCCGGGCTCCTGGTAGTAGACCTTCACCGTGACCTTCCGCCGCGCCCGCGGCGTCGTGCCCGCCTCCAGCCCGTGCGCCGGGAGGAGCTTGAAGTAGAGCCAGAGCGTGGCCTGCGTCACGTACAGGTGCTGGTTGCCCTCGTTGGAGATGAGGAAGTACAGGCTGGACTTGGACGTCACCTGGTCGTCTGCAAGGGGAACCAAACACACACATCAAAGGGATATGGTTAGAGCGCTGGTTCTCAAAGTGGGGCCCGGGGACCCCCGAGGTGTCCTTGGCGGTCCCCAGCAAAACGTTGAAGCTATTTTTGAAGCAATTTAACAACACAAAACTTCTGTTATGGGTTCCCTGGCACAAAATAATACTGATAATGGAGACCTCATTAAATTCGGTTTCAGCTTCGCTCAGCTCATGGCTGAAGGTTAAGTGTCTTGCTCATGGACACCTCGACACATAGCCGGGGGGCCGGGAATCAAACCTTCTGTTTTCCCAGGCGGCCTGGCCTCTCTACCCATTCAGCTATGGCCGCCCCTAAAACCTTTTTCCAGAAGGCGGTCCACGGCCCAAATACATATCAATTTGGTGGGTCCTTGTGCATGAAAATGTAAAGAGTAACCACTGAATTATCATCATCATTGGCGAAGCCCCCTAAGTGACAGAACCGTGCCATCCTGTGCCAGAAAAACGGCTTCGTTCAATTCACTCGCTCGACATCCCTGTCGGGCCGGAGAGCGGGCCAAAAGCAATATGGCGACCTCTGGTCTGTTACGTGGGTGGGCACCGGGTCAGGTGGGCATTGTAAGGCTATATAGCAGCAGGGGGGCCATTTCAACTTCAAGTGACCGGATCTAAACGGAGCTGGACAGTTACTATAATGGCGCAGGGAGGTCACGATCAGCCATGGCTGTCTTCTCTTTCTCATCTGGTAAAGGAGGGATTGGAGTACCGGCAGGAGGAGGGATCGGGGGGGAGCGAGAGAGAGAGAGAGAAATAGGGGTGTCTAGATTTTGTCAGCGGTGGAAGAAGCTAGCTCTCATTGAAGGAGGCATGAGCTCGGCTCTAGGCTCTCCCTAGGCTGGCAGAGGGAGCGTAGCGCCCAGGATTACATAGGCAATTGGCACTGGGTGAAATAAATGGGTTACAAAAATCGTGGGATAAAAATGTAAGTAAAAAAAAAGTGGTGGAAGAAGTTACTTGAGTCAAAGTAGTAATACCACAATATAGAAATACTCTGTTACAAGTCAAAGGCCTATATTACTTACAGTGCAAAAATAAAAGTACTCAAATATTTGAAATAGATATATTCTAACTTTTTCCAAAAAGAAAAAAGCAGATCTAGGGCTTAGTATTTGTATGTTTATGCTGTGATATTGCAATTTTTTCTTAAAGGACCACTTCACCCTTTTTCAACCTATCTTCATTTAACTGGTCCTCACAAATGCTCATCATAATATGGCACAATTCTTGTCTACTCAGTCTGTGTCTCCTGCCTACGATGATGTCACTGGTAGGCGGGTTTCTGAAGTGTCCACAGCCCTCCTATGAGACACGGACCCAGTAGAAAACAATAGTACCGAAAATGGGTGAAGTCGGCCTTTAACCCATTAAGACCTGGAACACATCTGTGTCACTTTTTGATTTGAGCTACAAAGCATTATTTTACACTTTGGCTATTCAAAAATAGCAGATATACAAGCTCATAGCGCGGTACCGAGTGCCGCACTACGAGCTTGTAGATCTGCTAATTTTTTTATTTATTTTTTTATCGTGAAAATGTGTGCAAATCTTTTAATATATATTGTTTTAAAGCAAAAATGTTTCACTCAAATCTTTGCTTCTGGGGGGTCCCTGGAACAACATATTTTGAGATGGGGGTCGGCGGCCAAATTCATATCGTTTTGGGGGTCCTTGACATGAAAAAGTTTGAGCACCACTGATATAGAAACATACGTTTTTTTCAGAAAACTGTTGGGATTTAGAAGACATTCTGTAGAATCGGTCCAAAAGTCCAAAATCCGAGTACGTCTTCTTCCGCCACTGGCCTGGGTACTGGGCTATAGAGTCATGTAAATGTTTGGCGTGCTTCATGGCTCTTGCAGCAGCGTCTTCGTGGGCCGGCCGTGGCTGACGCGGTCTCGCCTCTAACATCATGGCACTGATTGTGCATGCAGTTAGGCTCCATATGCACTCATTTACAGCCAGCATTCACTGCCAAGTCTTTGAACCTTTGTGCGCGGGCTGCTCTCTAAAGCCCACACCCACCACCACCACCACCACCACCGCCACCACACATGCCCCCACCCTTTATGGCACTGTTTCCCAAACAGTGGGTCGGGACCCATTCGTGGGTCGTGGACCGATTTTTATGGGTCGCAAGTAAATATCCCTTTATTTTTTATTTCCTACATGTTTGTTTGTAATTGTTATTTCAAGACATTTTCAAATATTTCCACACAAGAAAAAATAAGACTTTCATAAATAGAACTAGTTATAATTTAGTCATAAGCTCTTGTTAATACTTTTCATTGATTCAGTATTTCTAAAACCCACAGACAGACATAAACACAGTCGCTTTCTCACGAAAAAAAAAGCAGATCTGCAAGCGCGACACGCTGTGAGCTTGTAGATCAGATATGTTGTGACACTAGTATGACGAAGCAGGGCATTCAATTACGAAAATACATAAACATAAATATGGAGATGCGAGGATTCTGCCCGACCGCGACGATATCTGGGCCGACTCAACATGCAAGTGGGCCAGTTTTAAAACTGTTCATAGAAGCCAGCGGCGGAAAGTAACTAAGTACTGTACATTTACTCAAGTACTGTACTGCAATGCTGAGGTATTTTTTACTTGAGTAAAATGTCTGTTTTGCGATACTTTATAGAACTATGTTCTGATAGTATTCATTGCTATAGAGTGTTTGTTCAGTAACAGGGATCTCCATGTCTTTCCAGCTCTTTAATAATAATGCATTTTCAGGTGGGTCGCCAATTTCAGCCAGTTGGGAGAAAGTACCCATTTATCAGCTTAATTTTATAGTGTTCCAGTTCCACTTGTTCTTTTTCTCTCCCCTGATTGGAAAAAATTGGTATCTCGACCTGCAAATGCATTTTCTGTTTACTAAAGAGCCGGAGAGACAGGGAGAGACTGCTGTTACTGAACAAACGCAATTAGTGCGATCAGAATATAGAGCTATCTATCACTTAAATGGGGGGTCTGTGACCTAATGCGTATCAGACTCGGGGTCCTTGGAAATAAAAAGGTTGTGAATTACTGGCATATTTTCTTCCTCAGAGTCGAGTGTCAAATTCCACCACAACCGTCTCCGCTATTGCCTTCCCTAATCTCTCTCCCTCTTAACACTGGTAAACATCATTAAAAAACTGGAAAAAAAAACCAAAAGCTACACCGCAGAAAGACGACTGCCATCCCGTGCCAAAATCCCCGGCAGCGTGCTGCTTCATCCACCGACACGGCCCCGACGTCTAAACATCTCCAGCTCCCTCTCGTCTGACGGTTTTGTTGTGACAATCCAGCGTGATTTTAATCATGTTTGATGAGCTTTCCAATGCCGTATCCAGACAGATGCAATCAAAATCCCACCAGAGTGGCGGACAGAACCTTGGCTGCCTGTCTGGCTCCCATCATCATCATCATCATCATCCTCTTACACGGTCTGTACTGTAAATAGTACGGCCACAACAGTTAATTGAACTAATCGATTTTAATGAAATAATCGATTTTCAAAAATAGCAATGAAAATAGCAATCGACAAGCTCACAACACGAACCATGTTGATTTGTTGGTATACAAGAAATACCAATACATTATATATATATCTGCTGTCCAGCAGAAACCAGCTAACTCCAAAATGTTCATTTTTCAGGAAATGAAAAAAAAAGTGGAGTTAGGAGGTTTTGTTCATCATTGATAAGAACAGCTGAATGGACCTTTCTGATAAACCAGCTAACTCCACCGGAGTTAGCTGGTTTTGCTGACTCCAGGCTCCACCCCGTTTTCACCTCCAACCTCATTGTGGGCTTTGAGTTGAAAAGGGGGTGGAGCCTGGAGTCAGCAAAACCAGTTAGCAGGTTTAGCAGAAAGTTTGAGGATCCAATGAAGTTAGCTGGTTTTGTCAGAAGCGCTTTTTAATGCTTTTCATTGGTTCAATATTGTTTTCAACAACACACAGACGTAAAGGGTGTTCAATGGCCCTGATTTATGGGGGGAAAAAGCGAAAGCGTCAAAATGGAGTTAGCTGGTTTCTGCCGGACAGCAACGAATATATTTCCTCGGTTATTTGATTAACTGAAATGAGTGAGATTAAGTCAGTGAGAGGCAGGGGGGGGCACCACCAAACCCCTGCCCGCCAAAATATATGACCAGATTATTAAAAGTAACAGCGCTGTACCACTGCTGAAATACTGTCCGGGGGGGGAGAAAATACGGGGGGGTTACCAAACCAGGTTGTAGCCCCTGGCACCAAAAGTTCTTAATCCGGTCCTGGAGAGAGGTTCGAAATGTCAATGTTTTGATACATTTTCTGTTCACTGCCGAGCCCTATCATCATCATCATCATCATCATCAGGCATCCAGCTGCCTGCAGCGAGCCTCCACCCGTCTTAACGTCACCCCATCACAACAAGACGGCTAATCTGTTTATGATTACTCCACGGCTTAGCTGTTACATTAGAAGACAACCGCATGCTGCCACACACCGGGCTTGTAGGTACAGCCGTGGCTGACTGTCAACACCAGGGCCAAAGCAAACAACTTTTAAGTGGCTTGCGAAACTAAAACTAGCGTTTATGGCGTTTCGTCTCTGATGTATAAGCGCAGGGCGGCGGAGTGAGCGCCTGGCTGCCGTGACGAGGCCATCGACGGCCTCGGAATTCTCGTCCAAAGGGCCCCTTTGGCAACAAGCAGAAGCCCTGCCGTCTAGCTAAGTGTTAAAGGTGCAGGAAGTGGGTTTTGTTTTTGTTTAAATAAGTGTTAAATAGCTCTATATTCTGACGGTAATCATTGCTATAAACTGGTGTTTGTTCAGTAACAGGGGTATGTCCATCTCTCCGATTCTTAATAGAACATACATTTTGAGGTTGGGTTACAAATTGTGTCCAATCAGGAGAGAGAACTCATACAGGATGCAGGCTAAACAAGTGAAATTGGAAGTGATGACAAAGAAATTGGAACTGGAACACTATAAAATTGGATACTCTCTCCTAATTGGCTGAAATTGGCAACCCACCTGAAAATGTATATATCGTTTATTAAAGAGCTGGAGAGACCCCTGTTACATAACACTCTAGCTATCATATATATAATCATCAGATTACAATCAGAATATAGAGCTTTAAACCTTTAAACAACACTTTTTGTTTTTTCCACAAAACATCACCTATTTTTAAAGTTGCAATCCGAGAGTTATTTGAACCAACCTGTATGGTAGACTATGTCACTATAATATCAATGGTACATGTGCAGTGGTTGGAGGTGATCTCCCTGCTCTTCCTGTAAGACGTTTGGACCCTGGTGTCTGGTAAGGACGCTGACTGGTTGACAAGTAGCCCTGCCTGAAGCTCATAAGCACAATACCTCCCCTCACCAAAGTAGGCTTTCCTTCTTGGTAGAGCGGTAGATGTTTGAATCCCAGTTGGGACAGGAAGGTTACGGATTGCAACTTTAAAGTTTCTCTGGATAAACTAGATGTCTGAAATGTTAATTAAGTTTGATACAATTTGGTTTGTCGCTGAGACCCCAAATCCTCAGTGTTTATTTATGTACAAATAAACCAAATGGACCCCGTAAAGATCATGTATAGTTCCATTCATACACTCTGAGTTACAGACCCCAAAAGGGTCTGTTTTGGACCCCTAGTGGTCCCTGGACCCGACGTTGAGAAACAGTGATGTAGCGGGACTGCTAAGCGCCTGGATACTGTGTTCACTGACAGCCCTTTCAGAAGCACACGCACGCACGCACCTTCTCACTTATTGTAAGTCACTCTGTGTCACCGCGTCAGCCTAAAAATGCAAATGAGATTTTTGCGGGGCAGATCCGTTAAACTGTCCTGTCGCGTCGAGGTGCCATCGAGCAAGGCAGCGACCGGGACCCCCCCGGACCCCCGGCCAGGGCCCGTCGTCGCCTTCATTGTCAGTGACTCATGAATAAGAACGTCAACTACATGTAAATGTGACTGCTCTGGTTTTGTCTGTGGGGGGGACTTTAATGTCAGCATGGGGCCCCCGCGCAGGGAGCGGTTGTCCTACAATGAGTTGGGGCGCGCTGGGAGAAAAGGAAGACACTTAATTGACCATTTCCACAGGAATTCATTTGTCACCGATGACTGATCTCATTGTATGAGATGATAATGGGGGAAGCTTTATGAGAGCAAGGCCCTAAGAGGAGATACGGTATACCCTAATATAAGAGGTTATGGTGCTAGATAGATGGATAGAGAGAGAGAGAGAGAGAGAGAGAGAGAGAGAGAGAGAGAGAGAGAGAGAGAGAGAGAGAGAGAGAGAGAGAGAGAGAGAGAGAGAGAGAGAGAGAGAGAGAGAGAGAGAGAGAGAGAGAGAGAGAGAGAGAGAGAGAGAGAGAGAGAGAGAGAGAGAGAGAGAGAGAGAGAGAGAGAGAGAGAGGGAGGGTGATGGATGGATAGACAGATAGACAGACAGATGACAAGAGTAGATAGATAGATAGAAAGAAAAAGAGAGAGAGATATATGAGAGCAAATACTGTAGTGTAGATAAAGTGTTGCATATTGACAAAACAGAAAGACATGACATGTTGTGGCGTCTTTGCTGTTACACGTTTAACCCATTAAGGCCCTGAGGTTCCGATTCTACAAAAATGTCTTCTAACGGTTTTCTGAAACACTTGAAACATGTTGCTACTGTATATCAAAAAGGTGCTCAAACTTTTTTCATGTCAAGGACCTCCAAAATTATATGTATTTGGCCGCGGACCCCCATCTGAAAATATTTAGTTCCGGGGACCCCCAGAAGCATAAGATTTGAGTTAAAAATGTTTGCTTAAAAACAATATGTGTATTCCATGATTTGCACACATTTTCACGATTTTTCAAAAATAGCAGATCTACAAGCCGCGCTATGAGCTTGTAGATCTGCTATTTTTGAATATCCAAAGTATACAATCATTTTTATGGGTTAATGCACAACTCCGGTGTGGTGTGGTGTCCTGCACACACACACACATATACTGGGCTTCCAGCGCGCAGCCAAAAAGTCAAGTCCCCCACTGCCAAGCCAAGGCCCCCCCTGTTACATATAGACCCAGGAGACGGACCCCCGACGGCCCCGGCATCCTAATGGGGTGCCACGGGGCCGTGGGGTTCAGCGGTGTGGTCTGAATCTGCATGCACACCGCGTCGCCGCCGCACAAAGGCAATGACCTTATACCGAGGGGACCCATTCAACACCCCAACGCCTGTGATGTCCAGCGCCGCGCTGACATGCACACACACACACACACACACACACACACACACACACACACACACACACACACACACACACACGGGATTGAACACACACACACGTATTTGTATACTATACTTGCGAGAACATCATTTCGGGACAGCGGTTTTACCATGTTTTTTTACCATTTCTTTGCCATTGTTAACCATAACCCTTAAAGGCGGAAATAGCGATCTATACAAGCTTACAGATCTACTACTTTCGGTGCGCACGACACAGGCAAGCAACTAAGTATAAATCAACTGTAACTCCAACCCGAATACCTATAAACCAAACGTCTTGTCCCATGACCCCAAGCTGAATCTTTTTTAGCCATAAAACAACCGTTTCTCTTGGGAGGAGCAGGAGAATTGTCCTCACTATGTCTATTTCTCAAGTTCTACTATACTTGTGGGGACATCTGGCCCTCACAAGTACAGTATAGTGCAAGTACACACGCACATGCACGCACGCGCGCGCGCACACGCACGCACGCACGCACGCACGCACGCACGCACGCACGCACGCACGCACGCACGCACGCACGCACGCACACACACACACACACACACACAGGCCCACTTATACACTTTGAGTTAAAGAATAGGCATAAGTACACACACATACTCTCACATACACACGCACGCACGCACGCACACAAGCACGCACGCACACACATACACAAAATGCAGAGCACACATGGCACACAATCACACAGACTGTACACACACACTCACACACACACACACACACACACACACACACACACACACACACACATACTGTACAGCCGCACAACATTGCTTGTAGACACACAGTGAAGACGGACATTCACACAGGCAGGCACACACACACACACACACACACACACACACGCACACACACACACACACACACACACACACACACGCACACACGCACACGCACACGCACACGCACACACACTCGCGCACACGCACGCACACACACACACACACACACACACACACACACACACACACACACACACGCACACGCACGGCACACAATCAAAGGGATGTGTACATGCACACACACAGAAACAGATGCGCGCACGCACGCACGCACACACACACACACACACACACACACACACACACACGCAAGTCAGAATAACAGGCTAGAGCTCCAAATTGGCCTGGAGTGTGGTGATTTCAGACGGCAATTTCAAATCGTTGATGTGCAAAGCAGATGTTTCACGGGGTGGGGGTGGGGGAGAGGGGGGAGGCTCGCCTTGCTTTGCTTTTCAGAGAGAGAGAGAGAGAGAGAGAGAGCGAGAGGCAGCGTCCCGGACGCACGTGGGCGAAGCAGGTGGCATCATTGATCATTTCCAGCCCTTGCTCTCTTCTTTTCAGCCACCCCGGGCCCTCTCCGAGTAAATTGTTCCTCGGGTAGCTTGTCCCCGTGCCACGGTCCCCCGCTGGCAGCCACTAACCCCGGTAATACGGCCAACTGGCAGAGGAGGAGAGAGGGGGGACCGAGGTGCAAGGGTCTGCAGCCCCCCATTCGCCACACAGAGCAACGTCGACCAAATAACCAGAGTTGTGAAAACCCCCCCCGCCCCGGGGCCTGCCGCACAGCGCAGCGGGGCATTCTTTTGCTCGCGCTGTGGAACCAAAGCGTCGGGGCTCCGTTCCCCTCAATGGCTGTGATGTAACACGCGGAGCATAGGTTTTGGCCCTCGCTTTTCGCTAAAGAGGGGTGTCCATGCCGTTTTGGTAGGGCTGAATGCCCTCCGCAGGCTCCGGCCGTATGTCGGCCAATGACTGTGCATCAAAGAGCTGTGGTTCCCGAAACCCTTTTTGATTTCAAAGCCCCCCCCCCCCCCCCCCAGTTTGATATGCATTACGCCACGGACCCCCGTTTGATTTCTGACCCCATCTACACTGCAAAATCCTCAGTATCTACCTCAGAATTATTAATGTGTACAAAATGGAACCAAATGGAACCGTACGGGTCCATTTGGTTCCATTTTGTACACTCTGAGAGTCGGTTCCTAACTATCAATCATTTAGCTATGGAGCCCCTGCTCTGGAACCCCCTCAAGGACCCCTGGGGGTCCACAGGCCCCACTTTGAGAACCACTGATCAAGAGCTACTATATGCGCCCTGTTCCGCGTGCTCTTGAGCCAGCCACCACAGAGAACGCACCACTGATTGTTTGTCACTCAACTGTGCGTGGAGCCTTTGGTAACAAAAAATGTGCAAATATCCCGTCACTTAAACATCTAATAAGGAAAAAAAGGAAGCTCCAGAATATAGCTGCAAAACTCTACACCCTACCAAACAGTTCTCCATTCAAAATAATGTGTTCTGTTCCATCTGAAACCTCTTTTCATAAAACGTAAACCTAACATGAAAATTACCCCAAAGTGAGTGACATAATTGTGTTTGCTCCTGGAATGTCAATTAACGAAGGAATAAGAAACACATTTTTAAGGCAGAGCTCTCTCTCTGTTGAAGACTTGATATTCACACACACCCGACTTTAACCTCAAATGACTCGTTTTTTTCCCCCTTCTTCTTCAAGAGCGGCCACGTCGAGTGACTAAACAGAGAGACTGTTACATCAGAGGGAAGGGAATCAAAGAGCAATTCAGCTGCTTCTCTCTCTCTCTCTCTCTCTCTCTCTCTCTCTCACAGGAGGATGAGCTGGCTTCATGCATAACACAGTCCACATCCTCAGTGTTAAGTTATCCATTTCTAACCCTGAGAGTGTAGCCATTTGGTTCCAATTGTGTTATTAACTGAAGATTGTAGCCTCCATGTGTAAGGCTTAAATTAAGCACAACAGCACTCATTTCTCAACATTTAAATGTTGCAACACATCTTAAACTAATTAGGCTACAGCAGGTGTATAGTGTTATGACATGTGTTTATAAAAAAAAAGAATGGTGTTGATTATGGCACTGGTTCTCAACGTGGGGTCTGGGGAACAACATGGGGTCCAAATGGGGGTCCTTTACGGGTCTGCAACTCCGATAGTGTACAAGTCAAACCAAATGGTTTAATGTGTACATTCTCAAGAGTTAAACACTGAGGGTTTTACAGTGGGTCCCCAGTCTGGCTCCCATTTTCTAAAGAAATATTCATATTTCTGGGACTTCCAGATATATGAATATTTCTTTAGAAAATGGGGTTCCCTGTGGTGTGCCTAATATCATAATGTACACGTCAAACTAGGGGTCCTTGGAAGGGAAACAAAGGTTATAGATCAGTGGAATAAGGAACACATGCGCGTCCTGCCCAAGCGCTGAGACGCACGGACGAGTTGGGGGGAACCTTTTCAAAAGAGGCGCATCATCATGACGATAAGGGGAGCAGCCGAGCCAGCGGTCCTCTAACATGTTTAATGTTCAAGGACCCCCCCCCCCCCAATTTATGCATTATTACGTACCCGCATAACTCTGAGAGTGTACAAATTGTATTTTGTACACTCTCAGAGTTACAGACCTGTGACTGTCCATTTGGTTCCTCTAATAACCATCAATATATGGGGGACTCCCCCTGGAACCTCCCTAAGGAAACCCCGGGGGATGGAACAGACAACGCACCTGTCTCCGCGAAGCTGATGATCTCCGAGCTCTCCTCGAGCAGCTCGTTGCTCATGGCGTGGCCGTCCAGGTTGGGGATCTCCACGCGGCCGTCCTCGCGCACCTTGCCGGCGTGCAGCTTGCGCAGCGCCGTCACCATGGCCGCCTTGGGCACCGGGTGCGTGATGTTGGGCCGCTCGCGCATCTGCAGCCGGCTGAGGATGTGCCTCTTGACGGCCTCGAGGAAGTCGACGTTCACCCTGGAGCCCGAGTCCTCCAGGGCGGGCGACTGCTGCTGCGAGCCTCCGACGCCGCACGACGAGCACGTTTCCCCGGCTGCGGCTCCCTTGGAGGAGTCGGCGGCGGCGCCCGCCGCGTCGCGCGCCGACGCCGACGGAGGAGGACCGGTGCAACGGACGGAGAGAACGCAGAAAGCCACGAGTACTAGTGCGCCTTGGAAGAAACACAAACTCATTTTCTCCTCCTTTCCTCTAGTTCCACGAGATCCACTTGAAGATATTTTGTCAAATCAACTTTTTATTTATTTATTTGTTATTTTTCTTCCTTTTTAAAAAAAGTCAAAGTCGTTTATATATGTGTATATATATATTTGTTTTTATTAAAAAGTTTAAAGCGATGGTTTAAAATGTGTTAAAATCCTCAGTCCCTGGGTGTCTCCATATGCGCGCATGCAGGCTTTTCTTTTCTTTCAAAATCGATGCATTTTGATGATGACAGCGTGTGATGGTGTGTTTAATTTCCATTCAGTCGAAGACATAATGTTTTGTTTGTTTTTTTGTTCTTGTTGTTGTTTTTATATGATGTCTTTGGTCATTCTGGATCTGGAACACAGCCCTGGCTGTCAACTGATGGGTGACTTGAGACGCACGCTGCCTGCTGGAAGTCAAGTCCAAGTGTCTTGTCCCCTTTCCTTTGAATGGACTTGACTGCAGCAGTAAGACTCCTGTGTGAGTGTGTCAGTCAGTCAGTCAGTCAGTCTGTCAGTCAGTCCGTGGAAGATCACTGTAGATCATTCCAGCTAAAACATCTAACAGCGATCAGCCCAGCTGAAGATCTCCCATTGATGACCAGATCTCCAGGTATTCCATCAAACGACGAGAGGAAAAAGAAGAGGAAAAATTGCACCGGATTCCAGTTGGACATTTTTTGTTTTATTCAGACCATGTTTTTTTTTTTTTTGGTTAATATCACAATGATAATGATAAACTCCTCGGTTGCCTGTTGTTTCTTCTTTTGAGAGATCATTCATAAGGCGGGTGTGATGCGTGCGCCGGAGTACCAGAGCAGCGCACGGAGCGGTTCCATTCTGCCTCTCTGTGGACTTGGCGTCTGATTCGCCACTAACACACTCCAACTTTTTATAAGTACAGTCTACACCCCATAGCCCCGAGGGACGGACGCTCTGATTGGATAATTGGTCGTCAAGGCAACATCTTTTTTTTCTCCTCCTTCTCCCTTCCCCTCTGGACAGAGGTAGACTGTCACGTCTACCTCTGTCACGTCTTACAACGGGCATAGCTTTTAATTGCAGCGATGATTATAATTTAATGAAACTTGATTAGCTTAATCTAAACTTAATATAACTTTAGACACACCTCAGATGATTGGTTAAAAATATGAACATGATTTCTCTACAATGAGGTCAATGTACCCTTTTTAAAATGTCATTAAATAAATGAATACATTATTGAATTGATTAATTAACTAATTAATCAATTAGGCCGAATTCATTAATTGATTTATGAATTAACGTATTTATTCTTGAAAAAACAACTATATCGTTCAGCTATCATTGTAGTTGTGGTCCACACAGAGTATTGTATAGGTAAAGGCCTAATATAATACCAATTTGGACAACATTGTCTCCCGTGACAACCATTCCCAGCCTATCAGAGCGCGACCAGCAGCGCTGCGAGGGCTATGGGATCTGGGGCAAGGCAACACTTTTTTAGAATTGGAACCACGTGGGTTCTCTTCTCTGCTGCCACCAACTAAAGTGTTCCATTGAATAAAGGGGGACTTCCTAAATGGTCAGAAAGAATAGAACCTCACACAGGAAAACCCTGAGTGTTAATTGGAATCAAATGGACCCTTTAAGCCCATTTTCTGACTCCTGAGAGGGGCTCTCCAGAGTTAAATGAACTCGCAGGGTTTTGACAGTCAGTGGTGGAAAAAGTACTCAAATGTTTTACTTAAGTAAAAGTGTCGATACCACAATGTAGAAATACTCTGTTACAAGTAGCCTAAAAGTCCGGAATTCGAAAATTTACTTGAGTAAATGTACAAAAATATAGGCATCAAAATGTACTTAAAGTACCAAAAGTAGAAAGTACTCATTATGCAGAATGTCCCATTTCACAAGTTTTCAAATGTTTTTTGAAAATAGCAGATCTACAAGCTCACAATGGAATGCATATTTTCAAATGGCCGAAATGTATATAGGGCTGAAGTGGTAATTGTATTATATTGTATTATAAATTATAACAATACAATTACCATTGATTATTATAACTTATAATAATCAAAATCTACAAAGTAACTAGTAACTAAAGTTGTCAAATAACTGTAGTGGAGTAAAAGTAGGCTATAATGTTTGCCTCTGTGATGCAGTGGAGCAGAACTAAAAGTACTGAAAATTGGAAACACTCCAGTAAAGTAAAAAAAAATACCTCAAAATTGTACTTAAGTACAGTACTTGAGTACATTTTACTTCGTTACTGTACAGTACACCAGTGGTTAAATGAACTCTCAGGGTTTTGACAGTGTAGGCCTACCAGCTGAACTTTGAAGAGGTAAGCAGACCTCCATCAGGACGCTGAGTGGAAAAAGACTTACGTGAGAAAAATCAAAGTCAAGTCCAATGTGGAAACATTCAGTCTGCAGTGCACTAAGAATTCCGTTTAGAGGCCTCTTAAATGTATTTTAAAGACACTATAATGTACCCCGGTTTGCTAACACTATCACTCATACTGATAATTGTGAATTCTATAGTGGACCGGCATGGTATCAGTTATAGCTCTATCAACTATATGCCTATAGTGAATGAGCCATTAAAATGATATAGTGCATTGATGTCATTATTACTTTAAAACACGTTTAAACGTTTGAAATAAATCCAAGCCTCTCTATAAGAAAGTCAACTTGCAACCTGATAGATAGAAGATGGACAGATGGACAGATGGATAGATAGATGGATAGATAGATCAGGGGTCTTCAACGTTTTCAGGCCAAGGACCCCCTAGCTGAGACTGAGAGAGAGATGAAGCAGGGACTTTTACTTAGTTTGCTCTTTTTCTCCTCTACACCTATAGCCCCTTTGCCAAAAATAGCCGATCTACAAGCTCTCAACGCCTCGCCTGTTTTGGCGGACCCCCTATAGTAGCTCTGAGGACCCCCTAGGGGTCCCGGACCCCCTGTTGAAGACCCCTGGGATAGATAGATAGATAGATAGACAGAGAGAGAGAGACAGGCAGGCAGGCAGGCAGGCAGACAGACAGACAGACAGACAGACAGACAGACAGACAGACAGGATTAATGTGTTATAACATTGTGTGACTGATTGACTCTATACTGGCCCTGTTTCTATTGTGAATGGACAGGTGTGTGAGGCCATCCGGGGATAGCCGCCTACATTTGTTAGTAAAACAAAAAGCAAATAGGAGGATGTCATCCTTTCCACCAGTGGAAAGTAACAAAGTACATTTACTCAAGTACTGTATTATTATTTTGTACAATTTTGAGGTATTTGTACTTTACTTGAGTATTTCCAATTTGCAGTATAGGCTACTTTTACTTCTACTCCACTACATCTCAGAGGAAAATATTTTACCTTTACTCTACTACAATAATTTGAAAACTTTAGTTACTCGTTACTTTGTCGATTTTGATTATTATTACAGAACATACAACAACCACTTCAGCCCTATACGGCCATTTGAAAATAGGCAATCTACAAGCTCACGATGTGTGGCATTGTTGTGAGCATGTAGATCTGCTACTTTCAAAAGATTTGTTATACATTTGAAAAAAAAACGGGACATTCTGTATAATGAGTAGGCCTACTTTTACTTTTGGTACATTTTGATGCCAATACTTTTGTACTTTTACTTGTAACAGAGTATTTCTACATTGCAGTATTGATACTTTACTTAAAGTAAAAAAAAATTGAGTACTTCTTCCACCACTGCTTTCCACATGTTGAAAGATGAGAGTGTGTTATTATCCCTGATTTGGCCTTCGTTCAGTGTCTGTATGGTATTATTGTAACCTATATAGCTACGTTATGGCTACATAAAACAGGTGTGAAGGTGTGATTCAAAACAATACGTCCTGAATCCCTCTGCTCTGCTTTGTGTGTTTGGTGACCTTGACTTTATTTGATCAGCCGGTGGCTCAAGAGCGCCTAACCATAGGAAACACTGCCATCTTTCGCCGAGTTTCTGTAACTACAGCCCGCAGCGCAAATTCCAATACTCCCAGTTCTGTGGTTCTCAAACATTCAGTGGTGGAAAGTAACTACATTTACTCAAGTACTGTACTTAAGTACAATTTTGAGGTGTTTTTACTTTACTGGAGTATTTCCAATTTTTGTTACTTTTACTTCTACTCCACTACATCTCAGACTAGAGGAAAATATTATGCTTTTACTCCACTACAATTATTTCAAAACTTTATTTTCTAGTTACTTTGTAGATTTTGATTATTATTACAAAATACACATTATCTGCTTCACCCCATTTGAAAATAGCCGATCTACAAGCTGACGACGCGCAGCATTGCAACGCATTGTGAGCTTGTAGATCTGCTATTTTCAAAAGATTTTTATACATTTTATAAAACACATTTACACATTTACATTTTGAAAACTTGTGAAATGGGACATTCTGCACAATGAATACTTTATACTTATGGTACTTTAAGTATATTTTGATACCAATACTTTTGTAGTAGGCTACAAAAGTACAGGACTTCTACTTGTAACAGAGTATTATCTACATTGCTGTATTGATACTTTTACTTAAGTAAAACATTGATTTGAGCAGCCTACTTTTTCCACCACTGAGCAGGGACGCCCAAATTGATCTGTATTTGGCCGACTGGCCGCAGACCTCCACCATCTGGAAATATTTTGTTCCAGGGATCCCCATAAGAGAGGATTTGTGTTGTTCAAATATAATTCATAAAAATGCTAAATTATTCAAAACCATGTGTCGTAATTTTTCCAAAGATTTTTCAAAAATGAAAATAGCTGATCTATATAGATGCATATATAGTGAGCTATACCGGCTATTTTTGAATAGTCAATGGTTAAGTGTTCCTCATTTTGCAGGGGACCCCCTGGAACCCAACCCCCCAAAGACCCCAGGGGGTCCCCAGCAGACCCCAGTCTGAGAACTACTGATGGCCTAGATAGTTGTCCTGACCAGTTGAGGACAGTGTGCTATCATAGAGGTCATTTATATTAACTTTTCTGAGGGAATGCTTTAAATGCAAGTCTCTTGGAAACAGAGCAGGCCAGGTCGCCCCGGGGCAAATCCGGCGGTATTCACCTGGTTTTCCTAAACGTAACTTCAGTAAACTATATGAACCCTAACCTTATTCCTAAACGTAACCTCAGTAAAATAGTGCCAAAACCTAACCTTATTCCTAAACTTAACCTCAATAAAACTAACCCTAAACTTATTTCTAACCTTATCCTCAGTAAAACAAATACAAGAATACAAGAACCGTATCCTGACTCCGCCAGATGGAACAACAACCGAGTATTTCGGTTACCGTATTAATCTGTACTGAAATTATTTCAAAAAGTGACAATTCTAATCTTTCTATATCACCACTAAGCTATTAATCTCTAGGTCATGAACAATTATTACATTTTAGAGCAATTACATTTCATTTAAGCCAAAACATCTTTTCACAGCAATGTCCCTATGACAAGATCACTTGATATTAGGGGTCAATGGCCTATTCATTTGGGATTCATCATGACATAAAAAAAGTTTGAAGTGTACCTTAGAGTGTGTTTAACAAGCTGCAGCATCTCACCTAACCTGGCCTGGCATTGGCCGGATAGCATGGATTCACTCACATACAGTACGTTCCAGGTGTGGGTGGATCTGCGTTATCGGTCTGGCTAGTGCCAGGCTAACCCTAACCCCTAATTAGCACTGTCTCTTACCCCCAAGAGACAGTGGGGGCAGCAGCATGCCTCTTGGACACAGGCCGGAGTCTGATCAGCCTTGGTCGGGTCGCCTGGAGGAGGGTGTCTGTTGCAAGACCCGAAACACCCAGTGACTCTAAGTCAGTTGATGTTTTATTAACTGTTAGTACCAGTGGTGTAAAGTAACTAAGTACATTAACGCAAGTACTGTAGGCTACTTAAGTACCATTTTCAGGTATTTTTTACTTTACTGGAGTATTTCCAATTTTCACTAGCCTACTTTTACTTCCACACCCACTACATCACATTGTACTTTTACTCCATACAATTATTTGAATTACTTTGTAGATTTGATTATTATTACAAAACATAAATGACCCACTTCAGCCCTATATACATTTAGGCCATTTGAAAATAGCAAATCTACAAGCTCACATCTCCAGAAGCTTGTGAGCTTGTAGATCTGCTATTTACAAAAGATTTTGTATACATTTTATATATTTGACAACTTGTGGAATGGGACATTCTGCATAATGAGTACTTTCTACTTTTGGTACTTTAAGTACATTTTGATACCAATACTTTTGTACTTTTCACTCAAGTACATTTTGAATTCCGGACTTTTACTTGTAACAGAGTATTTCTATTGCAATATTGATACTTTTACACAAAATAATTGACTACTTCTTCCACCACTAGTTAGTACAAACATGATTAAATTGATCAACTCACTCAATCAATCAATCAATCAATCAATCAATCAATCAATCAATCAATTCAATAAGTAGCAATCAATGAACTGCTGTCTGCAACGTTGAAACTGAAGGAATTCTGTGACATCATATCCTGCCAGGGTTATCTTCTTCGGTTCCATCCCAGTGTTGCCAGATTGTGTGAGAGAAATAAGCAACCAGGTCCATTAAAACAAGCCCAAAAGAAGCGACTGAAAATAGCAGATCTACAAGCCCCAGAGCTATTTTCAAAAAGAATCTTGGAGAAAAAAAATCAAAATGTTTTTGAAACATTCTGACAACACAAAAATTTGGCACGGGAAGTACCTGGCCCAAAAACATTTTCAGATGGGGTTAAGGGACATGAAAATATTTGAGAACCACTGGTTTAAATAATAATAATGGGGGGGGGGGGGGAGCCCAAAATAAGCAGCTGTACAAGCCCCAAAAACCGCAAGCAACTTTACAGAAAAAGAAGCCCAAAGTCGCTTATGATAAGCGGACATGGCAACACTGGTTCCATCCCAGGGGTGGGGCCAAAGTTGTACATGTGTTAAGTTAGCTGCACAACATTGCACAACACCAGGAAGTTGGCTGATTTTGCCTTAAAAATTAAAGTACAGTTTAGAGCATACTCTTGTATTGTAGATCAGTGGTTCTCAATCTCAACCTTTGGGTACTTTCGGGGGGGGGGGGGTCCCCAGATGACAGTGAAGTGGCAATTTAAGGACTTTTAAGACCTTTTTAGTACCTTAAAATTATCTTTAGAAAATAAAAGAAAAAATACCATTACTGCATCAAAAAGTACTCCACAAACTATAAAAACAGGTCAGACATTGGCCAAATTGTCAAATAATATAAGAAATTATGAAAATAGCCGATCTTTTAAGATTTATTTTCACAATATTTATCTGTGGAACCGAGTCAAACTATTCTAAATGTGATTCCTACAATTCCAAGTGTTTGTCAGGGTGGGGGGGGGGGGGGGGGTCCCCAGTTCAAATATGATTATTTTGGGGGGGTCGCGGCTTGAAAAGGTTGTGAACCACTGTTGTAGATGACAAAATAAAATAATATTAAAAGGTAAAATAGTAGGTAAAATACAAATTAAAATATCAGAATAGAACCTGTACAGTACATGATATACTGACTGACAACTGCTGCTGGTGCAGGGGCCTCAATTAAAAATCCATGGTCATGGTCAGTCTGTCTGTTGTACAGGAGAGTCTCTCTAACACTTGGTTCTCAAATATTTTCATGTCACGGACCCCCAAATTGATTGTGGTATATTTGGCAGGAAAACAATATCAGAAAAATAAATAGCAAATATACAAGCTCACAGCGTGTCACTTTGTGGCATGCTGCAAGCTTGTACATCTGCTATTTTTGAACATGTCTTGAAAGTGTGAGAACTACTTATTCATAAGGCATTTGCAGTGGTGTAAAGTAACTCAAGTACTGTACTTAAGTACAATTTTGAGGTACTTTTACTTTACTGGAGTGTTTCCAATTGTCCATACTTTAATTCTACTCCACTACATCTCAGAGGCAAATATTGTACTTTTACTCCACTACAATTATTTAGCCCTATTTTATACCTAGGCTATTTGAAAATAGCCGATCCACAAGCTCACACCGCGTTGCGTCGCGACGTGTTGTGAGCTTGTAGATCTGCTATTTTCAAATATTTTAGTACTTTTACTTTTGGTACTTTAAGTACATTTGGATACCAATACTTTTGTACTATATTTTGAATTCCGGACTTTTACTTGTAACAGAGTACTTCTACATTGCAATATTGACACTTTTACTTAAGTAAAACATTTGAGTACTTTTTCCACCATGGGCATTTCAAACAGACCATAGACTGTGATGGCGACATAAAAATAGTGACTTTTATTTTGAAGGACACTACCGGAAGTACCCTTTATCCCCACTTGCGCTGCCTTGACGGCCTGTGTAAGTTGTAAAAGTTGAATACACACTGCAGCGTCCCAACTTACGAGACACACACACACCCGTCCTACAAAACCAGGTGAGAAACGACACTACAACCTTTTATAACGTCTTTAACGTCTTAAACACCCGTTCATGTTGTTTTCCCGGGTCACGTTTTATCCTGCGTCGTCGGTTCAGTTAAATTCCCCTTTTTCCTCCACAGCTCCTGTATTAAGTTGACACCGTGTCGATTGACATTCCTTCACAGCCAATGGTCGCGTTGCCTCGTAGCCTCTCGTCCAATCACAAGTGCTTATTTTGCAGGAGGCGGGACCGGCAGGGTCTGCAGGGAGAAGTGGTCATATTAAAGTGTTGTGTTTGTACAGTAGTCAGCTGATTGAAGAGGAAACAACAGCTCACACTTTATGATGTGTATATTGTTCCTCCTTGGGTCATATAGGGGCTATTTCTCTCTCCTTTTGTTGTGTGTAAAGTTTTCAAAATGGAGGCTGTTCTTCTGACTGAGCTGCAGTTCACTGCAGGAATTGCTGGCAGCTCCAACTTTATGATATATATTGTTCCTCTTTGAGTCATATAGGGGCTATTTCTCTCTCTCTCTTAAACTTTTCAAAATGGAGGCTGTTCTGACTGAGCTGCAGTTCACTGTAGGAATTGCTGGCATGTCTTTGATTATCAACCTTGATGATGAACATGTCAGCTCAACGTTATGATATATATTGTTCCTCTTTGAGTCATACAGGAGCTGATTCTCTCTCTCCTTGTTTTTGTAAAGTTTTCAAAATGGAGGCTGTTCTGAGTGACTCTGAGCTGCAGTTCACTGTCTGCAGGAATTGCTGGCATGTCTTCATTATCAACCTTGATAGCAAGGCAGGCAGCCCACATCACAGTCGTGTGTGTGTGTGTGTGTGTGTGTGTGTGTGTGTGTGTGTGTGTGTCATGCCAACACACACCCTTGTTGGTGGGGTGTTGCCGGCCACATACAGTGCACACAGGAAAGGCAATTTTATTTGTACAGCACACATCATCAATAAGGGAATTCAATTTGCTTTACACATTATAACATCAAGCAAAGGAAACACAATGATACAATTATAAAATGACATTAGGATGCATAAAACAAAAGAAGTAAAAATGAATATATAGTTACAGTGCAGAGGAGAAAAGAAAAGAGAAAAAAAGAAAGGTCTTTACTTGTGTTTTAAAATATGTTTTATGGGAGTTTGTTCCAGATATGTGGTGCATAAATAATAAATGTTGCTTCCCCACGTTTATTGTGGTTGTAGGAACGGAAAGCAGACGTTTCCCATATGACCTGAGAGGTCTGGAAGGTTTCATGATATCGTACAAGATCAGAAATGTATTTTCTCCCTAAACCATTTAAAGCTTTATAGACCAACAGTAGCATTTTGAAATCAATTCTTCTGACACACAGGGAGCCAGTGTAAGGATTTAAGAACACACAGTGAAATCTCAACTCTGAGAGGGCACAAGATGTAACCAAATGGACCCCTACGGGTCCATTTGGTTACATATTGTGCCCTCTCAGAGTTGCAAATGGTTCCAGTGAGTTGTGCGTGCCCTTCACGGCCTCTCTCGGACCAGCAGCGCTCATAAAGGTCAGAGGGAAGTGTTTTTTTTTCCATATCTGCCAACCCGGCGAGAGTATTTACTGTGGGCTGGTAATCAGCCGCTGGTGTGGTGTGTGACATGGGTTGCCAACCCTTCCCTTACGGAATCGTTTGGAAACCGAAAGTGGTGTCCCTTTTTATTGAACTGATATGGGATAAACACTCTTTGTTCCTTATTTTGGGGCAATCGATCAATGACACACATCTTACAAGTTCAAACAGCTCATATACATGCATACATATAGCCTACTACAATATAGATGTTGGGTTGTTAATATAATTAAATCATGTACAAAAACTGTGCATAAATACAGTGAGACTTGTTCTGGATGCCCATTATTCTTTTTGGAAAGGGGACGGATGTCCCTTTCATTTAGATTTCAGATAGTTGGCAACTGTAGGTGTGTCTGACCTTGTTTTTTTTTTACAGCAGTTTTTATTGTAGATGTTCAAGTTTGTTGGTTGATTTATCCCACACAGCGGCGCATCATCGTTAATGTTTACAAACTATTTGACCAAAGACATTATGACAGCAATAAGCTTTGCATTTTATACGTGTGTGTGTGTGTGTGTGTGTGTGTGTGTGTGTGTGTGTGTGTGTGTGTGTGTGTGTGTGTGTGTGTGTGTGTGTGTGTGTGTGTGAGAGCATGGCATGCATGCGGAGGGGTTGTGTGTGTGTGTGTGTGTGTGTGTGTGTGTGTATAGTACACGTAAGGGGTGTGTTCTCACAACAGACCAGTTCAGTCTAAGACGCAACACAGAGACTGAATTGGTCATTACAGAGAGAGACTAAGCGGCAGAAGAATATACCACAAAGACATTACATAGTTGGGTTCTCCATCATGTACCTGAGGCCAACCCGTCACCCCCCCTATATGCCCTCACAGAAGAGCGTGCACTGGGGCTGAACGATCATTATCGCTGTTGAGATATTTGGCATATATAGATATTGATGTATGGTAGGAAATGTGGTCCATATCGTGAAGCTCCAGCGTGCACAGGCACGTGTCGTGCACCCCCCTCCAGTAGCACCTAGATTTTCCTTTTTTGTTTCCTGCAGGAAACCCTGCACAGGGCTGCTTGCGAACAGGTGACTTGCTGGGCAGATCGGCCTTGCAGTCAGACAGACACATTTACAGCTCAGCTCAGTCATTCATGCTGTAGTTCATCGAGAGGTGATTTAGCTTTCTGGTCCCGCCAGAAATTGACAACTTTACGATACAATACGATATACTTTAATGTCCCCGTGGGCAAACCTGTCTTTCGTGGACTCAACATTACAGAGCATCTGCCTCCATAGCCATGATGATATATAGAGAGTTTTTATGCTTCACAGTAAGATGTTGTGCTTTGTCCTAATGTAGTTTTCCTGTAACTTTCTTTGAGGTAACTTTATGGAACAGCTGCCTTCAAAGCTGATGCGGGACTAGGCCTACTGTGTCTTATACATGCAGATGTTACCCATGTCCTGTTCAGAAAACATCTGCCATGTGACTGTGAGGCAGAAAGACTTCCTCCTTCAGCTTTCGACGCAGGTAGCATAAAGTTGCCTGACAGAATGCTAAACCGTTGTCAACTGTGAATACGGATTATAGAGCCTGACCGTTTTGGCTGATATATCAGCCATTATTCGACTTGTTTTTTTTATAAATCGCAAACTCACAAACTGACCTTGTAGATTTGCTATTTTTGAAAATCTTTAAAAGGTAAAAAGAAATCTGGAGACATTGTCGTCAAAGAAAGTCACACAATGGGTAATATATCACGTTGTGATCCGTTTTGAGCTTGTAGATCGGCTATTTCCACTATTCATATAAAGGTATTAAATTATCTAATTTATTTGTCATCCCTGTGCACCTTTTTGTTTACGAAGCCTAAAAGCCAAAAATAAATGTAATTTTTATTCATATTCCAATGTTAAATGCCAAAAACACAATTTAATCGCAATTATTTGTGTGACAATTAATCGTCAAGTTAAAAGTGTAATCGTGACGGCCCAGGGGCATTTGCTTTTGCAGCAAAATGGTGCATGACTTTGTTGATGTGGTTTATCGTAATGAGGATGTTGGTTGAATATGAACCAGTAAGGCCAGTTTGAAGGCTTATCGCAGGCCAAGCCACTGCATGGCAGCTTTATGTCCCTTTACTGGAAGGATGTACAACTCTGGGAGTACGGCCGCTACTTCCTCCGCTAAGTTGATACCTTGGTGGTTGGTGTTGTTGACATTAAATTATCTAATTTATTTGTCATCCCTGTGCACCTTTTTGTTTACGAAGCCTAAAAGCCAAAAATAAATGTAATTTTTATTCATATTCCAATGTTAAATGCCAAAAACACAATTTAATCGCAATTATTTGTGTGACAATTAATCGTCAAGTTAAAAGTGTAATCGTGACGGCCCAGGGGCATTTGCTTTTGCAGCAAAATGGTGCATGACTTTGTTGATGTGGTTTATCGTAATGAGGATGTTGGTTGAATATGAACCAGTAAGGCCAGTTTGAAGGCTTATCGCAGGCCAAGCCACTGCATGGCAGCTTTATGTCCCTTTACTGGAAGGATGTACAACTCTGGGAGTACGGCCGCTACTTCCTCCGCTAAGTTGATACCTTGGTGGTTGGTGTTGTTGACACGATGCAGTACAGTATAGGTGGCATCTGGGTGGTGCAGGGGTAAAGATCTTGCCCACCACCACGTGGAGGGTGGGGGTTCAAATCCTCCACACCAAGGGTTTTCAACTGATTATGAACTAGGGACCACCGTTGTGTTGGAAGGGGGGATATGGGCGTGGTGGGTGGTGTGGGGTGAAAAGCTTGAAATTAAATAATGACCGTAAAGGGCTTCATTTAATGTTAATTCGAGGTGAATTAAATCAAGCCCTTAACAGTTATTATTTAACTGAGATATGCTAGTGATCCAGAGCTCAAAAAGATTGAGAACCACCGATCTATTCCCTTCCCATGGTTGCCCTTATTCTGTTCTCTTAACCTTCCATATTAGACTCCTGTTTACTGATTCATTGCAACTTAAGTATGAGCGAGCAGACACATGCGATTGATTTGGGGCATATTTCCTAATAATGGTGACTCAACCGAGCAATCCGGTACAGTTTCCCTTGAGAAAACAGAAAACTCCCTTTTTCTGTGAAAGTTCTTGCCAGTAACTGACAACATTGACACGTCAACATATGTCACCAGGTAATTTACTGCACTGTTTCTCAACTAGCGGTTGATAAAATGAAAGTAACTACATTACTAAATGCATGGTCAGGGACCACATGCAATACCTTCACGGACCACCAGTGGTCCACAGACCACACCATGGTGCCTCCGGCTGTACTCGTACATCCTTGTGACAATAAAACTCTTGAAGCTGGAAGGGGAGGATGCTCTCTGTTGCTGCACTAGTGACTCCTTCAGATAGGCCTGTTAAGCAGCGGTGTCCCCCCACATGTGTTGGGTGAAAAGAAACAGCTGGTGACTCCACACGAGTACTCACTCTCCCAAGACCACCAGCAAGGGTTTGCTGTGACAGGGACTATACACATGGAGAGAATTAGCATAGTGACTAAATTGTTGAAACAGACAAAAAAAAACACCTCAGCTGCTGGTTGGATAAGAAAATGAAATCCCAGTGAATTCCCCCATAGGGATGCTCTGATTATGCATTGCATTCATCACATTTAGACCTGAGGTCGATTCTAAAAACACCTTCTAAATCCTAACCTACGTTTTCTGAATTCATTCAATTTTCAGGATTCCAAAATAGCAAAAGTAGCAGATCTACAAGCTCAAAACGCATCGCTTCCCGTAGCGTTTTGAGCTTGCAGATCTACTACTTTTGATACTTTTGTGCTGTAGAATATTCAAAAAAGTTTGAATATGGAGATAAGAGGTTTCTGCCCGACTGCAACAATACAGTATAGTAAGTAACAACTAAAATTACATGCCTTCCCGGATTTAAAGGTATGAAAACGTATTAATGGGTTAAAGCATCATGAATTTTTTCCCTCCTTTATGTGCGCATCCTCTAATTTGATTAGGTATCACAATCCGTTGCTGAATGAGGTTACAATTGCCATTCAACTGAAGTTGGACTAGTCTTAAACTTTATTTCCGCATGTCGTTGCATTGTGTGACAAGCTCTCCACTCCATCAAAGGACGACTCTTGAAACACACAGGGGGAAATGTCATCTATCCAAATGTCTGCCACTAATCCTTATTTCCGTGGCGTGTGTTTGCGTGTTCCTTTCCAAAGGCTCTTCTTCTTGTCAAGTGTTGGCTGCTGGGCTGAGGGGGCTGACACAGAACAGAGACCATCATGGCCTCCGGTAAGAACAAGGGCCAGAGCTCTCTGGTGCTCCACAAGGTGATCATGGTGGGAAGTGGAGGCGTGGGGAAGTCTGCCCTCACCCTGCAGTTCATGTACGATGAGGTGAGTTATGCTGGAACTCTGGCATTCGGTGTGATAGGGCTGGGCAATCGATATCACGATTATTAACAACTTTTTCCTCACTTGCGATTAACAATTCTTTTAAGAGAAGCGCTGTGAGCTTGTGGATCGGTTATTTTCAATATTTTTGTACACCACCATTGTACAACAAAGTATAATACAGGGTTAAATGGTTAATAATCATACTAATCGAGTTAGTCTATATAAAAAAAGAAACAATTAGAATTGTTTTGTGTCGATTCATTGTTATAAAAAAAAAAAACATTACTCAAATAGCCATCACAAGCAAGATTAAGTCTGTTATTGGTTCTAAATATCGGTTTTGATATATTTTCAGTTAATTGCCTAGCCCAACTGTGTGACAATCTCAAGGAGATTGAATTCTGCATCGTGTGAGTCACACACGATGCAGAATTCAATCTCCTTGAGTGGGCAGACATAATGAAAGAGGCCACACATGGGAGAGGATAGAATGCAATGTATAGAATAATTAATGAATAACTCGCGACAGGCCGTGATTGTGATGTATATAGTACAGCTAAGGGACCCAAAGATCTGGCATTCTTTGGCTATTCAAAAATAGCAGATATACAAGCTCATAGCGTGGCACCGAGTGCCGCGCTATGAGCTTGTAGATCTGCTATTTTTGAAAAAAATATTATTTTTTTTTCAAAACAAAATTAGGATTATAAAACATTTTTAAGAATTGCCTCAGGTCTTAATGGGTTAAACGTAAAAACTAAAGTGTCATGAAGTCTCGGCACCGGTAGATCTCTGATGTACGTCTGTGTCTCTCCGTCCAGTTCGTGGAGGACTACGAGCCCACCAAAGCGGACAGCTACAGGAAGAAGGTGGTCCTGGACGGGGAGGAGGTGCAGATCGACATCCTGGACACGGCGGGACAGGAGGACTACGCCGCCATCAGGGACAACTACTTCCGTAGCGGAGAGGGCTTCCTGCTGGTCTTCTCCATCACTGAGCAGGAGTCCTTCAGTGCTACCCTAGAGTTCAGGTGAGGGAACCGTAACGCTACTGGTTACCAAACCTTTTTAATTTCATGGACCCCCAGTTTGATATGCAACTGCCCATGGACCCCCATAACTCTTGAGTGGAACCAAAGGGACCCGTAACACGTTTGAAAATGTTTGCCTATAGTGACATGCCGAAGATCTGAACGCCAGGTTGAAAGTTGTTAAAAATAAGGACACACCGGTTGCATGATTGCCAATATATTGGTCTGGCTCTACTATAATATTGGAAATTCTGCACAAGCTGTCAAAATAACCAACTTAAACAGTCGTTTCACAGCAGAATATCATGTCAATACCTTCAAATTTGAGATCCAAAGTTGGAAAATAGGTCACCCGGGCCCCATAAGTCCTGGATGGTAATGCTGTACAACAATATGACCAAGTTCTAAGCTACAACGATGGCTGGGGTCACAGATGGGGCTATATGTGCTACTAAAACAAATACATAATTGTATTTTATTCTTTCTTAAAGAAAAATTAAGATTTGTTTTGGGGCTTTTATGCCTTTAATGATAGGATAGTAGACTAACAGGAAATGGGGAGAGAGATGGGGAGTGACACGCAGCAAAGGTCCCCACGATCGGTACTCGAACCCACGCCACGCTGTCAGGCTGGCATTGCAGCCTGGACCGCCACACCCACGTGGGTTGCGATCGAAACGTTGCACCAAATAAAGTAGCCTACAGCTAGCGGGCATGTTTATGTATGTGTGCATGCTCGTGCAAATGTGTGTGTGTGCGTGTGTGCGTACACACGCGTGTGTCTGTTGGTGTGGGACTCATTTTGTCCGACAGTGCGTGTGAGAATCCCTCTGACTGTGTGTGTTTGTGGGTCTCAGGGAGCAGATCCTGCGTGTGAAGGAAGAGGAGGGCATTCCTCTGCTGCTGGTGGGGAACAAGTCGGACCTGGAGGATCGGAGGCAGGTGTCGGCCGACGAGGTGACGTCCCGCTCCGCCGAGTGGGGCGTCCAGTACGTGGAGACCTCCGCCAAGACACGAGCCAACGTGGACAAGGTAGCTAAACCTCCTTTTCACTGTACACCTTTATACCAGTCGGTTCCCAAACGTTTTAGTTCAAGACCCAAAAGAGAGATTAAGACGTTTGCCCGGGACCCAAACTAGTGAAAATAGCAGATCTACAAGCTCACAACAGCTTGTAGATCTGCTATTTTCACTACTACTTTTTATTTTATTTTTTAATTTTATGGTAATTAATGGATTTTTTATTTTCTTTATTTAAATACTTTTACTTTTTTTTGCTGGTTAAACTTTTTTAAATCTTTTTGAAATATATATTTATAATATATTATATATATTTTTTTAATGGGATAAGGGGGATATTTACTCACAACCCATAAAAATTGCTCCGCGACCCAGACATGGGACCCGACCCACTGTTTCGGAAACGGTGCCTTATACTGTAGCAGCTGGTCTGGTCTGATGTGCTGCAGTTTAGTTCCTCAGGTTAGGGACACACACAAGTAATGTTGGAAAGGGATCTTTTACATAGTTTTAACATAGAGCTATGGCTCCTACTGATTGTAAATCTTTAAGCCAGTGCCTGGGCATTGCTCAGTGGCAGCCTAAAAGCTGCTATGGGTCAAATGCATGAATTGTGAAGAATTCTGGGTACTTGCATATACTTTTAAAATGTATACTTCATACACTTTAAAGTCCTGTTCATACTTGCCGTATCCATGCAGGCACGATGGTCCATGGATAGCACATGTACAGTATATGATTATTTATACACTACAATTTGGGGTCTGCAATCTAATCTAATGAGAAGAGATCTACTGTCCTAGTTTTCTTATCTTGTGTCAATTATGTCTCTGCATTCTAATTATTCCCTGTAGAGCCTAATAAATTGCTTCAACAAAGCTTTGAAACGTCTTGTTTATTCAGGGTTTTTTTTCATTCTGTTCTTGCTTGTATTCCATTTAACAAACGTACCACTGAACATCACAATTTCAAGTCCTTTATTATGATATGACATGATGCAATACAGCGAGATGAGACAGATCTCCTCTCAACCTCTCCTCAAACAGAGAGTCTATTTTTTCTTTTCTGGCGCATGTGCAGTAGTTGCGCATAAATCACACGCCATGACATTTACGTCATATGACGAGGCTACTGTACGTTTCTTCCCTCTACTTCACATTGTTACTCATTGTTAGGACATGTGTTTATGCTGTTAATAAACGTACCGCCTACACTCCCCAAACAGTTTACTGTACAAACTGTTTGTATCATGGTAGTTTTATTTTGATAATTATTTGACTTGTACGTTAAGTTAATTTGAAGCATCCTGCTTCAAATGATCATGGAATGGTGTTTTTAATAAAGTGTTATCAAAATTCTCCCTCCTCTTTCTCTCAATCTATCTTTTCTCTCTCTCTCCTCTTTCTCTCAATCTATCTTTCCTCTCTCTCTCCTCTTTCTCTCCCCTTATATTCTTTCTTTCTCTCTTTCTCCCCTCTCTCTCTCTCTCAGGTGTTCTTTGACCTCATGCGTGACGTTCGGAAAAAGAAACTGGCGGAGAGCAAAGACAAAAACGGCACGAGTGGCAGGAACAAGAAGAAGAAGTGCGTACTACTTTAACCCCTGACGTGGAAGTACACGCACAGAAAAACAAAATAAAAGGTGCCAAAGCCCCCCAAACCCTCTTGTTGAACGGACCTGCGTGAGTGAGACGGGCAGCTGCAATAATAATGCGTCACTCACTGCCCAGACCCAATTAACCGGGGACACCATTCACCTTACAACATCGGCTGGTGCAATTTCCTTATTGCAAGAGCCATGCCGTTTTGTGTCTTATCATGAAAGCCAAGGGAAACATTTCACGGGTGATTCCGGGAAACGTCACAGTAGGGCTTGGGCAATATGACTTCAAATCAATATCACGATTATTTCAAACTTTTGCCTGATGAATGATTATTTTATACACTTTTTGTTTTACACGGGCCTGGTCTATTCTGTAAATATTACGGGTGCAACAGTTAATCAAAGTAATTGATTGAATCGATTTTCAAAAATTGCCACCCTTGTACAAAAATGTAAAAAAACAGATTTGTTGGAGAAAAAACAAACTGCTTCTCGATTATTTGATTAACCTACAAGATTAAGGCGGTTATTGGTTCTAAATATCGGTACAATTTTGGTTAATTGCCCAGCCCTGTGTCGCACGTGATTTATAGCTAAATGGAAACATGTCACAGGTGATTCCTAAAATGATTATGTTCTGGTTGTTGCACAGAACCTCCCAGCCTACGAAAGGAATCAATCGAGGCGTCATGCCTTTATTATCGTCCAATTTTTCCTCCCAAGTCATCTTATAATCAATAAGAAAAAGATGTAATCACGAAGCAACCACTGCTGTGCTTGGCATACATAATCCATATGCCAATCACTGTCTTGAGTCAAACTATTCTGTCTATTTTCACGTTTCCTTTATATATCACGGTATACAGTTCAGCGCTAGCAATGGCACTGCTTTAAGCACAATTTATACTTCATAAATTTATACAAGACAGTTTGCCACACTATTGTACGACGGTGTATGAATTTAAGGTGCTGTAAGTGATATTTTTGGATAAAACCAAAGTATTTATTGTTAAAAAAAAGTTAAATCTTTATATTGCAATGATAGTAATCATTGCTATAGTTTTTGTTCAGTAACGGGGTGTCTCTCCCTCTCTCCAGCTCTTTATTAAACAGAATTTTCATCCAACCAGGAGAGAGAACCTGACAAAAATAATGTATCAGATTATGTTCCACTCTAAGTTTGTCTTATTTGATTTAATTGCTTCTGTTTCATCACTTGCAATTTCACTCGTTTATCATGTATCCTGTATGAGTTCTCTGTCCTGAAAACATATTTTCTGTTTACCAAAGAGCTGGAGAGACGGGGAGACCCCTGTTACTGTACAAACACTCTACAGCAATGATTACCGTCAGAATATAGAGCTATTTAATACCTATTTTAACAAGCAAAAAATATCACACCGGTGGAAGCCTGTTGAAGCACGGGTTGTTGTGGCTAATGGGTTTCTCTGGTTCCTTCACTGTGGAAGGTACCGGACCATTTATTTTTGAGGGTATTTTCTACTCTGTATTTCACTAGTCTCACGTAGCCAGACAACTATTCTACCGTCTCTGAATGCTATATACAGTAGTGTCTGGAACTACACCTCCTGAATGCGATATAGAGTCTGGAACTACACCTCCTGAATGCTATATATAGGGTCTGGAACTACATCTCCCAAAAGCTGAGAAAGGAAGCTGTCATCTGTTTATCATTTCTGTTCACAAAAAATATATATTGTAAAATATCTTTAAAACATATTTTCGAATTCCCATTTCTGCTAAGCATCAATAATTTGATTTACAGTAGGATACATTTACACAACTTAACGTAAGGAGGATGCTTTACTCACCGGATTGTTTTCGGCTCTTCCTTTGCATCAGACTGTATGAAAAATAAGAAATTGTGTGAGTCTGGCTCGAGAGACTAGGGTTTCACACCGTGAATGTCACAGTAAAATCCTTAGTGTTATTTTAACTCCAACGTGTGAAAAAATGTGAAGAGCGAGTGAACATTTGTACACTCTTCCTTAGTGCTAATTTAACCAAAACGAGACCCATAAGGGTCATTTGGTTCCATTAGTGCACTCTGCGGAGTTAAAGTATTTGACTGTGTACAGTATGCTGATGTTTTTGTATCCTTGCAGGTGTTTCAGTTTCAAATAGGTTAAAGTAGGAACACAATAGGTAAATAAAATGTACTTTAACTCAATGTAAGACTTGTATTATGTTAGCATAGAATTGGTCTTGACCCAGGATTGTATTTTTGGTTACGTTGTGCAATATTTATCCATTGTATTGATGAGAGTGGATTTTCACTCGTCTACCCTGACCATGTTTAGGTCTAATATTGTAATAATAATATAGACTGTACAATTAAAGATGTTCCATAAACATACATAGCAGTATAATATATCATCGTTGTCGGGTGGAAACCTTGGATGTCCAAAACTATTACTTTAAAGGAAATGGGGAGGGGGGTGGGCAATGGATCCAATATAGTTATTATTTAGTCACAAGCCCTTAATGTTTCATTGGTTCAATATTTATAAAAACCCGCAGACACATGTATCCACCTTCACTTTCACAAAAAATAGAAGAAGGGGCATTCATTTGTGGGGGGAAAATCATAAAAAGATAAATATATATATATATACATACAAGGTTTCTGCCCGACATCGACAATATCAAACTGGGGGGCTTTGAAATTAAAGTTCGAGAAACACTGATGTTAGAATACCTTGGTGTACTGCATTTGGTGGACAGGTTAATGTTATCCAAAGAACCATACTGTACAATAATTCAACTGTGCGTATGATTTTAGCTTGAAACTACAATTTCCTCTCACTGCCATAACCACTTAAACCCTATATACGTAGTTGGCCGGAGTCCCCCAGGGGTCTATACCAGGCCCCCCCTCCTTTTCTCCCCTCTACACAAAATCTCTTCGCCGAAAATAGCTGACCGACGAGCTATTTCCGCCGAATGTTGGCCAGAATAGGGACGCTAAGGTTCAAGTGATTAAATTTATCCAAAGAACCATACTATAAAATAACTATGGTCTTAGCATGAAACTTCACAATTTTCCTCTCACTATTAAGACCTGAGGCGATTCTTAAAAAAAATCTAAATCCTAACAGTTTTTTGAAAAAAATATAAAAAATATTTTTTCACGATTTTTCAAAAAATAGCAGATCTACAAGCTTGTGCTATGAGCTTGTATATCTGCTATTTTTGAATAGCCAAAGAAATCTAAAGTGACACAGATGCGTTCCAGGTCTTAATGGGTTAAGATGAAAAAATAATGACACATTCCTGTTATATGAATAGAATTTACTTTTCTTTTTGTAATGAATGCTTCCATTTTCACAGATCACACACACACACAGCTTGTTGTATTTCTATTTAGATTTGTAAAGGGAATGTATTTAATCCACTCAAGTTATTATGCTAGGAAGTCATTCCATTGTCACACGGATTAATGGAGTTCTGTGATGGGAGTAGACTCTGGAATGTAAAGCACAGTTGTAATATCTCAGATGAAACTACATGCATTATATACACACACACACAAACACATTTGATAATAAAATTAATCCTATGGTTATTTCTTATTTGTGGAGTGGCTGGGCTTTTGAATTTGGATTGCTTGTGCATAAACTAATAACAGTTTTGACCACTAGATGGCACTAGCTGCCTACTTTCTCATCAAAGAGATGAAAACTTGCTGGTGCTGAGGAGGATAGTAGAGCATAAGAGACAAGGAGGAGCGAAACGAGTGGTTCAGTGTGTGGTAAAGAGAAGTTTGTTGTTGGGATGAAAGCTGACGTACAGAAGTAGTCCACGTGAAGTTGGAAAGAATAATCGGGAAGGTACAGTTGGTGAGGATCACGAGGACTGGGATCGTCATTACTGAGTGCAAAGGACTATGATCAGATGAATTAAGCATGAGGATTATGTCGTTTGGACAGTGTCCAGTAAATTGTTGTCGACTTGGAGGGAGAGAAGGTTGGAGGGGAGTAATCAGTGGAAGGCAGACGTATTTCTTTAAGTTGTTGGTGTAGGCTATGTCAAGCAAGAAGGCTACCTCGGTATAGAGAAGGGGAACAGGAGAAAACGAAATCTGTAGGCCCACTGTACATGTGACGTTTGAAGGGAAGGTATTACAGAGAGACTCTATAGACTTAGGTTATATATGTTACAAGGTCAGGCCTTATGACTCTTTTGACTTGCACCACAAGTTAGATGGATCAAATGTCGGGAGTATCGACCCCTCCCTCCGCTGTATAGGGAACGGGCGTAGGGAGGAGCCTGGCCCAGAATTACATAGTTCCGGTCGCCATTTCTTGGCTCACTGTAAATAAATAATGAAGCAGCTCACAAAAACATTGACAGTTACTCACGAATGTATAAAAATCTTTTGAAAATAGCAGATCTACATGCAACGCATTGTGAGCATGTAGATCTACTATTTTCAAGTGGCTGGAATGTGTATGGGGCTCAAGTGGTTAATGTATGTTTTGTAACAATAATCAAAATCTACAAAGTAACTAACTAAAGTTTTCAAATAATTGTAGAGGAGTAAAAGTACAAATCCCCTAATGTATATTTGGAATTTGTTTTATTTTTTTTTAACTTTTCCTTCTTTACATTTGGGCCAAATGTAAAGAAGTAAAAGTAACGTGATTCAAATGTTTTGGAAATACTAAAGTCAAGAACCAGAAAAAATTGCACTTAAGTAAAGTACTATATAATTAGTTACTAATAATGAATTACTTTCCAAAATGGTTTATAGCCAAGTATAAATAGAATATTAACGTGTTGAAGGTTATGTTATTTCGTCTTACAGCTGACACCCAAGCCAATAGGCCTACAATGTTTCTTTGATATCTCCGACATCTGATCTCTATAGTTTTGCTTTCATGTTGGAAATGAGTGCATTTTAACTCCGTCTGAACACAGGGGCCCTGACCTTTACTTTTTGGATACAAGGTGCAGAAAAAGGTAAGAATCATCCATAGTGGCCAATTTTCGCCGGTGTCCTCACCTGCCGGCACCCAACGCAGTGGAACCTCATCTCGGAGCTATACAGCGGAGGGAGCTCCGATTGGAGCCAGGACATGTTGCTACCGTATGTGGGGTGAAACGGAAGATCTGGGAGATGTGGAAAAGAAAGGTACAATTCTAGGTGTTTAAATTGTAGTGGTGAACTTCAACGTTATGCCGGTTCAGGGCAATGTCCCAAGAAAAGCGAAGGCAGTGAAGGTGAACAGAATTTCAGAAGAAGAGAGGGGAATGGAGCACTAGGGTGACAGACAGTATGCTACAACCAGAACTGCAACACAGAGGAGAAGACAGCCGGTGACACATCAGCATGGAGAGACACTTATTAGCATTAATGTATGGTTATCATTTATCAACTGTGCTGCGGATAAAAACATTAAGCCATGAGGTTCCTCAATGTGGTCGATGTTTCAAACTCTCTGGAGAAGATCTGGACAATACGTTGAGGGAAGGATTCTCATCAGCTCAGACGAGTCTGGCCGGGTGATATACAATGATAGTGGTATACACTGTATGGAACGGTCACCAGACGTATCGACCCGACCCAAACTTTAGACTAGATTTTCTTACCGTAATAAAAATTGTCATAAATTCTATATGCTTCCAGTCGCTAGTTTAAAGTCTCCTTTCAATCATCATGATATGCGTTTTGCTAAATTATGGTCCCATTTATTCTAAAATTGACGATAAAGTAGGCTATGCTCCAGGAGGGGCGGGATGATTTGATTGACAACCTACACAACCAATAGCATTCATTCCCCGCCCCCGCTCTTGATTGACAAGCTACCCAACCAATAGCATTTTTGGGGGTTGTTTTCCGGTTCACTGGTCACGTGTCTGGTCTCAACCAATAGCGTTTGAGTTCCGGCGTGGCCAACTGTATATATTAACGATGGAGGAATGCATGTTACTGAACTATCGGCTTCATTTTCGTTCTGTAGAAAGCAGGGGAGTGGCATTGTCCATTCATTTATACAGTCTATGTCAGGAACACATAGGGGTTTACTTTACACGGACGGGTGGACATTATTTTAAGTTTGCACTGGGATGTGGGTATAAATGCATTATTAGGCCTACGTTTACCATACCGACCCGCGGAAGGCAGCAATCATAGCAACGTGCCGCAAGGCATCCAACTGCCAGGAACTACAAGAAGAAGACGGTCTGTGGTCTGTTCAATGTTATATTATACCTTAGCCCCTACGGAACCTCTCCCTCCGCTGTACACTGTATAGCTCCGAGATGAGGTCCCTCGTTTGTTACTGCCGTCTGTTTTCGAAATGGTCGCACGTCTTCCACTTTACATGTTTCTTACCCCTTTCTGCACATCGTATCCAAAAAGTAAAGCATTTCCGCCACTCTCTCAGATGTTTTAAGTTTTAACGCGCCATAAAAGCTATCCAACGGGTTGAAGAAATATTTAATTTGCCTCGGTTTTCATCCGGTTCCATAATATTTTGCATTAGAAGATGCAATTCAACATTTGACCAGTAGGGTAATCAGTAATGTTATCTCTACGGGCGCAACTCTTGCGCAATGTCTTAAAAACCATGTAACCGGATGAAAACCGAGGCAAATTAAATACTTTCTTCAACCCGTTGGATAGCTTTTATGGCGCGTTAAAACTTAAAACATCTGAGAGAGTGGCGGAAATGCTTTTTTTTGGATACGATGTGCAGAACATGTAAAGTGGAAAATGTGCGACCATTTCGAAAACAGACGGCAGTAACAAACGAGGAACCTCATCTCGGAGCTATACAGCGGAGGGAGAGGTTCCGTCGGAGCTAGTGAAATACCTATAATAAAGAAAGAACCTAAACGGTGGATTACGCCTCAGCCTCCACTTCCTGGGAGCGTTACAGTATCCATAGACATATAAAGGTAGACGCCTCCTTCGGCTCTGAAGCGTTCGTATCTCGGGCGCGCACCAGCTTCCGCCCTCAGTCGCGTGCGTCACAGAAGGGGACGTTCGGTAGGCCAATCAGAGGCCTACTGAACGTCACAGAAGGGGGCGTTCGGTTAGGCCTACTGGAGGCCCCCTTCTGTGACGCACGCAACTGAGGGCGGAAGCACAAAGGTTTTGCGATACCAGTCGCTCCAATGAACTGCAGAGGCCAATGAGGTATCTAGGTTTCTATATCTATGACAGTATCCACCTGTTTCCTAGGCCTTGTGTTTTCCACTTCCTGTCGGATTTAATTGGATATCATTAGTCATCTGACCGGTTTCATTGGATTTCATTGGATCAAAAGACAGGAAGTGGAACACAGTGAAAAGCCTAGGAAACAGGTGGATGAATAAATAAATAAAGGAACGGCTCCCTACTGCGAACCGAATCTCGTCGTTCGTTTTAAAGAGCCGTTCAAAAGACTCGATTCGTTCACGACCGGCACATCTCTAATAGAGGTATAATTAGCTCCGACGGAACCTCTCCCTCCGCTGTATAGCTCCGAGATGAGGTTCCTCGTTTGTTACTGCCGTCTGTTTTCGAAATGGTCGCACATTTTCCACTTTACATGTTTCTTACCCCTTTCTGCACATCGTATCCAAAAAGTAAAGCATTTCCGCCACTCTCTCAGATGTTTTAAGTTTTAACGCGCCATAAAAGCTATCCAACGGGTTGAAGAAAGTATTTAATTTGCCTCGGTTTTCATCCGGTTACATGGTTTTTAAGACATTGCGCAAGAGTTCCGCCCGTAGAGATAACATTACTGATTACCCTACTGGTCAAATGTTGAATTGCATCTTCTAATGCAAAATATTATGGAACCGGATGAAAACAGAGGCAAATTAAATACTTTCTTCAACCCATTGGATAGCTTTTATGGCGCGTTAAAACTTAAAACATCTGAGAGAGTGGCGGAAATGCTTTACTTTTTGGATACGATGTGCAGAAAGGGGTAAGAAACATGTAAAGTGGAAGACGTGCGACCATTTCGAAAACAGACGGCAGTAACAAACGAGGGACCTCATCTCGGAGCTATAGCCTACAGCGTACAGCGGAGGGTCACCAGACGTCTCCACCCAAGACAACTCAACCAGCCGCGAATTTGAGACAGCTGGACCCAAATCGACCGGGTCTAGTTGTCTGAACTAGTAGCTCTGTGTAACCCTAGAGGGTAGTAGAGTACAAGGTACAAGGTGACGGTGAGGGAGGTCCTGAGTATATTTATAGTATATTTAAGAGTAAATATTGTAAGCATGCTCCCCCAGTTGCATACTTTTTTTTAAGTAGTGTTTTTGTAAACCTTCTTTTCTAAATCATTTGAAAGTAGCAGATCTACACTAGTTGCCATCATTAAATGATGATGATGGCTTTTAGCCTTAGGAATGTGATTGATGTTGTTGATGGCCTGTGTCTCTGTGTTTCTCTGCATATAGCTGCATTCTATATACAGTTTTAACTTTAAAGGGACATTAAGCATGTATACAAGTCTTACATCCATCAAGCTATGGGGATGGATGATGGTGCTGATGATGGGTGCTAGCCTTAGGAATGTGATTGATGTTGATGGCCAGTGTCTCTGTGTTTCTCTGCATATATCTGCATTCTATATACAGTTTTAACTTTAAAGGGACATTAAGCATGTATACAAGTCTTACATCCATCAGTGTTTGAGGTGATGAAAAGGAAATAGGCTGAAGCTAAACATTTATGATAGCCTATCCTTCCTTAAATGTATAGCTCTCATTATTAACATTAAAAAGATATGCCAATAATAGAAATACCAGATCCTTTAGATTGATTGAAGTTTGCACAGGAAAAGGTACCAGTACAGTACATGAGTTTACTGTTACAAGGTCAACTAAAATGATATAACCCAAAAAAAAGCCTATAGTAACTGTAGTTACTAGTTACTTTCCATCAGTGTTTGAGGTGATGAAAAGGAAATAGGCTGAAGCTAAACATTTATGATAGCCTATCCTTCCTTAAACAAGGACACGGTCATATGCTGTGTAGCATACATATTCACCTTGTAAACAAAATGTAAGTAAGATGAAATATGCAATATAAATGCAATCCCAATTATAATATTTGCATCTCATATACGACAACACTGAACGTCACTTTATGATGTTCTGTAAACGTCCTCTGGGTGGCTCCCTTTAGCTTCCATTAGCCTCCATTAGCTTTGTAACGAGTGCAACAAAAACACCAACACAGTCCCACACCAATACAGTCTTGAAGCTAAAGCATTTATAGAAACTTATTATAACATGGCAACTTTGCACTTTACCTGAAAAGGGGAGAATAAAGAGTGCAAGAATAATTGTCAGACAACACAGATTGAGGATCGCCAGGCTGAACCAATTGATAATAGACACACTGTAAGGATTTAGAGCTGAGGTAAGGAGGTGTCTAATGGCTGTGCTTGAAAGCCTTATCACATCAAGAAGACATTAGGGCTTGAGGTAAGGAGGTGTCTATCTCAATGGCTGTGCTTGCTTGAAAGCCTTTGGGCTTGTTTCACCCTGACAGACAAATAATAATCGTTTGGTAAATCAATGTACATATTATTATTATTATCTCTCTCTCTCTCTCTCTCTCTCTCTCTCTCTCTCTCTCTCTCTCTCTCTCTCTCTCTCTCTCTCTCTCTCTCTCTCTCTCTCTCTCTCTCTCTCTCTCTCTCTCTCTCTCTCTCTCTCTCTCTCTCTCTCTCTCGCGGTCCGGGTCGAATTTGGGTCGAGTTGTCGGGTCCAAGCGGGTCGAAAGCGGGTCGACCTGTCCGGGTCGAATTGTCCCGGGTCGAAACGTCTGGTGACCCAGCGGAGGGAGAGGTTCCGTAGGGGCAGAGACAACACACACAACAACAAGGTCACGTCACATCCTGTACTCGACCCGGAAAGACCCTCTCATTGGCTGACAATCCTTAAAGTGCCATACACACACACACACAGTCTGCAGCGGGCCGCTACACTATACATATACATATACATATATAATGTTATATATTGTTATATATAAATTAATTATACATTACATTAATTATTGTAATAAAATGTTATATATTATAATATGTATTATAATGTATATGATATATTATACTATAATACATATTGTATTAATGATGACCTCTATGGTTCAATGGCTTCTTTTTACTGTAGAGGATACTCTTATTCTGAAGAGATCGTCGACCGGAAGTCTTATTTCTGATAAGTTATTTCTGCTCACGGAACACAGCTGTCTGTAGAACTGGAAGTGGAAGTGGAAGTTGAATACACCCTGCAGCGTCACTGCCCATAGAGTTAAAAAATACTGTGTTGTTGTAAAATCTATGGAGGCTGCGTCCAACTGACGAGACACACACACGTCCTAAAAAACAGGTGATTGATTGATTGAATACTTAGCAGTTTGCAAAATGGCGTGAGAGATATCACTTTAACGTTTTACTATCTTTGATTTAAAACGTTTCCCACTTTTGGCTGCCATGATCCGTGGAAGTCAGGGATGCAGCCGGGGGGATTAGACGTACTCAGTTCCATGGGGGGGGGGGGGGGGGGGGGGGGGCACAAATCACACATCATGTATGTATAGAAAATATGCATCATGTATATTTTTTGTTTTGATTGTATTGCTGTATTGTTGTATTGTGCTTTTAGTTAGGGAATTTTAACAAGATGTTTGGACCATCTGTGAAAAAATGTACTACCAATAGCTTAATTCACCAATGTGTTTTTATAGGTGTCTAGAATCACCTCTCAATTAATGCAAACCCAAATCCTCGCGGAAAATCCTGGAGAGCCAATCAAAGTTAAGGAGCAAAGAGAAAAATATGAAGAAAAAAAAAGTCTAAAATTAACTTGGGAGGTGTCTAACTAGGGGGTTTCAGGGGTGCTGAATCCATTCCAACCATTATTTTTGAGTAAAAATGTCTCCCTGGCCATCTAATATTGGTATATTGGTTATTGTTAGTGTATAATCAGTGTATAATCAATGGTAGGGGATTGGGGTGTTGTTGAATTGATTCTATTCTGAAAAATAAAACAAGAAAATATTGCTAAACACTTGATAAGAGTGTACACCTACTGTGCACATGCTCAGTGGGATACACTGTCTGCATGTGGGGAAGGAGCGGGAGTGTTGCATCCTGGCAAATATGTCTGGACGATTTTAAGGTACGGTAGTTTATCTACTTTTTGGCGTTTATTTTCCTCTGCTGGCAATACTTTTGATTACTGTGAATTTAGAATATCAAATTTCTCTAGCTTATTGCTTACATTGAACAACCATTAGTTAAACAATCATGACACTTGTCTTTTAGTAGACAACGTGGAAGAGGATTCTGTAGCTTGTGGCTTAAGGTGCTTCATCTGTAGTGGTCCTGAAACTGAGATTCAAAAACTCTCAAAAGTCACCCAAAAAGGCTATGCACAGATTTTGTCTTATTCTGAGAGTGTGGAGTTCAAGTGCTAGCTGGCACACTTGATCTACCATACTACTTGCATCCTTTGCAATGAAGGTATCAATGTTGGCACATTGAAAAGAAACCCTGGTAAGTCTTTTGTATGTAAGATTCAAATGGATTTTGATAATTGTTTTTCTTGCTCCTCATTGTAGGCTTCCACTCAAAGTCAAATAATTTAATCATGCACATACTGTATGTGGCTACCTTTTATCCAGACAGAGCTCGGCAGTTGTATCGTGCACCTGATAATGTCTACCAGGACCGACTGAAAAGGAGTTTGGTGCAGAGAGCAAAGCAACGAGGTGATGACTGGGGACTGGGGACTTCTGCCACCAGGCTGGTCGCCTGGTGGCAGAAGAGGCAGTATATCATATTCGATGCAGAAGAGACTTTGAGAACCCTGTTACAGTCTGAGGTAACATTATATGGATACACAATACAGCTGTACAATACAATTCACATTTCTTATCCTGAGGGAAGAAACATCATCTTTAATAGTGAAACTTTTGACTTCAAAATAATTTATTCTGCAAGATTGATATGGTTCCAGGAATGAGGGGGACTAATAAAGGATAAGAAATGTGAGTTGTATTATACAGCTGTATTGTGTATCCATATAATGTTACCTCAGACTTTGTAACAGGGTTCTCAAAGTGTCTTCTTCATCGAATATGATATACTGTCTCTTCTGCCACCAAATCTATAATACCAGACAGGCGACCAGTCCCCAGTCATCACCTCGTCGCTTTGCTCTCTGCATCAAACTCCTTTTCAGTCGGTCCTGGTAGACATTATCAGGTGCACGATACAACTGCCGAGCTCTGTCTGGATAAAAGGTAGCCACATACAGTATGTGCATGATTAAATTATTTGACTTAGAGTGGAAGCCTACAATGAGGAGCAAGAAAAACAATTATCAAAATCCATTTGAATCTTACATACAAAAGACTTACCAGGGTTTCTTTTCAATGTGCCAACATTGATACCTTCATTGCAAAGGATGCAAGTAGTATGGTAGATCAAGTGTGCCAGCTAGCACTTGAACTACTTGACCCAGACAATGCCCTGCGTCTTTTCCTCCTTTCTGGCCGTTGGTCTTGCTCATCTTGCTCTAAAGAATAGATTATGTTTAAAGTTTTTATTAAATTATGATGTCACTCACAACGTAGAATAGGATTGAAATCTGCAAGTGGCAACTTTCATCACAATGAAAAAAACATACGATTTCCACTGGATATATCTTAGTTTGGGGTCAGCTCCGTTTTTCCAGTCCTCATGTAGTCTTCTGATTAATGCTGCATCATCCACACTCTCAGAATAAGACAAAATCTGTGCATAGCCTTTTTGGGTGACTTTTGAGAGCTTTTGAATCTCAGTCTCAGGACCACTACAGATGAAGCACCTTAAGCCACAAGCTACAGAATCCTCTTCCATGTTGTCTACTAAAAGACAAGTGTCATGATTGTTTAACTAATGGTTGTTCAATGTAAGCAATAGGCTAGAGAAAATTGATATTCTAAATTCACAGTAATCAAAAGTTTTGCCAGCAGAGGAAAATAAACGCCAAAAAGTAGATAAACTACCGTACCTTAAAATCGTCCAGACATATTTGCCAGGATGCAACACTCCCGCTCCTTCCCCACATGCAGACAGTGTATCCCACTGAGCATGTGCACAGTAGGTGTACACTCTTATCAAGTGTTTAGCAATATTTTCTTGTTTTATTTTTCAGAATAGAATCAATTCAACAACACCCCAATCCCCTACCATTGATTATACACTGATTATACACTAACAATAACCAATATACCAATATTAGATGGCCAGGGAGACATTTTTACTCAAAAATAATGGTTGGAATGGATTCAGCACCCCTGAAACCCCCTAGTTAGACACCTCACAAGTTAATTTTAGACTTTTTTTTTCTTCATATTTTTCTCTTTGCTCCTTAACTTTGATTGGCTCTCCAGGATTTTCCACGAGGATTTGGGTTTGCATTAATTGAGAGGTGATTCTAGACACCTATAAGAACACATTGGTGAATTAAGCTATTGGTAGTACATTTTTTCACAGATGGTCCAAACATCTTGTTAAAATTCCCTAACTATTTCTGCTTTGGCAATGTAAACATATGTTTTCTCATGCCAATAAAGCCCTTTGAATTGAATTGAATGTCTAAATCTGCCACTTTAATCGTGAGGCCGTTTGTCCTGACTCCTGTATATGTGCGCGGCAGTGAGCCTGTCTGTACTGCTTTTAAATTTACCAGCAGCCAGTGGTTTAAAGTAACTAAGTACATTTACTCAAGTACTGTAGCTGCTGCTAGGGGCCTTAACACATTGACTGCCTAGATCGAGTTATCTCGATATTAAGAATCCAGCGCTTGACTGCCTAGATCGAGTTAACTCGATATTAGGTCTTTTCATTGGTATAAGGTAGATTGCAATCTTCCACAACCTGTGTATTAATATTAAGCTTCTACGACAAAAGAAAAGTCACATGATCGCAAAAGTCACATGATCTGAGCAAAACACTACAAATCCGGGTGCAGAACAACAGTCCCTGTGGCATTCTAAACAAACAGTGAGCAGAGACGGACGGACAGAGAAATAGAGTGAGAGAGAGCGAGAGACAGCGACTGAGAGACAGAGAAAGAGCAAGCGATCGTTAGTTAGTTAGTTAGTTTGGTAAAGTTAGGAGAGGTGCAAGATATATATATATAGGTGAGAGTAAGACGTTTATATAGTATAGTAGTACATAGATATATAGGTGAGAGTTAGGTGTACATATTTATAGGTGGGAGTCGGACTCGGGAGTATAGTTTTTAGGCGAGATGCGAAGAAAAAGCAAGGCCAAATGGCCTCGGAGAGACCCGACCCAAAGAACTATTTTGGAGACAATGTCCTTCACTGCTCCCCCGGGACCCCCATCACCACCGGGACCACCATCACGACCTGTGGAGGAACCACCACGACCTGAGAAGAAGCCGTCGGCGGTGGCGTCTTTCACCGCTCCCCCGCGACCACCTTCGCCACTAGCTGGGGGCTCCAAGGAGGTGAAGCAGGCGGCGTCTCTCACTACCCCCGAGGGATCTGTTGACGTGAAGCCATCTCTATCGGTGAAAGATACCTATGTCTTCACGTCAGCAGAACCCTCGTGGCGACCACCTCCGCCGCGACCACCTCCGCCGCGACCACCTCCGCCATTGGAGGGATCCGAGGAGGCGAAGACTGCTCCCCAGGGATCTGAGGAGACATCGGTGTCTTCGACCGTCCCCCGGCGCGGGCGGCAACGACCACGGAGGCCTAAGAAGCAACCACCCCCCCCACCACCTCCCCCACCACCTGCGGAGGTATCTGAGCCTGAGGAGGACACGAACCCACCGGTACCAGACCCCGATCCCGGGCACCGATTGCGTCGTAGCAAAAGACCGACTCCGAGGACCGTGTCATATCGCCCAGAACCAGACACTACTGACGGTGAAGAGAGCTCCGATTCGGATTGTTCTGGCAGCTGGGAGCCAAGCGAGCCAAGCCCAAGGAAACATTGTCTGGATCCGTTTACCAGTGGTAAGAATATCCTATATATATATATATCTTTTTTTTTTATCATATTTTACCTTTTGGTTGTACTCTGAAAATAGCAGATCTACAAGCTCACAACGCCTCGCGCTGCGACGCGTTGTGAGATTGTAAATCGGCTATGTTTTACCTGATATTTGTATAAAGTCTGTGGGGCACTACTTACTTATATCAACATATAAAATGGCACCAAACCATTCAATCGCATCACAACGTAGTGCTTTTATCTTGTTATGATCATTGAATGGTGCCATTTTATATTTTGATGAATTGAATACCTATGAATGGTTTCATCCTTTTTAGACAAATTGTTTGACTGGGCCTCTAACAACTGGAGGTGTGTGTAACACCTTATTTATATATGGACAATGTAGAAGCCCGGTGTGGATTTCTAGGATATTGCACTCTGGGTCAGCCAGTTATAAAATATGTATTTATTTTATTCTGTATCTATTTATATGCATGTGATTTATTTGAATATGTTGACGATGTAGCCTATGAATTTGTTGACTTGTAGATCTGGGGGTTTTTTTTGGGGGGGGGGGGTGGCATACTTCAAAGGGAAGAGGTCATGTCATGTCATGACAACAAATGTTTTGATTTTGTTGGGGGTCGACATGAGGCCATGTCAACAAAGTCTTTTGTAGTGTTGTGGGTCACATGAGGACATGTCAACAATGATTTTCAAATCCCTTTGATGGCTTTAGTTTTTGGGGTGGAGGCCAGGTGCACCGAGGCCCCCACCATCATAATAAATTTCATCAAAGGTCCCCTTATGTCCACAACATCAACAGTGTTTGATCTTGTTTACTTTCAGACGACGAAGATGAGTCTGATGAAGCAATGGCGTCGTCATCTCATCATAGGCCTACACAGTCTGCTAGGAATGGTAAGTCTGTTTCAAACATTTTCATTAGACAGTTGGTTTTTATAGATGCCATTTTCTTCATCACGTGTCCATTTGGTTCCATTTGTACACATCGTACTGTAATGGTAGCCTTGCCTAACCAGGCTACTGTATTTGGTCATTTAGGGCTAAACTCTGTTTGTGTTTGACACAGTGTCATACATATAATCTGGTCATACAATATAGACAAACACATACAGAGCCAGCCCTGGCTAAAAACCACACTCTGCAATGATACATGTCATTCATTCTAAGTTGCACAAAGTAATGCACCACCACCAGTGAATATAATTGTATATCTTATTTACCAAACTATTTTATGTTTTACTGTGATTTCAGACATGATGGATGTCGAGGAAGCAGGACCATCATGTTCAACCGCAGTACCAAGTGTCCGCCGTGAAAGAGGTGAGACAGTTTTCACAGCTGTACCACACAACAGGATTTTGACAGTACATCATACAACAAACACATACAGAGCCAGCCCATGTCATTCATGACATGATACATGTCATTCATTCTAAAGTTGCCATGCTGGCAGTGAATATAATTGTATATCTTATTTACCAAACTATTTTATGTTTTACTATGATTTCAGGCATGATGGATGTGGAGGAAACGGGACCATCACCTTCAACCGCAGTACCACGTGACGGGCGTAAAAGAGGTGAGACAGTTTTCACAGCTGTACCACACAACATGATTTTGACAGTACATTTTGATTCAGTTTTAGTCATAGTCTGTTGAATACAATTCCACATAGTGTCATAATCTGGACATACAATATAGACAAACACATACAGAGCCAGCCCTCGCTAAAACCCCACTCTGCAATGATAAATGTCACAAAATCATGTACCACAACAACATGATTTTGACAGTACATTTTGATTCAGTTTTAGTCATAGTCTGTTGAATAAAAGTCCATTTAGTTTTAGTCATATTTTCATATAAATCAACACTGCCACACAAACAAAAAAGATGTATTTTATGGTAATTGTGTATTTCTGTAATTCACAGGACATGGTGGGAGGCCGTCAGCTGTAGAGCCTGTGTGGAAGGACACAGATTGGGAACCTAGGGAGGACATCCCTTTCACTGCTAGTCCGGGTCCTAGAAATGCTGCGGCGGAGCTACATTCCACCATGCCTGTAGACTTTCTTTCACTTTTCCTCACTGATGAGCTGCTAGGGATGATAGTAGAGCAGACCAACCACTATGCTGACGTGTTCATCCAGGCCAGGAGTGAAGAAGAAGTGGCGCAGCATCCACAAAGCAGGGTGAAGGACTGGAAAGCGGTTTCAGTGGGGGAGCTGAAAAACTTTTTGGCCCTGTTGTTCCTCACTGGCCTTGTTCGAAAGCCTGTACTAGAGTACTATTGGTCGACCGATGACCCTGTACTCGCTTCGTTCTTCGGCAAAAAGATGCCACGCAACAGGTTCCAGATCATCTGGCGGTTTCTCCACTTCACCAACAATGAGGCTGACGCTGCCGCTCACGCCGCCGCCGCTGCCGCCGCCGAAGCTGCTGGTGAGGTTGCTGTTGTCGACAGGCTTTGTAAAATCAACCCGGTCTTGCTGTACCTGACAGACAAATTCAAGCAGATGTTTGTTCCAGGTCGTAACATCAGCATCGATGAGGGGATGCTTTTGTGGAGGGGACGCCTATCCTTCAGAGTGTACAACCCAATGAAGCCCACCAAGTATGGAATAAAGTCCTACATTCTGTGCGATTCTGGAACGGGGTACTGCTACTCAATGAAGCCATATTCTGGACAGTACTCTTCCCTACCAGACACAGTCATCTTTCTGTTGCAGGGTCTTACAGGGTACGGGTTTTCGTTGTTCATGGACAACTATTATAACTCCGTGAAGCTGTATGAACTCCTCCTTGAGAAGAACACCCATGCCTGTGGTACCATGAGGCTAAAAAGAGGAGAACCACAAGCCATGAGGGATGTGACGATGTCCAGCCTGAAAGTGGGACAACGTAAGATGCTTCACAATGGCAAAGTGATGTTATTGGCCTGGCGAGACAAACGCATCGTTCGATTGATCACAACCCAGCACAAGGATGAGATGGGCACCCAGATGGTGAGGCAGAAAAAACACAGCGACAAAGTGCCACAGGAGAAGCCAGTTTGTGTCCTTGAATACAACAAGAGTATGAATGCAGTTGACCGACTAGACCAAAACCTAAGCTATTATCCCTTCATCAGGAAGACAGCCAAGTGGAGCAGCAAGTTTGTGGTCTATTTATTCCAAATCGCAATGTACAACGCATTCGTACTCTACAAGACAAGGAATCCAGGTGGCGACTGTAAGTGCATGTATGACTTCATCCTCAGCGTTGTCAAGTCTTGGACCGCTGTGAGACATGCCCCTGTCCCAGCAGACCCGCCTGTCCCCCCCCCGGCCGCCTGTCAGCAGCAACCTCACCAGCAGCAACCTCACCAGCAGCAGCCTCACCAGCAGCCTCATCCTGCCCGCCCCTGCCGTCCCCCGGCCTCTCCGCCCCCCCCTGCCCCCCCCCTGCGTCCTTATGCACCAAGAAGTCGCGAACCTTGTGACCGATTGAGTGGCGATATGAAAGTCCATGAGCTTGTCTATTGTCCCCCCACTGCCAAAAACAAGCACCCAACAAAATGGTGCAGAGTTTGCACCAGGAGGGGAGAGCGGAGTGAGACAAGGTATCAGTGCAAAAGCTGTTTGGTACCCCTCCATGTTATTGATTGCTACCTTGATTACCATACTAAGGAGAAGTATTATTGAATCATTTTGATTGTATTTGTTTGTTTTATTTTCATTTTGTATTTATTTTGACTTTGATTTATTATGCTCTGAGCCAGCCAACAGTTGGCAGTGAATGTGCTGCTAATGTTTCTCACTGCCCCAAGGGATCTGAGTGCGTGATGCCATCTTTGTCGGTGAAAGACATCTATGCCATCACGTCCTCAGACCCTCACGGGGACCACCTCCGCCCTGAGCGATTGATTACCATACTAAGGAGAAGTATTATTGAATCATTTTGATTGTATTTGTTTGTTTTATTTTCATTTTGTATTTATTTTGACTTTGATTTATTATGCTCTGAGCCAGCCAACAGTTGGCAGTGAATGTGCTGCTAATGTTTCTCACTGCCCCAAGGGATCTGAGTGCGTGATGCCATCTTTGTCGGTGAAAGACATCTATGCCATCACGTCCTCAGACCCTCACGGGGACCACCTCCACCCTGAGCGATCTGAGGAGACATTGATGTGCTGGCCAGCAAAACACACAATGATGATATATTGTATTTTTTGTATGTTTTTTGTATGTTGTACTTTGTATGTTGTACTCCACTTGAAAGACATATAAAGTGTTCAAATGTGTCTGCCTGAGTCGTTTCAAACTTTTTCTGTAGACTGTTGGTTTTATATCATAGATATACAATTGCAAACTAGCAGGTCTTGTGTGCACAAATGGAACCAGTGAAATCAGTATCCTAATCTGAAGAAAACCTGGACATAGAATATAGACAGACACATACATAGCTAGCCCTATTTGACCATTACTGTCAACCCTACGGGTCCATTTAGTTCCATTTGCACACAATCAAGAGTTATGGGGGACTGATATTCAGTAATTGGGTTCTGTAGACTGTTGGTTTTATATCATAGATATACAATTGCAAACTAGCAGGTCTTGTGTGCACAAATGGAACCAGTGAAATCAGTATCCTAATCTGAAGAAAACCTGGACATAGAATATAGAAAGACACATACATAGCTAGCCCTATTTGACCATTACTGTCAACCCTATGGGTCCATTTAGTTCCATTTGCACACAATCAAGAGTTATGGGGGACTGATATTCAGTAATTGGGTGTTGTGATAAAAATAAGGCTGTATATAAAACTGTTTCACTATCTAAAAAGTCAAACATTTTCTGATTTTGCTTGGTTTTATGTCATAGATGCTATCTGGATCTCAGTGCTTGTCTGCATGGCATTCACAGAAAATAATTCCTCCTCACTTACCTTGCATACAGTCTATATGTCTATATGGTTTCTATCAGGGGGCATCAATATGTCTGTATTGGATGGATGGATGTGTCACAATGTAGGGATTTATTTTGACCACCAGAGGGGGACAGTGCAAAATCTCTCCCTGTGTGTGCGTGTGTGTGTGTGTGTGTGTGTGTGTGTGTGTGTGAAATTATAATGGTGTGTAAAACAAACTCAAACAATTGGCACAGATAATGCCAAGTCTTGACACACACACACACACACACACACACACACACACACACACACACACACACACACACACACACACACACACACACACACACACACACACACACACACACACACACACACACACTTCTTTTGATCTTATAACTTTGAAAAGAAAAACGTTGAAATGAGCTTGAGATTTGTTTATCAACAAGACACATGTTGATAAACGTTGATGTGAAAAAGCTATATAAAAGTATATTCAAAAGCACTTTCTCAGTGTTGTTAGTTTGAAAACAACAACTGTGCAGATGTCTGATGTCAGTAATGTGTCACTGAAGGTGAAAATATAAGGGTCTAATCACTGTTCTGCCTGAGAGAGAATGTTTCACAAAAGCCTCATTATCTCAGCTTCTAGATCCAGATAGCTGATTTTGGTGAAACCAAGCTATATTCAACTGCCAATAGCTAAAGAACAGAACATGCTAGGAACTCACTTTTTTTCCTGGCGAAAGTAGAGATTCTGATCTTTGTTTTGAGGTATTCCATGTGTTCATAGTCCTAGCACAAAATGTTCTGTGGGCCTAGATAGACTGGCCAGAAAGCTCAAAAATGGCTGGCACAGGCAGCTATGGCTGGTGTTTTAACTCTGGCAGTCAATGTGTTAATTACAGAATACATGCAGGTGCGTGTAATTAAGCTGTTCATTTTTTTAAAATCCATCTGTTGTAGACTTCCAGACATCCCTTTTTAAAAATCCATATGTATTTCATTAATCTGATTTAAAAAACCTTTTGTTTGACTATTTCATTCTCTTTTTATTTTCATTTAAAAAATCCATCTGTATTTCATTCAAAACAAAAAATAGTAGTAGTAGTAACCTATTCTTCATTTAAAAAATCCCATCTTTTTTTTTATCAGACTACTTAATTTTGCCTAGACCTTATTGCACTGTTCCCACCATAAGCCATTTATGTTGCCAATGAATGTACTCTTCAGGTGGAGCCGAGCCCTGGAGTCTGTCAAAGATAAACTACCCGATGTTTCAATTTGTAATGAGACCAGATCAACTTGAGACCGCTGCTACAAGAGTGGAGAAGACAACGTCAAGACGTAGGTTAATGAATGCTGATTTATTATTATGATAATGTTGCCTGCCGAATATAGACATAGACACAAATCTAAACTTCATGGAGTACATTTTTTTTGGAACCAAATTAACCTAAATAACCGAATTTAAGTAACAAAAAACGAAAATAATAGTTAATCAACTGCCAAAGAAACCATGCAATCGGTTGGTTGATAATTGCTCTCTGCGTCAACTGGAAGTGGTCGGATGGGCCGTGTCACGCGCGTACATGTTATTTTAATTGTCAATTAATTGATTGTGTTCCAGCTTGGATCAATGGAACGTAGATGTATTTGATCGATTTTGACAATAGGAAACTATAAAAGTCAGTCAGACTATAAAATACATGTTTGAGTCTTGATGGCAACAGGGTAGGGGGGGATATTTATTTTATATTAATGTTATATCATTAAATCTTAGGGTTTTGGCTAATATGTGGGGGCCCGCTTGGAATACCCTTGTGTCCCTTGGCCAACGGGTTGGCCGATATGTAGGTAGAGCTCTAGTTTGCAGTGGCATTTGCTTTACAGCAAAATGGCACATATGTCTTGTTGATGTGGTGGTCATTGTCAACAGCTGTTCTTATCTTATTTTAAACACATGGGGAAACGTCCGTCATTTAGCAAAATGTCAGCCACTAATCCTTATTTCCGTGGCGTGTTCCTTTCCAAAGGCTCTTCTTCTTGTCAAGTGTTGGCTGCTGTACTGGGCTAAGGGGGCTGATACAGAACAGAGACCATCATGGCCTCTGGTAAGAACAAGAGCAAGGGCTCTCTGGTGCTCCACAAGGTGATCATGGTGGGCAGTGGAAGCGTGGCGAAGTCTGCCCTCACCCTGCAGTTCATGTACGATGAGGTGAGTTATGCTGGAACTCTGTCAACTTTTGCATATTTTTTTAAGTGAAGCGTGAGCTTGTGGATCGGCTCTTTTAAATATTTTTGTACACCACCATTGTACAACTAAGTATGATACAGGGTTAAATGTCTAATCGAGTTAGTCGATAATAATAAATCAATTACAATGTTTTCATATCGATTTATAGATATATAAAACATTTAAAAAAAAGAAATGTGCTTCTCAATTATACGATTAACCTTCATGAGCAAGGTTGGTTCTAAATATCGGTTTCGATACAGGTATATGTTCGGTTAATTTCCCAGCCCAACTGTGACAATCTCAAGGAGATTGAATTGTGTGCGTGACTCACACAATGCAGAATTCAATCTCCTTGAGTGAGTAGACATAATGGAAGGTCACACATGGGAGAGGATAGAATGCAACAAATGTATCGGAACAATTCATGAATAACTTGCGACAGGCTGTGTTTGTGATTATATAGTATATAGCTAAGGGACCCAAAAGTCTGGCATCATCGGGTTCTAAATGCTAGTGATCATGATGATAAAGATAATGAAAACTTTATTGTCCATAAAATTTGTATTTTATATTTTTATTGAATTTTTAAAATTTTCCATATACAACAACTGACAGACATACTCTTAACAAAACAGGACAAACATGGTCAAACATGTATGGGGGGGGGGGGGGGTCCTCCAGTTCCATATTTCACCATCGGTAGAAAAACAAGTAGAAAAACAGAAAAAGCATAGCCAGGCACTTAAGACAGGTCACCACACTCCATGTAGCTCATTGTCCATAAAATGTAATGGAAATTTGCCATTGGCATACTGGCATCCAATATACATAAATACACAAATGCGATAAGATTCAGCTAAAATACATTCCCTTAACTTTATTATTATCATTATTATTGATGATTATAATAATGATGACTACATTCATATCTTGTATACAGCTTTGTGGTTGTTAAAGGAGAGTGCCGGTCATTTTAGGCAGAACCTGGCGTGTGCCAGATTTTGTGAGAGAAACAAGCAACCAGCGTCATGTCGTTCTGCACGAACGGTAGCTCATGCGGGTCATTCAGCGTATGTTTGAGTACCATGAGACTCCACGATGAGTAGTAGTAGGAAAAAAAAAGAACATTGCATCGGTCAATATAGACGATTTTCACTCTTACACACGTCTCCCATTATGCCGCTGCAAGGGGTCTGCAGAATGGACAACAGGGGCAGATCTGGAATTATTCAACGATCCTTTGTATGTTGGTGAGTGATTAGTGACACTCTCCTTTAAATGTACGTATGGGTCTCTCCATCCAGTACACGGAGGACTACTGGCCCACCAAAGCGGACAGCTACAGGAAGAAGGTGGTCCTGGACGGGGAGGAGGTGCAGATAGACATCCTGGACGCGGCGGGACAGTGCGACTACACCGCCATCAGAGACAACTACTTCCGTAGCGGAGAGGGCTTCCTGCTGGTCTTCTCCATCACTGAGCACGAGTCCTTCACCGCTACCCTAGAGTTCAGGTGAGGAAACCGTAAAGCTACTGGTTACCAAACCTTTTTAATTTCAAAGACTCCTACTTTAGTATGCATTAAGCCACAGACCCCCATAACTCTTGAGTGGAACCAAATTGACCCGTAACATTTTTGAAAATGTTTGCCTATAATGACATGCCGAACATAGGGACGCCAGGTTGAACGTGTTTGAAAATTGGGACACAGTGGCTGCATGATTGCCAATATATCGGTCGGGCTCTATTGTAATATTGGAAATTCTGCACAGGCTGTCAAAATAACCAATTTAAACAGCTGTTTCACAGCAGAATATCATTTTATCACCCTGTTGTTACTACAGATATCTGTAGGAACATGTCATTACCTTAAAAGTTGCGATACGAAGTTGAAAAATAGGTCGCCCCGACACCCAAAGTCCTGGATGGTAACGCTGTGTAACTGAGTCCTGAGCTACAGTGATGGCTGGGGGGTCACAGATGCGGCTAGTATGGGTGCTACAAAAAAAATCCCTCTGACTGTGTGTGTGCGTGCGTGCGTGCGTGCGTGCGTGTGTGAATCTCAGGGAGCAGATCCTGCGTGTGAAGGGAGAGGGCATTCCTCTGTTGCTGGTGGGGAACAATTCGGACCTGGAGGATCAGAGGCAGGTGTCGTTTGACGAGGCGACGGCCTGCGCTGCTGAGTGGGGCGTCCAGTATGTGGAGACCTCCTCCAAGACACGAGCCAACGTGGACAAGGTAGCTAACCTCCTTTTCACTGTACACCTTATACTGTAGGAGCTGGTCTGGTCTGATCATATGGAGAGATCCACATTTTTTTTAAAGCATTTCTTTTTTTTACTCAGGTTAGGGACGCACACAACATTTTCACCAGAGCCAGTGTAGCAAATGTGTGCCTATTTAAATTCATAAGTAATGTGAAAGGGATCTAACTAATTTGAGGTATTTGAAAAAACAGACAAAACCTTGGCTATTAGAAAAGGTTTTCTTTGTAAAAGGTTGAATGTCTAGGAGTAGATAGTCATTTATTTTATGTATGTAATTTATTTTGTATTGTAAAGTGCTAACTATTAATTGTTGCTTGTGAGATGACCACGATGGAAATAAGTCTCAGGACATTGTTGTGTTTATCCTTGAACTGCTTTAACCTTGCAGTTTTTTTGCATTTCAAATAAACTAAACTAGTTCCTAGCGCATAAGACTCACAAGTAGTCTCTAAATGCTTCACTCAATAGACACATCTCCCACTTTTCATATCTAAAACTGAGTGGAATTAATTATTTTTTTAAACTGCATCGCAGAACCAATGCAAATTCTTCAGGGCGGTCCCTCATATTGGGGCAGAGACATTATAACTGACATATAATATTCACATTACAATATACACAGTCAAATTAGTCAATATTATATATGAAAATGACAGACAATATGGGAATTTTATACAATTTATGTTGAACTCATTATTAGTACATGAGTTTATGTTCGTCATAAATGTACCGCCTCGACTTCCCAAACAGTAACAGTTTGCTGTGCAAACAGTTCCCTATTTGTATCATGGTAGTTTTGTTTTGATTATCATTGGTCTTGTACATTAAGTTAATTTGAAGCATCCTGCTTCAAATCAATAGTGTTTAATAATTACAATTATCTCTCTCAATCCCTCTCCACTTTCTCTCTCTTTCTCCAACTCTCTTCTCCAACTCTCTTCTCCAACTCTCTCTCTCTCTCTCTCTCTCTCTCTCTCTCTCTCTCTCTCTCTCTCTCTTAGGTGTTCTTTGACATCATGCGTGAAATTCGGGACAAAAAACTGGGAAAGCAAAGCAAGAGCAAAGATAAAAAAGGTGAGAGCGGCAGGGAGAACAAGCAGAGAAGAAGCAGAAGTGCAAAGAAAAATATAGCTGCAAGCAGCGATAATACGGGGCCAGGGATTGCAGAGAGAAGAAAGAAAGAAGCAATGATAAGTAATATGCACAATAAGCCATAGAAACATAGAAGACTGAACTTGAGAGAAAGAAGACCATGCAATTAACAAATGAGCATTTTAAACCCATAACCCTAACCTCAGTAAAACTATGCCTTCCCCTAAGTCATTCCGTCCCTGATGGACCAGGCCTCTGTTTTGCTAACTACTCTACATCAATGGTTCCCTAACCATCTACCGATAGAGAAATTGTACGTCTCCTCGGAATAGAAACTAGTGAAAGTAGTCGCTCTACAAGCTCACAAAACGTTGTTATCTGAAAGGTTGTGAGATTGTAGATCAGCTATTTTTTTTTCAGACTGAAGTATATCATACATTGTACGCATTACAGGTTATCTTTAACAATTGCGTATGCATTATTGACACAATCATGAGAGAGAGAGAGAGAGAGAGAGAGAGAGAGAGAGAGAGAGAGAGAGAGAGAGAGAGAGAGAGAGAGAGAGAGAGAGAGAGAGAGAGAGAGAGAGAGAGAGAGAGAGAGAGAGAGAGAGAGAGAGAGAGAGAGAGAGACCCTTTCACCAATTGGAGTAAGATTGGTTTCTGAATAATTGTCATAAAACTGCAATATTCATTGGCTCATTAAAGCTGAATTTTTTCACTTAAAAAATCAGCTCCCTATAGAGCGTCGCAGTTCCCGCCCACTTCCTGGTGCCGGAAGTAAATACTCAATGCATTTTTCCCATTGACTTTTACAAAAATATTTATATAAATTAATTTAAGCCTAGAATCAAGCTATCCAGGATAGCGGTGAATCATGACCATAAAACGTTTGATTCTGTGAAAAAACTTTTTTGAAAACGGCAAAACAAAGGGTATTTATTAAATATAGTATATCATATCATTAAATATAAAATTTTAAAAAATCACAGAAAAAATGGTTTTATGGTCATGATTCACCGCTATCCTGGATAGCTTGATTCTAAATATTTTTGGAAAAGTCAATGGGAAAAATGCATTGAGTATTTACTTCCGGCACCAGGAAGTGGCCGAACTGCGATGCTCTATTTTATGTCGGCATAGGTCCAAAGTTCATGTGTAAAAGGTCCAAAGTTCATGTGTAAAAAGTTTCGTGCAAGTTGCTCAAAAATCCCAGGATTCCATAGATTTTAACTGTTTTTCATATAATTCAAAATGGTGGGAGATCTAAAGGTCAGAGGTCAAAAGTCAGAGTGTGAAAGTTGTTCATCATGAGGTAACAGTAACAATAAGTAACAGTATAAGTACTCAGTACTCTATAGGTATAAGTATAAGTACTCAGTACTCGTATAAGTACTCAGTACTCTATAGGTATAAGTAACAGTATAAGTACTCAGTACTCTATAGGTATAAGTAACAGCGTCTCCGCTATATGGCGGCTGCCAATGGACCCTTCGCTAAACCCCACCCCATAAGCGATTGTCCAATGCTAGCTTAGCAACCGTTAAAGCTGGCATATCGTCTGGCATTCTGCTCTCAATGTTATTTCGCCCGCACACACACAGTCATTTGCAACATAATAGCAAGCATAGCAATACCACAATAACGCAATGGTGACTATGAACCAGCAACAGATTCCACGTACATACCCAGAAAACGGTTGTAGGGTGCTTTTCCCAAGCTGAAATCTGCACTTAAACTGCAAGGCTGCATGGCTGTGTTGTTCAACACATACACAGTTTAACGTCGGGAAAGTTACACGACTCACCCGCCCAGGTGGTGTCAATGATACTAATCACATAATCGTAACAGAATTCAGAATCACAGCACTGCCTGTTTCGGATTTCCCACGTAAAAGTATATTAATGCATTTGTTTGTCTATTTATTAACTGCTACTGTAGTCTTCAACCTGGTGTTTGCACTTTTTCCATTTACGATCCGTACATCTATATAAACGTTCAGATTTCAAATATAAAGTGCTTACCCCATGGCCACGGATGTTACAATTATGCACGGTATATTACCCATATATTCCGTATTGTTCAATAAAAAGCATTTTAATGCGGTCGGTGGCCATTTTCTCATAGTTATAATGTGCAATCGAAGTGCAATACACCTCCCAACTGATAGCGTCGCGCAGTTGAAAGTATATGGAGAAAATGGCCACCGATAAAATTTAAAATACTTTTTATTGATTAATACAGATGATACAGGTACTTCTGAGAGCCCGTACATAAATGTAACATCCGTGGCCATGGGGTAAGTGCTTTATATTTGAAATATGAACGTTTATGTAGATGTACGGGCCGTAAAAGGAGAAAGTGCAAACACCAGGTTGAAGTTCATCCATGACGGTCGTGACAGTCGACCGTCGTGTATCCATGGCTATTACTCCCTCTAACATTTCCTGTGTTTTTCGTTTACTGAAATAATGTCATGCACATGTGTCCAGAGCATAGCCTACTGCAGGCCTTGTTGACTAGATTTAGAAGAGATTTTGAAGCTCTTGCTCCTGAAATGATCGATTATTTTTAAGGGGAAAAGCTATCATTTAACATGCAAGTCGATGGGTGAGAAGCTTGCCAGGCCTAGGTCTGACGGAGTGGAGTGGGTGGGGCTTAGCAAAGGGTCCATTACATCAGAGACGGCACAATGCTTTGCCAGCCTTTTTGACCATAGACATTAAGGTAGACGTCTCTTCCGGCTCTGAGGCATCTGTATTTTCGGGCCATTTTAGAGAAGTGTTGCTCATTCCATGATTGCACGATCCTTACAAATTATACCTTGTTGTAAAGGTGACTAATCAACGATAAAAACAATATAAAATACAATACCAATTGTTATTATTGAAACAGAGATATAATCGGCAAAAGTTAAGTTTCAGAACTTAGTGAGGAGTTTTAGTTAGCTAAATAAAATTTAGTATGAAATATAGTAATTCTAGCCCCTCTAATTCATAGCCTTCTATAACTTAGAGAGCCTAAACTTATGCACCAATTAAAGTCATGTTGCTGTGACATGATCAACACACTTCAAATGATGAATTTATAAATACATGCTGCCATTGTCTTTCTTTCTTTCCTTCTTTCTTTCTTTCTTTCTTTCTTTCTTTCTTTCTTTCTTTCAGATGATCTCATAACAAATGATGTAGAAATCCGGATTGTGATGGTGGGGAAGACTGGAGCTGGAAAGAGTGCCACTGGAAACACCATCCTGGGTTCTGAAGCATTTGCAGCTGAGTTTTCACCCATTTCTGTGACAAAGACCTGTAGTCAGGCCAGTGGTGTAGTGGATGATAGAAAGGTTTCTGTTATTGACACTCCAGGCTTGTTTGACACTGGGTTCAGTAATACTGAAACCATTAAAGAGGTCACAAACTGTATTACTTTTGCTGCTCCTGGTCCTCATGTGTTCCTGGCTGTGATTAAACTAGGGAGATACACAGATGAGGAGAAGAACGTTGTGGCAAAGATTCAGGAAAAATTTGGACAAAGTTCAGACAAATACACCATTATTCTCTTCACTCATGGTGATGATCTTGAAGGTTCAATTGAAGAACGTGTGAATGAATCTCCAGAACTAAAGGAATTAATCAGAAAATATAGTGATTGTTATCATGTCTTTAACAACGAAAGCAAGGATCGCTCTCAGGTCACTGAGCTACTGGAGAAAATCAACCAGATGGTGAAGAATAACGGTGGAAGCCACTACACCAACCAGATGTTCCAAGAAGCAGCAAGGAAACAAGGTGAGAATTCAATTCAATTCAAACTTTATTCCAGACACACAGGGGGTCCATATAGCATACATATAGGAACAACATACAAGTAAAAAAAACAAAAAACATAAAAACAACACATTATACATCCTATAATACAATTCGCAAACCTGCGCATGCGTCAAGTGCCTCTGCATGCAGTTTGCCTCCAACTGCTTGCACGCAAAACCAAGCATGCGTGGACATTGTCTGTGCCGTTCATCCGTTTGCGAGGGCAACACACGCGACGCGACCACTTCGCTTCAACCCTCGCCGTTGCTTTCACTTTGCTCATGTCTCTCTATCACATCACACTCACGCTAATATGTCATGTACATCCCACACAAAACATTAAAACACGCCAGTGTCTCAAGGCAGCCGTTAACAACACCGAGTCGGCATCTGGGTTGCCACGTTGGGGGGGGCAGACAAGCAGACAGGTCAGTGTTGCCAGATGTGCGCCAGAAACAAGCAACCACCTTCATGAAAAAAAAAAAAAACTTTTTTGGGGGACATTTTTATCCCACGATTTTGAAACCCCAAAATAAGCGAGCCCTGGGCGCCGGGACCTCTAGTAACAATACAATACAAAGACTTAAAATCACACATAGAGCCTGGCTCTCCAGTGTTTCCGCAGCCTGGACGAGTGCTGGAGACAGCTCTTCCCAGGATTGACTAAATCCTCAATAATACTGTTCCGGGACTCATTCAGACGGGACATGAAACCATACATGGAGTGTCTTAAGAGAGCCTCACAAGTGTGGATACCACAGGTCACAAATAAGTGACTGGCACTATGCCATCTAGGGACCTTAAGAGGAATCCTCAAGCATCATTGTATGCCACCTTAAGCCTACGCATGCTACCTTTCTTGTACGTGCACCACAAGAAGGCTGTATGCATGGGAGTGCAAAATGCTTTAAAAAGAGCACATTTAACAGGATCAGAACACATACTGAACCTTCGAAGCAGCATATTGGCCTGAGCATAAAGTATGCGGCATTGCCTAGAGATATCTCTATCATCTTGGAGATTGGCGGTAAAAATGTGGCCCAGATACTTAATTTCCTGGCACAAAGATAAACGACTGTCACTTAGGGAAAAGGCTGGAAAAGACGATTTCTTGTCCTCATGGCTTCTCACAATCATGACACTACTTTTTTTCATTGCCATACTTAGAGCAGACTTTCAAAAGCTGCTGTAACCCTCCACTGTAGGGACTTAGCACGACCAGGTCATCAGCATACATCAGGTGATTGATGATAGAGTTACCTACCAGACAGCCCGTATTGCACTTATTTAATTCAAAAGATAGATCATTCATATAAACATTAAATAAAATTGGAGACATAATCCCCCCTTGGCGTACCCCATTGCTAACAGAGAACTGGGCAGATAATGCATTACCCAATTTGACTTGCATTTTCTGATTTGCATACCAAAACACCAGTATTCGTACTGTGTCTCGGTGTGCCTCTATCAAGCAGTTTCTGAAACAGTTTGAAGTGGTTAATCCTGTCAAAAGCTCGAGATGCATCAATGAAGCATAGGAAAACAGTGGAATTATGGCTACTGTAGCTGGCAATCATTTATTTAAGTGCAAATATGCATAAGTCTGTGCCGTGTTTCTTTTTAAATCCAAACTGGTTATCTGCAGTCAGGACAAACACTTCAAGGCGCACAAGCAAGATTCTCTCCAAAACTTTGGAGAGGATGCTGGCCAGAGCGATAGGTCTATAGTTTTCAATGCTGTTTAGTTTACCTGCCTTGTCTTTAAGGACAGGTACTAATTGTACAGAAGTGATTGCTTCTGATAGGACACCATGACCCATCAGACCTGTGAAGCACAAGGCCAGTAAAGGGCAGATTTTGTTGCTTGCAAATCTGAGATGCTCTGCTGTGATGTGATCCATGCCACATGCCTTGTTGTTGTCTAACAACCTAATGGCATCAACCACATCATCAGACCTGATCAATACACTTTCTGATGGATCAACCTGATCTACTGCCACAGTGCCACTTTTTACACAGTTAAATAAGTTGTGATAGTGTTTTCTCCATACCTCAGCTATTTCAACCGGGCCACATGCGCCCTCTATGTTAGAGGGTAGGGATGTTTTACTGTTGTTAATTACTTTGACGTCTTTCCATAAATCATACAGGTCTTTACTTTGTAGCTTACTAGCAAGAGAGCTCTCAGAGTGTTCTCCTGTCTTTTTACAGATTAAACAGCATATTTAAATTTAGCATTGGAGAGTTTCTTCTCCTCAAACACTGAACCTTGTCTAGGCCTACCAGAGTCATTCCAGCGTTTGAATGCTACCCTGGTCGCCACATGATGCTCAGCTACAAAAGTATGCCAACCAGGCTTGATGTTGTGCACCGTTTTTCCCCTTTTTTACAGAGCTGCCTACCAGAGGCAACGAGAGCCTCCACAATGTTATTATACATGACACAGAGTTGGATGCCATGTTGCACGTTTTTGCAGTTCAGATTATCACAGTACAGTGCCTCCTTAGGCAGGACAATGTTATCAAGCAGGTTATCAGTGGAGCAGTGTAACAGTCAATATCCTCACTGGTTAATTTTGACCAGTCTACCCTCCCTGAGTTAACCAGGATCAATGTTGATAGAGGTGGGGAGATTGACAATATTAATATTCGTTACCATAGGCATATGATCTGAAATGGCCAGCCCATAACACACCTCTATGTTGTCTATACAGGCATGAGCATCAGCTGTGCTTAAACAATGGTCAAGCCATGACGTTGTGTGCCATGCGCCACTAATAAAAGTAAAAGTATTGTCAGGCAACATAGATTTACTCGAAAGGGTCAAATTTGAATCTTTACAAAACTGGGACAGGTGCTTAGAAAACATAGCATTGTTATCTGATATATCAGCATTAAAATCACCAATAGCAAACACACACATGTAGAGTCATTGACCTGAATGAAGGACTGTATAAATGCTAGTCTATTCAGAAATTCATCTTCAGATTGTGCTGACTCATACGGCATGTAGACATTCATAAGTGTAAATGTCTTGCCATCACCGGTTATTTCTATCGCTATGGCCCAATCAACATTAAGTCTGACCACTTTCACAGCTTTGTCAAATTTAGAGTTCCACATAATTGCTACACCACCAGGTATTCTCCCCCTAGTTATTTTATATTTATATTTATATTTTATTGCTACACCACCAGGTATTCTCCCCCTAGTTATTTTATATTTATATTTATATTTTATTGCTACACCACCAGGTATTCTTCCCCTAGTTATTTTAGAGGACAGGTCAGTGGTGGACTACCCAGCACCATGGAAGTTGACATGTAATGAGTTCAGTTTATCCAGATCTTGCTTGGATAGCCATGTCTCCTGTAGGCACATTATGTCACACTCTTCCAACAGAGAGTCAACAACTAAGCGTCTTGCTTTATCAGCAGCACTGTGTCCCACACGGAGGCCGCATTATATGAAACAATATTCATGACAGGTGCGTGGGGTTTTGAGGTAGTGACCCCACAATAGGGTTGCCAACAGTCCCGTATTAGCGCGGACGCCCCGTATTTGAGCCAAAAGGGGCGTGTCCCGTACGGGACTTTGTTTGTCACGGACTCCGGTGTAAAGGGAAAAATAAAAAATATATTTCTGTTTGCGCACACTGCAGTGTGTCTGGCTGCGTGTTTGTGTGCTGTATGCAAAGGGCGCTAGGACCGCTCAGTTGACAGGGCAGGCACAGTGCTCGCACGCGTGCGTGTGCGTGTGTGTGTGTGTGTGTGTGTGTGTGAGATTTTCTCCGGTGGGCGCGGCATCATTGTTTGTGTGGCATGTCAGCCTGTTCCCAACCCTAACCCTAACCCTAAAACCGAAATAAAGTAACAAAAAAAGTAACTTTATCTGCGGGAAACCCCGAAAAAAATAGGGTTGCCAACAATAGGGTTGCCAACAGTCCCGTATTAGCCGGGACGCCCCGTATTTGAGCCAAAAGGGGCGTGTCCCGTACGGGACTTTGTTTGTCCCGGACTCCGGTGTAAAGGGAAAAATAAAAAATATATTTCTGTTTGCGCACACTGCAGTGTGTCTGGCTGCGTGTTTGTGTGCTGTATGCAAAGGGCGCTAGGACCGCTCAGTTGACAGGGCAGGCACAGTGCTCGCACGCGTGTGTGTGTGTGTGTGTGTGTGTGTGTGTGTGAGATTTTCTCCGGTGGTCGCGGCATCATTGTTTGTGTGGCATGTCAGCCTGTTCCCAACCCTAACCCTAAAACCAAAATAAAGTAACAAAAAAAGTAACTTTATCCGCGGGAAACCCGAAAAAAATTGCGCGCGCACGCACGAGGGACACATGCATGCATGTGTCCCGTTTCTCCAGTTCTGGATGTTGGCAACCCTACCCCACAACAGCACGAATATTGGCTCCAATAACTCCAGACTTGCGCGGCTCAAAGTAGCGCCGTAAAAGTGCACCCTCCGGCCAGATATCGGGACTGTACATTTCACTGACCTCATTGCATTCTGCATTGACTTTAAATGAGCCAAATCTACTGTTTTTTGTCTCAATCTTATGACATCACGGCCAAGTTGACTTTTAAGATAGTCAGATAATATTACGGGTTCCAAGTCAGGGTGAAATTTGGTGGCAAACACACTTACTAATTTGGTTTGAATTATTTTGATGGTACTCACAGCACCCGTACCAATAATAGCCGCAGCAGCAGGTTTCCTCACCCGTCCGTCCTACGGAGCTCCCCGCTCCCTTTACAACCGCAGATGAAACGCCGGGTCTTCTTCACCCGTCCAGCTGACATGGGAGGCCGTTGACCTGGTCCAGCCCACTCGGTCGCTGGTCCTTGTCGACGCCGCTCGCTCTTTACCAAAGCACTCCATTCAGCCGGTGGCACGTCTGTACTCCCCGCTGGCGCTGATGCTTCACTCAAGTCCAGTGCAGTCCCCGGTGGGTCCGGTGGAGCAGTCCCTGGTGGGTCATCAGCCGGGGCAGCAGCCTGGTCCTCATGTCGCGCCGGATCAGAAAAGACAGGACGCTCCAGAGCACTCAGTCGAGCGTTGATGGCCACAGTATCAGCGCGAACACACTCACATATGTCAGCCTGGCAACCCGATACATGTTTCAGTGCACAGACTTCTGAGTATACACAAATCCACGGAGCGCTGCCCTGTAGGTGGCGCCGCCATTGCTGCGGTGTCAAACTCAGTCAGCTGCTGCTGAGGTTCTGTCCGTATGTTCACGTTACTCCTTACCTGCTTGGCTGTTGGAGCAGCCATAAACCACACAGGTTCATCCCGATTTTCAGTACATCTTTGTAAAGTTAGTGTTAGTAAAAGTTAGTAAAAAGCAGGTAAAAGAGTAACGTGAGCAGTCAGTGTCTGCAGCTGACTGACACCGCAGCAATGGCGGCGCCCCCTACAGGGCAGCGCTCCGTGGATTTGTGTATAGCTGCTCCATTGATACATCCATGCTGGAATAAGATACTGGAGGTAGATCGTCCAGGTAGTGGGAAACAAATCGGGGAACATCCTCCCCACATTCATTCAACACCCTAAGACAGAGCTTTATATTACTGGCATCTTTGTTTTGCCCTTTGTGTGTAATGCAGCGAAGTGTAGTAGAGGGACAGACTTCAAACAGCATTTTCTTAGATGAGTCAAACGTGTTTACTGCCAGCAACACAATGTCACCCTGGCTTAAGGTCTTGATTTTTATAGGCAAGAAGTTAAGCAGCTCATCTTCAACAATAACTTGCCCATCAGTTGTCTTGTAGGTGACAGGTTTAACACGTGAATGTACACGTTTAGCAGCCGGTCCACGGCCAGCCGAGTCCATGTCCGTCACGGTACCATCCGCCATTATGTACTTCCAATTTCACGCCCGGTTCCTGGCTTAGAACGAGCCACACGGGGTAGGAGAGACTAGTCCCGTAGAGAGTTCAGGGCTCTGTACTGGAGTGTTCCCTGCTCTTGCGGTTATTAATGCACCTAATCCAGCCCGGTTTCTGGCTAAAAGCGAGCCACGCCGAGCTAGAAAAAGTGTGTTTGTTTGTTTGTTTCGCCAGAATATCCACTGTGGTGCCGTAGAGTGTTCAGGGCTCTTGTGGATGGAGGGTTCCCTGCTCTTTCGGTTCACCAATGCACTTAATCCAGCCCGGTTCCTGGCTAAAGGCGAGTCACACCGAGCTAGAAAAAGTTTGTTAGCGTCCGTGGAGCTAGCTTTGGCTACCACTTTAGTGCTCATGAAACATATGAAAAGCTTATAAAATAAAAGACTTAAACGAAACATGTCTTCTATAAAAAGCCAAACATTTCACTAGGATTTCTTTAGCAGTTTTAGATCCATAGCAGCACCGTACTATTCCTGGTGTCAACTTTAGCCTTTGCTCGATGCGCCTGCTGCTGCTTGCTGCTGCCTGTATCAGTGTAGTGAGAGAAACCAGTCATTACTCATGAACTCTTTGACTGTCAGAGTAATAGTATAATAGTGCGCTACTGCTGCCAGCAAACCCCCTGGGACCCCCTCAAGGACCCCTGGGGGTCCTCGGACCCCCTTTGATGATTAGTAGTGTAATGTGCATATGTAAACTCTAAACTAAAAGTTCGGAAACGTAACTTTGGTCGATTTATTTCTCCCCTTCAGTAATGCCAATTTGTATTTTTTATCATTGATTTAGTCACCTTTACAATGTGTAAAGGTCAGTGTGACAGTGTGCCAGTCACAGGTGTGTGACTGGCACCTGAGCATGGGTTCTGCAACTTTGTTGAGTTTGTGTGTATGCTCCAAGCAGCAACATTGCCCCCATGGAAAGATGCCACGTTTGTCCCTTAAGGATAAGACCTGTGCAATGGGGCAAGTGGAAGATGGTGTTCTGTTACGCAGAGTGGCAGCATTATTTGGTGTCAGCCCTGGTACCATTCTGTGAGACTGGTAAAGTCATGGCGGTACCAGGAAGACAACACTCCAAGAAGACTGGTTGATTCACTGAGGGACCATAGGGTTTTTATCTTCCAGAGATCTCTGTCAAAGTTGCAAGACCCATGCTCAGGTGCCAGTCACACACCTGTGACTGGCACTCACCGGCCAGCAGGTATGTGCCAGTCACAGGTGTGGCAGGACGCTCAAAACGACAGTGATTACCAACAGAAGAATATTGGGGCATTTTGGTAACTTCTTTGGAGGCGCTACCCACATGTTTAGCTGTGTTGCTCATTCCACGATTGCACGATCCTTACAAGTTATACATCGTTGTAAAGGTGACAAATTTTAGTTTAGTTTAGTTTATTTCAGTCAATTTTGTGGTAACATTACAGTAATAGGTCATTAAAAAAAACTAGTTTATTAAGAAAAGAAGACCACATTTTTGACCAAAAATCGAATCAACGATAAAAACAATATAAAATACAATACCAATTGTTATTATTGGAACTGAGAAATAATAGGCAAAAGTTACGTTTCTGAACTTTGTGAGTTTCAAATGATGAATTTATAAATACATGCTGCCATTTTGTTTCTTTCTTTCTTTCTTTCTTTATTTCTTTCTTCAGATGATCTCATAACAAATGATGAAGAAATCCGGATTGTGCTGGTGGGGAAGACTGGAGCTGGAAAAAGTGCCACAGGAAACACCATCCTGGGACCTGAAACATTTGAATCCAAGTTTGGATTCAAATCAGTGACAAAGACCTGTAGGCAGGCCAGTGGTAAAGTGGATGGTAGAAAGGTTTCTGTTATTGACACTCCAGGCTTGTTTGACACGAAGTTCAGTAATAATGAAACCATTCAAGAGGTCACAAACTGTATTAGTTGTGCTGCTCCTGGTCCTCATGTGTTACTGACTGTGATCCCACTAGACAGATACACAGATGAGCAGAGGAAAGTTGTAGCAAAGATTCAGAAAGAATTTGGAGAAAGTTCAGACAAATACACCATGATTCTCTTCACTCATGGTGACAAGCTTAAAGCTAAAACAATTGAAGAATTTGTGAATGTATCTCCAGAACTAAAAGAATTAATCAGCAAATATAGTGGTCGTTATCATGTCTTCAACAACAAAACCGAGGATCCCTCCTCTCAAGTCACTGAGCTGCTGGAGAAAATCAACCAGATGGTGGAGGAGAACGGTGGAAGCCACTACACCAACCAGATGTTCCAAGAAGCAGCAAGGAAACAATGTGAGAGAAACAAGTCATTACTCATTAACTCTTTGACTGCCAGAGTAATAGTATAATAGTGTGCCACTGCTGCCAGCGAAAACGAGCGATTTTACTGTACCTTTGAAAATCATGGAATATTCTCCGTGACCTCCGTCATCACGGAGATCGGCTCATTGAACACATGGGTGTCGTATTATAGGAAAAAATGTCCGTCGCGATCCTCCATTCCAGAGCTATGGCCAGTTGAATGTGGCTTGTTTTTGCCTAAAACAACAGAAAGCAGAGAAAAATTTACTTTTATAAATCCTTTAACATGAAAGGAAACTAGCTTTATTTTGTTGTGATCACGTGATTTCTGGGTGTACTGTTCTTCGGTGGTGCTTGGATCATTCACAGCCCCCCCCCCACTTAAGAGTTAAGGAAGATGTCAATGGAGGAGTAACTGGTGGGAGAGTCTTGTCATACAGGATATGATTTGATTTGATTAATATTTGTCTGTTAATAATTTGATTAATAATAATTTGTTAAACATGCATCTCAATTTTCTATATGCACACGACTACTTTTTCAACAGTCATTACACACAGTCAAATATAGTCCCAAACGGCAATTCCGTGACCATTCTCTGGCTAAGATATTTTGATCATTTATTGTGATGTGTGTGTATAATCACTCTCCTTCAAACATGAATATCTTACCATTAAGTCAAATTGTTAACCAAAATAAATTAATGGTATACAGTAGGCTTAGCCTACCAAGTGTGAAAATGTTCATCTCCTCAAAAACAAAACATAAATCCTTGTGTGATTCATATACAACTTTAAGTGAGCTGCCTTTACAATAATGTACTCACAACAGCTCTAAGACACTAACCTCAGTTTTACCAAATGGACCCAATAAACAGCAGACCTACAAACTCATAACGTATCACATTGTGGTGCATTGTGAGCTTGTAGATCTTCTATTTTGCGCACTACTGTAAGGTGAGTCTGAAGAGGTGAGTGCCAGGGGGTGAGGTGGAGTCTGAAGAGAAAAAAGTTTGCTTTTCGGCAATTTTGAATCCAAATAGGTCATGTGTGTGTGAATCGTGCAGATCCGTTGAGAAAATGTCTGGGGGGCGGGGGGTATGTCATATCGATTGTAAAGGCACAGTGTGCGCTCGTGTGTTTGTATGTGTGTACTTGTGTGAGATTTCCTCAGGTGGGCGGGCACATCATTGTGTGGCTTGTGTGTGGAAAAATGCGCTCTGGTGGACGTGAGCATGAAAGGAAATAGAGAGATAGATGCGGGCCCAGTTCCTCCTAAAAAGAAAATACTTTGTTCTTAAGACAAACAGTGGGAAGAAAAACTATGTTAAATGGACACATCTGCAGTCCAGAGCCTTATGCATGTGTCAGACAATCATTTATACTTATGGAGGAGAAAACAACGTAAAACAACATGCTGGCACAGACATGCACAAGTGGGCAACACAAAATAAAGGTGCATCTATCTAGCATTGCTCTACCGACAATTACAAAGTTGCTTCATGTGACGTTATGTTAGTATATCATACTAGCGTATAGTTAGTTAAACACAGACTGAGCTACAACAGCAGGACTACACTACACTGAACAGTGCAATCCTACTATAATTCTAGTAACCTCACGGAGGGTGGTAGCTGTCTTGTGTCTTGGGTGGACTCTCGATCAAACTGCGCATGCGTCGTTGCCAGGTTTCGCGAGAGAAACAAGTAGCAAGGTCTATGAAAACAAGGCCAAACGAAACAAACCCTACAAGCAACGAGGTCTATGAAAAGAAGGCCAAACGAAGCGCCTTCACACATATACCTTGCCTCTTGGAAAACAGCCGATCTACAAGCCCACAACGCGTCCCCACACCCACCTGCGCTTTCACAACCAACGCCACAACACAATACCACCAATATTGCCCCTAAAGCGCTTACAATAAGCCTACATGGCAACTAGCCTCAGCCTCCTTCCATAACATAGACCCCGCCCACTCTCTGAGTGCATTCTGGAAACACCAGACTTTTCTCGCACACACGATGCACATTAGTCGCACTTTTAGATCCAGTCCTATTTTAAAAGTCTGCTTGGGGGACTCGCTTATCCGCGCGCCTGGTGTAGCCGCTATCATTGAAAATCACTTGGATCTAAACAAACGCGCTGTACGATCTCTCTGTGTGTGTGTGTGTGTGTGTGTGTGTGTGTGTGTGTGTGTGTGTGTGTGTGCGGGAGATGATCGCCCCACAAGTTCAACTTGGGTCCGCGGCCGTGTATGCACGTTGGGGAGGCAGTGTCACAATGTACATTTGTCTTTGCGCGACGCCCGTGTGTGTTCGCGACGGGCCACGGGCCGCATGGATGTACCGTGGTGTGTGTGTGTGTTTGTGCACGCTCGCGACGGCCGACGGGTGTTTGTGTGTGTTCTGTGCCTCCACGACGGGACACGACTACAGTACAAACTCACTTTCGATCCCTGATAAACTGTCTGTTCTCAGCGCATAAGCCAAACTGCACACTTTGGGTGCTCATATTCTACGGGTATGGTCTAGTGTTTAATAATGCAAATACTGCAAAAAACAAATCAAGGTCGAGATGATAACAGCCAACATGCTTCAGTTGGCCTCAAAACTGTGCAGGATAATCTGAAAGAATGAGCTGTCTCCTCCCGCCGGGGGGGGGGGGGGGGGTGCGACCCGTCCCGTATTGCTGTTGGCAACCCTCGAACAGTTCTACAATAATGCTAAAAGGATAACACAAAAAGCCCTGGGAGTTTGTTTGCATTGTGGTTCTGTGTATTCAATTCATCAACACATATAAAGACACAATAATATACAAGAAATCATCAATACTTGGAGCAATAAAAGTATATTCACATAACGTGTGTGTGTGTGTGTGTGTGTGTGTGTGTGTGTGTGTGTGTGTGTGTGTGTGTGTGTGTGTGTGTGTGTGTGTGTGTGTGTGTGTGTGTGTGTGTGTGTGTGTGTGCATCCATCCAGTGAGGCTGGTGAAGCAGGTGCAGAAGGCGGTGGCTGACAAGGACAAGGCCTCTCTGCTGGACAGCCTCAGACAAAAGGATCTGGGTCTGCATGGGGTCCAGGACGCCAACGCACGCAGGTACCTGGACCACCTCAACAAGGTACACACACACACGTACACACACACACACACACACACACACACACACACACACACACACACACACACACACACACACACACACCTAACCACCTGCTGAGTCTTTGATTAGACAGCGCTCTGTTATTGAGTTCAGAGGTCATTATTGAAAAGTAACACACCAATGAATTCACTGATTGACCAATCAGAATCAAGCATTCAACCAAGCTGTGTAATAATGTGGTTTAATGTGTATGCTGTCATGTGTGTTTGTTGTAGACAGTGGTGTGTGTTTAATGGATACACTTTGCATTGTGTGTGTGTGTGTGTGTGTGTGTGTGTGTGTGTGTGTGTGTGTGTGTGTGTGTGTGTGTGTCCTACTAACTAGACGGTGGTGTGGGACAAAGAGGGGATCCAGAGAGCGGTCAGCTCCTGTAACGCTGCAGTCAGGGCCGAGAGACAAAGTAAGAACCGGGGTCAATTTCTGGTGGCAAGCTAGAAGTTAAGGCTGTTGTTAAGGCATTACACATTTTGGTGGCATAACAGTAAAATTAATTCATTCCCATGTTTGTGATAAAATCCGGGCGGGAACGTCATCAGTGGAGCTCCCTCTGATGATGTGCCCATGAGCGTTTCTCACTCTAGTGAAGTAGTTGGTCAGATACATGGTCATTGGTCCCTTGAGTACATTGTAGACCAGGTCCATTGCAATTTGCGGGACTCTGTCCTCTACCCTATCCCACCCTAGCATCATGAGCATGGGTTAGGTGAGTCCTAGGTGTGAGGTCTAGTAGTAGTTTGATTAGTATGTTTTGAGAGGTCTGTAGTTTTAATGCCTTTTGAGGTGCTATAGTACCATGAAGTGCATGCATAGCATGATATTGTATTATTGCTCCAGCTAATGTCCTCAGTGTGTTCCTACTGACCAACAAGAAGATCCTGCCAAAAATCCTGCCCAAAACTATTATTCTTTGGTTGACTTTCTGGATTATCACTGGAAATATGTTTTTAATCTAAAATACAACCCATATAGGTAATCTCTTCTTTCCTTGTGATAACATTGTCACCCACTCTGATCGTAAAGACTGTGGCCTTACTGTGGTAAATTTTGGACTGAAACATTTTACCCAGGTGTAATGATAGTTTGACAGATTTTATCGAGCCAAGTCATCTGCGAACCAAGGTTATAATAGTTTTGGCTTTTTCATATGTGCTGTATGCGAAAGGGCACTAGGACCCTGGGGGTGCCGCTCAGTTGACAGGGGAGACATAGTGCACGCTTGCGTGTGTGCAACCCGATCGCCACCAATTTAGTATAAATTGCACGGAGTGATCATTCCCTGCATAGACAACTGGAAAACCCGAAAATCCGTGCAGAGCCGCCTTGCATCTCCCCCATTGTGACTAAGCCATTTCGGAGGCGCGCAGTTTCAAGGGAATTGTCGCCACGTAAGAGACTACCGAGTGAGCTAAAGCGAATAAGTTGCCGTCTCGAACGTTGCGACATTGCCTTGAACCTATACTCAGCGCTGTTTAAGTTGTGTAACGATAGGCACAGAATCGTACATTTTGTTGTGGGGACTGCTCTGCTTCTGGGTTTTTCCGGGTTGCAACTGGTTACGCCCACCGTGGGACTCGGTTTCTAGGCTACTATGCACGGAATGACGTGCACTGTATCTGTGCAATGTATACTAAAAAGGCTGGAGATCAGGCTGGTGTGTGTGTGTGTGTGTGTATGTGTATGCTTGTGTGAGATTTCCTCAGGTGGGCGGGCACATCATTGTGTGGCATTGTGTGTGTGGAAAAAATATTTAAGAAACAGGCTATTAGTCTGTTTCTTAAATTAAAAAAGTGTGTGTGTGTGTGTGTGTGTGTGTGTGTGTGTGTGTGTGTGTGTGTGTGTGTGTGTGTGTTCTGAATCCCAACTTTTACAATAACCAATGAGCAAATCAGAGTACAACGCATATACCGAAAAGGGTACTGTATGACATTAACAACAAAACTGACTGTGCAGTGAGTGAGAGAATGGTTTGGCCTGAGTGACACACAACCCGTGATTTCACATTCCACAGTAAGCGAGAGGGAAGGCAGATATTGAATGGATCCATCTTTTGAAAAATAACAGATCTACAAGCTCACAATGTGTCGCATAGCAAAGCATTGTGAGCTTGTAGATCTGATCTTTTCAAATGGCCGAAATGTATGTAGGGCTGAAGTGTTTAATATGTTTTGTAATAATAATCAAAATCTATAAAGTAACTAGTAATAATTAAAGTTGTCAAATAATTGTAGTGGAGTAAAATAGTATATTTGTCTCTGAGATGTAGTGAAGTAAAAGTAAAAATACAGAAAATTGAAAATACTCCAGTGAAGTAAAAAATACCTCAAAATGACTTTGGTGAAAAGTGATTAAAGTGTAAACACCATGTAATTTACCTTACAAAAGTGTTGACACATGTCTCTCAAAAGTATGACAACTATATATATTTTGTATTTTTTTATTTATTGTATTTTATAAATTTGAGGTTTATCATCTGCAGTTGCCATTTTGGGAAATATCTTCGGAATGCTGTGATGACGCGAGGTGCGTGACGTTTACAGAGGGAGTTAGAGAATCGTCTGTTTTATCAGTAGTGCAATGCTAACTCGTATAGACACGCCCAGAGCAAGGCTCTGGACACGCCCATTTCATGAGCAGCAGCGTGTGGGAGAAAAAAGAAAAGAAAAAACACAACACTGTCCGTCACAAGCGTCATGGCTGAACTTCAACCTGGTGTTTGCACTTTCTCCATTACAACCCCATACGTCTACATAAACCATCTACATAAACCCTCAGAAGTACCTGTATCTTCCGTATTGTTAAATAAAAAGCATTTTAATCTGATCAGTGGCCTTTTTTTCTGAATTTTCTCCATGCTTTCTACTACGTGACCCTATCGGTTGGGAGGTGTATTGCACTCTGATACATTATAACTCCATGAGAAAATGGCCGCCGATCCGATTAAAATGCTTTTTATTGAACAACGCGGCATATACGGGTAATTTTGAGGAGCCGTGTAACAATCGCCCTTTTACTCTGAAGGGAAAATGATTGACTAAAAGGAAAATCAAAACACACACAAATAAACACACACAAATCAACAACCCAAATGTTTCTATAGAGAAACCAACAGAAACTAGGGCACAAGTGGCTGCTATTTAGTGGTTCCACTCCAAAAAAGGCCATTCATTTTTCCATTTTCCAAAAATATTTATATCAATTATTTTAAGCGTAGAATCAAGCCATATAGGCTACTGGTGAATCATGACCATAACACATTTTTGAAAACCACAAAACAAAATGTATTAAATATAGTATATCATATGATTTAATAATTATATTTGTCTCCGCCAGGCCGAAGGCTGGCGGGAGTATGTTTTACCCCCTGTCCGTCCGTGTGTGTGTCATTCTGTCATTCTGTGTACAGCTAATCTCCGGCACCGTCGGTGCCGTTGGTGCCCCAAATGGGCCTGTTATAGCACCACCAGGAGGCCGATTTATGCATAGGCGGAGACCTGTGCTCCGAGGAGCACTTTTTCTAGTTTTATTTCAAATTATTTTGTTGTTTTATGGTCATGGGCTAGGTTTCATGGCCACATGGTGTTTTCCAGCTCATATAGCAGTGTTTAGCAGGCATGTATTGATAGAATATATTTAGGCGAGAATTAAAAACCTTCTATTCCAGTAAGTTCAAACTTGTATTAGTCAATGTCAGTTGCACATAGAGTTGATTCCCTTTGCTCAAAGTGTTACCTTCAAAATGAGACCATGCCCATGCATTTATTTTAAATAGTTCAAGAACAACAATCAATTTACTTTGGGTTTGCTGTTTATATAGGCGTGTTTTGTTTTTTGGGTTAGAACTGAAAAACGGGAGGTATTGTACCCTGACGTGACGTATTGTACCCTGACGTGACGTGACGTCACGTCACGTCAGGGTGCAAATCAGTTTGGTCTGTTTTGAGACCAGTTTACAGAAAACCCCAGATTTGCTGTGAAAGCCTGAGTGTTCTAACTGGGGTATTTTTGGGGATAGAAGAGAGGTAGGGGAGACCAAAAACACACAAAAAATAAGAAAAAGTTCAAATTTATGGTGTAGTCCCTTTAATATAGTAATATTAATGTTAGCAGGTGAACACATTTTTGTTGTGCACAATAAGTTCTATAATAACAAGCCAACTCCAGTCCACTGCGTCTCAGCCTCAGATCGTCCCACCCTCCCTACTCCTTCTCCCCTGTGGATGCTCCTCAAATGACCAAGCTAAGCTTAGGCCAAAGCCTCCAGCTGCTCCCTGGACCCCATGCCTATCGCCTTTTATTATTTAATTATTCTTAGTATAAAAAAACTCTCAAACCTCTCCTCCAGCTGTCGCCATTTCCTCCTTCAGACGCCGGATGAAGATCCGGCGTCTGACCAGTGACCACACATAAGTACACAATAAAATAGACAAAAAAAGAAGAAAGCAATTTCATTATTTCATGTTGAAATATTATAATACAACATCATATAATGATAATCATTACTGTATGAAGACCACAATGTTCAGCTCAGTGTACACTTAAACATGTACTTAAATGTAAGATAATATAATAGAATTAACAGTTTTCTATTTCATACATTCCATTCTAATCATTATATTTACCTTGAGTTCCAGAGTCTTGATCTCTCTCACCAGTCTGGCTTTGATGATGGGGATGTTGTCTTCACTGATGTACTGGGTCTTGTATCTTGGGTCTAAGAAGGATGCCACACCCAGTAGCTCTTGTGTGACTTTATCTTCATAATTGCTATTAGTCCTGTAATATTGTATTTTTTAAGGACTTTGTCAAGTTAGAGTCCCCCTCCTTTGGTGTCAAGTAGAGGTCTTCACGGGTCAAATATAAATACCCGAACCCAAATGGACCCGTGATTTTTTTTACCCGGAACCGAATGGACCCGGCCTATGGTCCAATATGAAGGACCGATACCCGAGTGGACCCGCGAAAAAAATACCCGTAACCGAATGGACCCGGCCTATGGTCCAATATGAAGGACCGATACCCGAGTGGACCCGCGAAAAAAATACCCGTAACCGAATGGACCCGGGCCATTGTTACAAATTGAGATCCGGACCCGAACAGCACCGAGAGCTGTCGGGAACCGACCCGTATAGAACCGTGACATACAAGAACCGAACCCGTACATAACCCGAGCCTCCGAAAAACCCGAACGCAAAATTGTTTGCCAACGTCATTAGTACAAGTTGTCCAGCGTTAAATAAGACTTGTTTCATACTTTCTTACCTATAAATGTATAGCCTCCATGATTATGATGTATAATCCCAGTCAATGCTCATTGGACAGCTATACAAAAATAAATCCACGTTCTAGATGTTTGTAATCCTCCTTCATTGCCAACTAATCCACGTTAATTTCTAATGTTAAACCACATTTAATGTTGTTTAATAATAACATTATAATTGGCTTTGGATTATTTTACCATTTTAACCATTAACCAAAGCGTTACGTTAATCGACAATATTTGATATAACTGGTGTTTATAAATGAGTGGGTAAAATATGTCCAAGGATTCGTTGGTGACGTCATCGCCGACAAATCCTTGCTAAAGTTGCTATCTTCAACCTTCGAACATGGCGTAGCGTCCGTCGCTACTTCCTTGTTTCATAGTGACATCACTGTCGAATCCTTGGTATTTTTGTCCTAGCTTTTCAACGTGTGTGTTGATCAGCGCCGTTAATATGCGCTGTAGTCTTTGCTCGTGGTAGTGAAACACTAAACAGGATTATTATCTCATGTCAACATTCAAGTACAACTATCAGAAGATGTAACTCAGGTAAAGTAATGCGCCACTAAAGTTCTAAAGTTTTCCACCCCTGTCCAAATTGTTCCTAATACAGACAGTGCCTTCGGTCAAGAAAGACGATCATCAAGGCTAATACAGACATAAATATGTTTTAATCATCCTATCCTTGTTAATATATCGCCAGTGGTGAGCTGTGGATTTTTGAACTAAGGGTACTGTATTTTATGACGTCACTCGCGCGCACGTGCGCGCACATAGCCACTCAGCTCAGTGCTAGTTGAAATACTGTATATTCAACATGTGATTATTAATTTAATCATATGTATTACTATTTTGTTGTATTGTTGCATTGTTAATTTGTTGTTTTTATTTTTGTTTCAAATTAATTATTTTATTTTCCTTTTAATTTTATATAAAAGCCCTTTACATAGACTCACCCACACATAAGTAGGCCTAGTTAAAATAATCAGACAACTTGTCTTTGTCTTGTCTCAAAGAACTGGGTCCTCTGCTAAGCGATACCCTTCACACCTTGCAGTGCAGAGATGTTGTCTGTCATTGTGAGAGGAATGTAACACATTCAATTCAAGTCCGTGTCTTTTCTCGAGTAGTCTAATGTTATGCAAAGCAGCCAGGTAGACGCTATTGAGAACGGCTCGCCACTGACGGCGCGAACCTTGAGAGTCTATTGTTTTTAAACTTTAAGGCGTTAAAGACCGCCGCTGACGGTGCGTGCACGCGCGCCCCCAGCTCCCACAGTCGTCAGAACTAAGGGTACGCCGTACCCCCCCGTACCCCCTACAGCTCAACCCTGTATATCGCCATTTAGGTCAATGATATAACATTATGTAGTGATATGATAATATAAATAGCAGCCAGTCATTGACTGCGTCACTGCCACTCTGTCTTCTGAGCGACCGACCTCCCTCCCTCCACTCGGGTATTAATGGAACCGTGCATTTCACAGTCTGAGCCCCGAGAAACCCGCTCGCCGGGTCCACTCGGGTATTAGTGGAACCGTCCATTTCACAGTCGGAGAACCGAGACCCGAGACGGACTGTACCGGCTCTGACCCGGACCCGGAGTCACATCTTGTGAATGGGCCCGAGACCCGAGACGGGCTGTACCGGCTCCGACCCGGACCCGGAGTCACTTCTTGTGAATGGACCCGTGACCGAGCCGGGTACGGGTCGGAACGCGGGTATTTCGGGTTACATGCCTAACCCGAAGACCTCTAGTGTCAAGAGAGTTGTGTTGAAAAGGCTCAGTACTGGCTTGAGGTGTGAGACACTTACATAATCTTCCCCTGACAGAGCATCAGTGAACTCAAGCAGTGGTTTCAGTGCCTCGCTGACCGACTCAGCGAGGCACATCTATCTATCTATCTGCATAAAAACTAATATTATATCTACATATATCTATCTATCTATCTATCAGCATAAAAACGAATATTATATCTACATATATCTATCTATCAGCAAAAAACTAATATTATACATATATCTATCTATCTATCAGCATAAAAACTAATATTATATCTACATATATCTATCTATCTATCAGCATAAAAACTAATATTATATCTACATATATCTATCTATCTATCAGCATAAAAACTAATATTATATCTACATATATCTATCTATCAGCATAAAAACGAATATTATATCTACATATATCTATCTATCAGCATAAAAACTAATATTATATCTATCTATCTATCTATCAGCATAAAAACTAATATTATATCTACATATATCTATCTATCTATCTATCTATCAGCATAAAAACTAATATTATATCTACATATATCTATCTATCAGCATAAAAACTAATATTATATCTATATCTATCTATCTATCTATCAGCATAAAAACTAATATTATATCTACATATATCTATCTATCTATCAGCATAAAAACTAATATTATATCTACATATATCTATCTATCTATCAGCATAAAAACTAATATTATATCTACATATATCTATCTATCTATCAGCATAAAAACTAATATTATATCTACATATATCTATCTATCTATCAGCAGCATAAAAACTAATATTATATCTACATATATCTATCTATCTATCTATCAGCATAAAAACTAATATTATATCTACATATATCTATCTATCTATCAGCAGCATAAAAACGAATATTATATCCATCTATCTATCTATCTGTATGTAGCCTGTAGTCTGTCTGTGAACACATTAATTAATAAGATATGATGATTCATTATATTATATAATATAATGATTATACGTGCCCCATGATCATATCTTATACAAATGTTATAATCATATAATATAATTAATCATCATATATGTTATTAGTAATCATAAAATAATAATACTCCTAAAAACGAACATAAAAAAAAATATGGTGATATATATCGTCTATCGTGATATTTCTTGAAAAATATCGTGATAGTTTTTTTTTCAATATTTCAATAATATCGAACACCCCTACACTCAGTGATAAGTTCATGGTCTGGAAGTTCGAATATGGGGTTAGAACAGACTCAAAATGATCTGTATCCGTGAAAGCAGATCTGTACTCGTAGAGGCAATTTGTAACAAACAGTCTGTAAGTGTAAATCAGATTTGTACTTGTAAAGTGCAATTCGTAACTCTTATTGTCAGATTTGTAACTCAAATATCAACATTTGTAACTCAAATATCAACATTTGAAACTCAAATATCAACATTTGTAACTCGTGTATCAACATTTGTAACTTGTGTATCAACATTTGTGTGTCAACTTATACATTTTAGAAGGAGATTTATTTGTGACTTTCCATCGATTTGTGTGAGTAATTATGAGACTATTTTACCTCGCTGTTAGTCATATAATTCGTAACTTGTAAAAAATAAAATCACCTATGCATGCAGAGTCATTTGTATTTGTGTCTCTAAATGTACAACTCGTATATCAACATTTGTGTGTCAACTTAGACATTATAAATGAAAATGTAGCTGTCAATGTGCACGGATGTGTGTGAGTAATATTGAGACTGAGAGGACAGTCTCATAATTATCTGTATCCGTAAAACAGACTTGTACTTGTAAAGTCCAATTTGTAACTGTTATTGTCAGATTTGTAACTCAAATATCAACATTTGTAACTCGTGTATCAACATTTGTGTATCAACTTAGAAATTATAAACGCAAATGTAGCTGTTAATGTCCACGGATGTGCACGGATCATTTTGAGACTCTTGTTCCACGGTGTGGTTCAGACAATTAAAAGTTACAAATGATCTATTGCTTGCGGCGGACACTGGCAACTGTTCAATTTTAATCCTCCTTGACCTGAGCTCGGCTTTCGATACAGTCGACCATTCTATTTTAATAAACCGCCTAGAATCCTGGGTTGGCATTGAAGGAGCAGCCTTAAACTGGTTTCGCTCCTACCTAAAAGACAGATCATTTTCAGTGGTGATCGGGGAAGCCTCTTCCCCTCCAGTCCCCCTCACCTGTGGAGTACCGCAAGGATCGATTCTAGGCCCCCTCCTGTTCTCTATTTACATGCTACCCCTTGGCAATATTATCCGCAAACATAAGATTCAGTTTCACAGCTATGCAGACGACACACAATTATATATACCATTACAACCCGCCGCCTCAGGTAACCTGTCCAGTCTCTTGCTTTGTCGCTCCGATAATAAGGACTGGATGGCAAATAATTTCCTTGAACTAAATGAGGCAAAATCAGAAATTATTATCTTTGGTCCCCCAAATGCTACACAAAATTTTGTTTCAGAGCTCGGTAGCCTTTCCCCGAATGTGAAGGATGTGGCCCGTAATCTGGGTGTGCTCTTCGACTCTGGCCTCACTTTTAATCCCCAAGTGACACGAACTGTCCAAACCTGCTACTTCCAGCTAAGGAACATAGCTAGAGTAAAAAGCTTCCTGTCACCTGCAGACCTAGAAAAGGTGATTCATGCTTTTATCTCTTCTCGTATAGATTACTGTAATTCCATATATTCAGGCCTCTCCAAAAAAGCAATATCGCGTCTCCAATTAGTGCAAAACTCAGCTGCCAGGCTTTTAACCAACACCAAGAAACGTGACCATATCACCCCCATTTTAGCTGCCCTTCACTGGTTACCTGTTAATTTTAGAATTGATTTTAAGATTTTACTTATGACTTTTAAAGCTGTGAATGGACAGGCCCCCCTTTATATTTCTGCCATGCTGGAACCTTATAGGCCTGTACGCAGCCTTAGATCCTCTGACAAGGCCCTCCCCACACCCCAGCTCATCACTAAGGGTGGAAGAGCTTTTTCAGTCCGGGCCCCTAAGCTTTGGAACGCCCTACCTGTCACCCTAAGACTTGCAAAATCAGTCTCATCTTTTAAAACTCTTCTGAAAACTTATCTTTATTCTAAGGCCTTTTCTTAAATTTTACTGTCTATTTGTTTTATTTGAGTATATTTGTATGTATTTGTGCCACTTGCTTAATGATCGTCTGTAATAGCTTCTATTCAAAGTTTTATCATGATTGCTCTTTTTTATTCTGCACTGTAAAGCACTTTGTGACTTGTCTGGAAATGTGCTATATAAATAATTTCATTATCATTATCATTAATTCGTATTGGAAGCAGTACCGAGTGGCTCCAGTAGATGGCGGCCATGCACAGATGCAAGGAGATGTTTATTATGTTTGGTATGTGTTTCCACACCGACCCAGTTCAGTGTGACACACCAGTGCAGGCTGGCTGACACAGAGAGCTCCGTTCCATTATCAGCCATAAAACATTTAAACTATATTAAAATAGTCCATTCTTGATGTATGAGAGGCAAGAAGAAACAGTGTCTTTGAAGTTTATTACAAATACAAAGGGAAATGTTTCTGGAATGTGGACAGGCTCACTGAGGTAAATAAAAGTTTTATAATCGTTATAATGCAACAATCTATTTGTTAAGTGTGTTTGTCAGCGGGGTCTTTTAAGGCTTTTGGGCTGTATTGTTTGTTTCATGTTAAAAAAAAGTTTACATTAGCATTTATAGCTCCGCCAAATCAATACATTAATCTGTTACATATGGGGCATTAAATGAGACATATAACTCAATTAGTATCAACGTGGCAACATTAGACCCACGTTTGAATTCATGGAAAATTCTGAACGTGTTCTGTTGATCTGTAAGCTGTTGGCTTAGCCAGGGGTCTTCAACACGGGTCCGGGACCCCTAGGGGGTCCTCAGAGCTACTACAGGGGGGCCGCCAAATCTGTGTGTGATTGGATTTTTTGTTTTGTTTTACATGAACCACTTGAACCCTATTATCCCTATTCTGAAGAGAACTTAAGCCAAAAATAGCAGATCTACAAGCTCAGTGTTGGTTTATGAAATCTATGAAAATACAAATTTATACAGTTTGTAGTGGGGGTCCCTGCTTCATCTCCACAATAGTAGTTGTGTATATAATAGTTAGCCACAATAGTAAACTTTTTTTAACATGAAATACAGCCCAAAAGCCTTAAAAGACCCCGCTGACAAACACACTTAACAAATAGACGAATTATAAAACGATTATAAAACTTTTATTTACCTCAGTGAGCCTGTCCACATTCTAGAAACATTTCCTTTTGTATTTGTAATAAACTTCAAAGACACTGTTTCTTCTTGCCTCTCATACACCAAGAATGGACGAGAATGGACTATTTTAATATAGTTTAGTTACAAATGTTGATACACGAGTTTAAAATGTTGATATTTGAGTTACAAATCTGACAATAAGAGTTACGAATTGCACTTTACAAATCTGATTTAGACTTACAGACTGTTTGTTATGAATTGCCTCTACGTGTACAGATCTGCGTTCACGGATACAGATCATTTTGAGTCTGTTCTAACCCCATATTCGAAGCACTTCTGGGCCTGCTCAAGTACCACCCTCCTTTTCCAGCTGTGTGAAAAGTGGCACACCAGCTTTTTGCAGACGGCTGTTGTATGGCTGATCCGCTTGTCACTTTTCACTGCATTTTCTAGAGAAGATATGTACAAACAAAATATATAAATTAACCACACATTAACACAGATTGTTCCATCTCTCCCCCCCCCCCCTCTCTCGCTCTCTCTCTCTCTCTCTCTCTCACACTCTGTAGGACATCTTCTCGTATGGCGTTATATTGCTGAATGCATCGTCAATCAGACCTTGCTTGGGCTTGACATGGGAGGATGTCCCTGGCCCCTCAGTCTCTATTATTGCTTGGCTCTCCTCATACTGTGCTTTGTGTTTCTTTTTTCAGGTTGGTTGTGTTGCCTTTCTTTGTCGCGACTTCGCGGAGGCACGACAGTGAAGACTCCCCTACAGGAAGAGAAGCCGCTGCTTTCTGTGTCGACAGTGAAGACTCCCCTACAGGAAGAGAAGCCGCTGCTTTCTGTGTCGCTGCCTTCTGTGTCGACAGTGAAGACTCACCTACAGGAAGAGAAGCCACTGCCTTCTGTGTCGACAGTGAAGACTCCAGCAAAGCAGCTGCTTTCTGTTCGTATTGAGTTCATCAACCGAGTGTCGCAGCCTGTGATCAATGGTCTGCTGGACTTACTGTTGCAAGAGGAGGTTCTCAACGATGAAGAGATGGCCATGGTCAGAGCAGAGAAATACAAAGAAGAAGAAGCACGACGACTAATCGACATGGTGAGAAAAAAAGGGAACGAAGCATCTCTGAAGATGATCACTGTACTTCATCAACTAGATCCCACCCTTCACCGTGAACTGTGTTTGGTGAACTTGATTCATCATTTATAGAAACATTCTAATGCTGTCTGATGACTAGAAATCAGAGGAATGGAAAATAATTGATTCTAAGACGCATCGTGATGCGGCCGTGCACAGTTGTGAATCGATGCAGTGATGTGACATAATCGATTATAGTCTGTTAACGTTTATTGGTGATTTGTTTTATTACTTTTGGAAGGCAACGTCACATTCAACTGTTTGTGATACTTTGTTAGCTACATGCTAACGCTAACAACGTTCCGCTCCCTCAGAGGGAGAGGGACTGAGGCTTCAGAGTCATGAAGTCATAAAAAGTCGGCCAGTTTTTTCAAAGCCGACATTGTATTAACACATTGACTGCCAATCGCGTAGATCTACGCGAACCTATTTAAAGCCGCAGCGTACCAATCGCGTAGATCTACGCGAAGTGGTCTTTTTTTGTATCTTAGATTAAGTCCTTCCCTACATTGTCAAGAAATATGGAATTTTTGGAGAGAGACATGGAAACGGAGCAGATTGAAGAGAAAGAGACATGGAAACGGATTGGATTGATTGGATATCTCAACCAATTGCCATTAACAGGAATCGAACTCTCAACCTTCGGACTCACGGGCTGCAACACTACCTATAGTGCTATAGCTTTGTCCAGGCTGATGTCTGTTGAAGATCATAAACTCTTGCCTTCTGTCATGAACCAAGCCCCTGTTTCACTAACACTAAGATCACTCGTTCACAAACCATCTCCTCGGAACCGAAAACAGTGAAAGCAGTCATCTACAAACTCACAAAGCGTTGCTATCTGAAAAGTTGTGAGATTGTAGATCAGCTATTTTCACAATGAAGTGTCATACATTGAAAAAACATACTCTCAAATAAGCATTTCACGTTATCGTTAACAATTGCACATGCATTGATTGATGCAGTCGTGTTGTGTGCAATGCAATTGAAAAGTAGCCTGCCTGAGGTGGGGTTTGAGCCGAATTAGACAGTAGACCCCCTGGTGAGGTAGCAGCTTCAAAGAGCTCCTTGCATACCAAGCGGGGGAAGGTTGAAGATAAGGGACAAAGGCTTTGTGTGGCAAGGAACAGTACAGTACCAAGAGCAATGCCTCATGGGAGAAGGTCTGCCTGCCCTAAAGGCGGATCTTATGTGTAAAGTTTATAAATGAAGCTGTCTTGGAGAAGACCTTCAGATTCGATTGCTGTGCCAGGGGAATGGAACCTGGTACAGTTTGCTAACAACTTGGCGAGAGAATGGATGGACTAAAGTAAGTGAGAATTAACTATGTAACGATTATAACTCTGATGTGTTCATAATGGGATGAGGATTCACGTCATTTAATATTGTTGTTCTCTGTGTTTTGTTTTCTTACAGGTTTAATAATCTAACCGGTCTGTCTAAGTGATGTAACTAACGTCTGTTTATACCATAGTCTGACGCTGACTTAATGAACCAGCGCCAGGTCTATCTGTAACTGACCATGTAACTTATGTATTCGATTTATGTATTATGTGTGATTTAGTGAATAAATATCTAAAAGACAACTGATTTGAGTGATTAGCTTAAAACACCAACATCTCTCGACCCCCTTTTTCATTGGGCTTTAGCAACCGTAGCCACTGCTCAAGGCAGGACGTACGTGATTTGCTACAAAAGTGAACACAGACAGTCAGTCTTCTTTAAACATAAAACTGTAATGACACTTATCTGCACTTATTACACTAATTATGCAGGTGTAAAAAAAAAAAGAAAAAAGACTGCTCTTATATACATACACTTATAATGATAGCTACACCTAATAGTCCAGTAAAACTAACGTTTCACAACAAAGTAATTGTAACAGATTTGTTTTCACTAGACATCACTTCTATGAGGTGTCCAGAACGCCATACTAGTAAAAGTCCTAAGAAATCCTAGTTGCGGAAATAATAATTGCCATCAATCCAAAATGGCCGGCAATTATTCCCATTTTGGATTGATGCCAATTAAATGTATATTAAGTGTATGTTGCGAGACCCAAAACACCTGTTGACCCCAGGCTACAACACTAATGATAGGCTACAACACTAAATATAAAAAAGATGAAATACATCTACGATAGTCTTGATCTAAGGCTAGCGTCATAGGATGAAGTCATTTCATTGTTAGACGGATTAATGGAGTTCTGTGATCGTAGTAGACTCTGGGATTGTATTAAAAGGATCTCTGGCTAATAAACTGGAATTATGCCTTAATACATCATAATTGTCCTCTTTAAATGTAAAAACACCTTTAATATTTTATTTATTTTGTATTATTTATTTTTTTCACTCAATAGGGGCAATGCCCGTCGCAAGCCGATGATGTCATTTGCCCTTGTGTGGTCTAGCCATAGATATAGAAACCTAGATACCTCATTGGCCGCTGCAGTTCATTGGAGCGACGCAAACAGCCTTCTCCCTGGCTGTTGAAGGCAAAAGGGGGCGGGGCTGGCGGGCTAAGTTAGTGCAGTAAGTGAGTGTGGCAGTTGGGGCAAACGCAGTCCCCACAACATCATTTACGATTCTGTGCCTATCGGTACATAACTCGGACGGCGCTTAGTCGACTAGCAGACCATCGTCCGGTCGTCGCGGGCACTCGCGCCTGGAGGCGCTCGGGCGCGACTCCTCGGCCTCAAGGTCTGCTGAGTCGGCGCGCCTCCGTCATGGTCCAAAACTTTACTTTATCGGCGAAAAAAATAGTCTGCGGTTCTTTGAAAAAGTATTGTCCGAAAGCGGGAGTCGAATCGAGACTCCCAGAGGTAGTGGATCAGTAGTCCAATGATTAGTGAGGTGCGCCACTGAGGCCGGTGCTGAGATTGGGTAGTCGGGCTGGATTAGAATGTGACGTCCTAACTCTTCTATTGCCTTTATATGTCTATGGGTCTAGCCCTATGGAATGCATGAGAAAAAAGAAAAAAAAACGTAATACTTCCTAGAGTTATTATATTAGCATTAAAATCGATATTTTAGATATATATTTTTTTTTTTGCACAAGCATTCTATAAATTCCATAGGGCTGGACCACACATGGACAAATTACATCATCAACTTGCGACAGGCACTGCCCCTATTGAGTGAAAGATGAACTGTTTCTAAAATCGAAACGAATGGTTATTTGCCGAGTGGCTGGGCTTTAATATTACTTGTGCATAAACTAATGACAGTGTTGACCAGTCACCACTAGATGGCACTAGCTGCCTACTTTCTCATCAAAGAGATGAAAACTTGAACAAAGGCATCTCATAATAGTAGAATGCGATAAAACTAGTGGTAGAAAGTAACTGCATTTACTCAAGTACTGTACTATAGGTACAATTCTTCTTAGGTACTTATACTTTACTTGAGTATTTCCATTTTTCAATACTTTATACTTAAACTCCATCTCAGTCAGATGCAAATATTGTACTTTTTACTCCACTTCATTTATTAGTTACTAGCTACTTAGCAGATTTAGATTATACGGCCTATTGCAAAACCTACACACAAACATATATTTTATCCCTCGGCTATTCGAAAATAGCTGATCTACAAGTTCACAAGCTGTGAACTTTAGTACTTCTACTCAAGTAAAATGTTAAATCGTGGACTTTTACTTCTAATTTGGTATTTTATATTGTGGTATTGCTACTTTTACTTAAGTAAAAAATCGAAGTACTTTTTCTCACCACTGGATAAAACTATTATATCGTTTGCTGTCGGGCAGAAACCTCTTATCTCCATATTCTAACTTTTTGTGTTTTTTTGTAAATTAATGTACTACTTGATCATCAGCGTCACAGAAAAGTAGCAGATCTACGAGCCTGTAGATCTACTACTTTTTTTATGTGAATCCTGAAAAGTAACCGTTTTGGACATACAGTATGAGACAGAGACGATATGCTGTAAATAAATAGTACATTCAGCTAAGGGAGAGTTTACGTTTAATGGCCAGCGATCAGTTGTCATAGACCTATATACTTTACCCTATAAACCATACATTTGGTTTTATGACATTTTTCAAATTGTACGTTTTCCAATGGCAAATATTAAATGTTACATTAACATTTTTTAAAGTACATGATACTCTAAAGCTAGTTAAAACACTTAAAGATGGTGCAGGTAAACTTTGTTTTTGTAATAAATAAATACAATTAAAGATCTATATTCTACTACGTAATCGTTGATTGAATGTTTATTCCATAACAGGGGTCCCCCTATCTCTCCAGCTCTTTAGTAAACAGAGAATACATTTTCATGTTGTGATACCAATTTTATCCAATCCAATCCAAGAGAGAGATCATTTATCAGCTTTATTTTTTATAGCGTTCCAGTTCAAATTATGTCTGCTATTTTGTAATTTTTTACTATGTCTGTATGAGGTCTCACTCCTGATTGGATACAATTGGGGTCACCTGAAAAAGTATTTTAACACAGAAGAGGTGTTTTAAGTACTATGCACCAGTTTGTGAAGTTCCTTATTCAATATGCCTAAACTATAAAGGATCTACTCCTTTAAGATTCCTTTTCTTCTTCTTTTTTTTGCAGTTGGGTAGATCAGTGGTTCTCAAAGTGAGGTCTGGGGACCCCCTGGGGTCCTTGAGGGGGTTCCAGGTGGTCCAAAGCAAAATGAGGAACACTATTTGAAAGTAGCTAATCTACAAGTTTACATGAAATTGAAAGATTTTGAGGAATTTGTAATCATTTCTAAGTTTTTGTTTAACACAAATCTTCTACTATGAGGGTCCCTGGCAGAAAATATTTCCAGATGGAGGTCCACGGTCCAAATACGTATGAATATGGGGGTCCTTGACACGGGAATGTTTCAGAACCACTGGGGCAGAGTACTATACACACACTGTCATCAAATGTTTCGATGTATTGAGGACAAAGGACTCCAATAGAAACAAGTCATAGTGCTTTCTTGGGTTTAAAATCCTCTTAGCAGACCTTGTATTGAAACTGTACTTTCCTGTGCTTTTTTTTGCAAACTGCTAATAAAGTATTGAATCAATCAATCAAAACACCCAGTAAAATCCTCAGTTAATTTATCCATGTGTGACTCTGAGAGTGTACAAATGGAACCAAATGGACATACACTCCTCCAGAGTTAACCCATTAAGACCGGGAACACATCTGTGTCATTTTTTATTTCTTTGGCTATTCAAAAATAGCAGATATAAGCTCATAGCGTGACACCGAGTGCCGCGCTATGACCTTGTAGATCTGCTATTTTTGAAAAATTGTGAAAATCTTTGCTGTCCGGCAGAAACCAGCTAACTCCATGTTGACACTGTTGCATTTATTTCCATAAATCAGGGCCATTGAACACCCTTTACGTCTGTGTGTTGGAAAAAAAAATATTGAACCAATGAAAAGCATTAAAAAGCACTTCTGTCAAAACCAGCTAACTCCATTGGATCCTCAAACTTTCTGCTAAACCAGCTAACTCCACCGGAGTTAGCTGGTTTTGCTGACTCCAGGCGTTACCCCCTTTTGACCTCCAACCTCATTGTGAGCTTGGAGGTCCATTCAGCTGTTCTTATCAATGATGAACAAAACCTCCTAACTTTTTTTCATTTCCTGAAAAATGAACATTTTGGAGCTAGCTGGTTCCTGCCGGACAGCAGAGATATAAATGTTTTTAAAGCGAACATTTGTAACTCAAATATTTGCTGCTTTGCTAAATATTTTAAGTTATATATTTTCAAACAACTGTTAGGATATAGAAAACATTTTTAGAATTGGCCTCAGTTTCTTAATGGGAGGGTTAAATGGACACGGAGGCTTTGACTCTGCCTCCTAATTGACCGTGGCAGCGCAGAGAGTGAGCTCACACCTTTACCCGCTAAGCCTCTTACTTTAATACGCTTTCTGCTGAGCCTTAAGTTCACTGTCTAAAGTTCACTCAGGACAGAGCCAGGGAGAAGAAGGAGACAGCACACACACACACACACACACACACACACACACACACACACACAGCTCCCAGGACGAGGAGGAGCAGAATCAGTCAGAGAAAAGCAGTCTATAGAAACGTTTATAGATTATATGTTTTATAAAGTGCTGTGTTGTGTTCAGGAGTGCATGGCGTGAGTTGTGTGGGTCCTCCATACATACAGGATGTTGAGCGGTGATGTGGTGGCCGTGTGGGAGGTGGCGCTGAGCGACGGCGTGTACAGGGTCGAGTTCGCTCACGGCACCACCTCGGGGAAGCGCATCGTTTACATCAATGGAAAGGTAAGGGAAGGGGCGTTTAAAGCACTTAGCCTGACGCTTAAACCACTTAAACCCCATATGGTTGAGTGGAGTCCCACAGGGCTCTATGCTAGTGTATTTTCTGCTCTCTGTTATTGTGAGGAAAGCTTTTTTTGCTGAAAATAGCAGATTGACAAGCTTGTCGATCGGCTATTTTCTGCGAAAACTTTCCCCATATGGAATGCAAGGGTTTATGTGGTTAAACTAGGGGTTCCCAAACTTTTCAGCTTCAAGACAACAAAAGATACATTTGGTGTCTACTCTAACTCTACCCGGGACCCCCAAAAAATAGATTATGAATTAACCACTTAAAGGGATATTTCACTTTCAGAAAAAGTTTTGGTGATTTTATCATCTACTCAAGCCTTTGTGAGCCCCCCAGACAGTTTTTAAGTTGCTCGATTCAGTATTTAGATATTTGATTTTCATTTTATCAGACACGCCCCCTTCCTATACAAACCCATTGTAACTTCAAACTCCATTTTAACCATGTTAGATTCATCAAAAACACCCGTCCTTGGTTCTGGTGACTCACCCTGCCCTCCTAATGCGTGAGGGGGCCGTGTTTTTCCGAGATTTTTTTTCATTTATTTTATTTTATTTTTTATTGTATTTTATTTTTTCATTTTCCAAAAAAAATATTAAAAATAAATGAAAAAAGTAATTGAAAAAACACGGCCCCTCACGTATTAGGGGGGCGGTAGGAGACGGGTGAACCAAGGACAGGTGTTTTTGATGAATCTAACGTGTTAAAAATGGAGTTTGAAGTTACAATGGGTTTGTATAGGAAGCGGGCGTGTCTGATAAAATGAATATCTAATATCTAAATATTGAATCAAGCAACTTAAAAACTGTCTGCGGGGCTCACAAAAGCCTGAGTAGACGATACAATCACCAAAAGTTTTTTTGAAAGTGAAATATCCCTTTAAGCCCTACACAATCGCTTGTAGATCTGCTATTTTCGCTATTTATCAAAGGTTTCTTACATTAATTATGTGGGGGGGGGGGTCATTTTATTTTTGTTTAAGTTCTTAAAAAATATTTTAATATATATATTTTGAAATAATTGATGAATAAATACATGTTTTTTTTGTAGGGCACTTTAAAAAAAAGACACTTACTCACGACCCATAAAAATGGTTCCATGACCCAAAATTGGGTCCTGGCCCATTATTTGGGAAACGCTGGTTTTACACGGTTAAATAAGCTGGTCGTGCGTTTCCCCCTCAGCCCACTTTAAACATGTTTACATTGTGGCTCACATGGATGTCTTACTGTGTACAACCTCGTCCAGGCAGGAAATGTAACTTTTTTTAGGGCAGTGGCTCTCACAGTGGGGTGCGGGGACCCCCAGGGGTCCTTTTCCAGGGGGGTCCCATGCAGCAAAATAATTGAAAGTTATAGGAAGCAAGTGGAACCTTAATGTAACCAGTGGTGGAAAAAGTACTCTGATTTTTTACTTAAGTAAAAGCATCAATACTGCAATGTAGAAGTCTGGAATTCAAAATTGACTTGAGTAAAAGTACAAAAGTATTGGTATCAAATCTACTTAAAGTACCAAAAGTAGAAAGTACTCATTATGCAGAAGGTCCCATTTCACAAGTTTTCAAATGTATAAAATCTTTTGAAAATAGCAGATCTACAAGCTCACAATGTAGCTGTATCCCATTTGATCTGAATCTGCAAAGTTACTGAAGCTGTCAGTGTCAAATGAAAATAGCAAATCTACAAGCTCACAATGCGACGCATTGTGAGCTTGTAGATCGGCTATTTTCAAATGGCCGAAATGTATAGGGTTGAAGTGGTTAATGTATGTTTTGTAATATTAATCAAAAACAAAAAAGTAACTAGTAACTGAAGTTATCAAATAATTGTAGTGGAGTAAAAATACAATATTTGCCTCTGAGATGTAGTGGAGTAGAAGTAAAAGTATTGAAAATTGGGAATAAACTAAAGTACAAACTGACCAGTCATAGCCAAGACAATATATAATATTTACATGTAATGTGATGGTAGTTTATTATTAGTATCAGTAGTAGTAGTAGTTGTATCATAGACATGGTGCCAGATAAGCCTATGATTGTGCAGTAATGTGACCATATAAGGGAGAAGTGGCCAGAGGCCCTGTGGTATTAAATCTCCTGTAATGACAGGCCAGTATGTGTGCAATGCAGTGGTGGAAGATGTTACTCTGATGTTTTATACTCCAGTAAAAGTAGCAATACCACGATGCAGAAAGACTCTGTTACAAGTAAAAAAGTCCTGTGTTCAAAGTTTTGACCTCAAAATGAACTTAAACTGACAAGACACTGCAGAATGTCCCATTTCACAAAATGTTTCGAAACTAGCTGACGCGACGCATTGTGAGCTTGCAGATCGGCTTTTTTTGAATAGATAAATTATTTAAAAAAAGGCCATAATTGAATATTTCAAAAGATATATAAAAAAGCTTCACCATTTTTTTTTTTTAATCTACAGAGTAACTTGTACATTAAGTTTTCACATAATTGCATTGGAGTAAAAAAGTACAATATTTGCCTCTGAGATCTAATGGAGTAGCAGATCTACATCGACACGTTGTGAGCTTGCAGATTGGCTATTTGAACTATTTGACAATGTTTTTAAAAATAGTTTTTAAAAAATGGCAAAGAAACTTTAGGGAATCGGCGAAAATAGGGCCCTTAATGTATTGCTATTTTTGAAAAATCTTGAAAATGTGTGCAAATCTTTCAATCTTTTTTTTAAAAAGGCGAACATTTTTTACACAAATCTTTGCTTCAGGGGGTCCCTGGCACAACATATTTTCAGGTGGGGGTCCGCGGCCAGATACATATCCATTTGGGGGTCCTTGACATGAAAAGGTTTGAGAACCACTGCTTTACACCACTGCCAGAAACCACGGTACATTCTCCTTGACCTTCTCCCCATCATAGGAAGTCATCAGAAAGGACTGGCTGTTCAAGCTGGTCGGGAGGGAAACGTTCACGGTGGGAGGCCTGGAGACCAGAGCCACCGTCCACATCGACGCCATCAACGGCTTCTCCTACGAGTACTCGCTGGAGATCGCCGGCAAGAGCCTGGAGAAGTTCATCAGCAACCGAGCCAAGACGTCCAAGACGTGGCTGCTCAAAGTGGACGGAGTGGATTACAGGATAGTGCTGGGTAAGAAGAGGCTGTTTCACACTAGTGTATTATTAATACACTATTGTTTGGTTAATACAGTATTAGCCACTTAAACCTTATCTGGTTGACCGGAGTCCCTCAAGGGTCTATACTAGTGTATTTTCTGTTTTCCCAAACTAGTGAAAATAGCAGATCTACAAGCTCACAACTGAATTGCAACACGTTCTGAGCTTGTAGATGTAGATCGTCTATTTTCACTATTTTCTAAACTTAAAAAAGAAAATGATTGATGGAATCTCTTTGATTTCTTTTTTTGTATTTATGAAATTCCTTAGAAAAATGATAGATTTCTTTGTATTTATTTTGTTGTTGACATTTCTGAAAATGTTTTGAGGAAAAATAAATAAACTAAGAAACGAAAAAAAGGGGATATTTACTTGCGGACCCATTTTTATGGGTCGGCGACTCAAACATGGGTCCCGACCCACTGTTGGAAACAGTGGCTTACATCAGTGGTTCTCAATCTTTTCAGGCTGTGACCCCCCAAAATAATCATATTACATTTAGTTTGACTCGGTTCCACAGATAAATATTGTGAAAATAACAGATCTACAAGCTCTCTTCACTGTCATTTGGGGACCCCCCCCCCCCAAAAAAAAAAATCATGTGGGGACCCCCTGCGAGCCCCCAACCCACAGGTTGAGAACCACTGGCTTTACACGCCTCACCCAGCAGCCTGCATGCCACCATTTGCCGTGAGGAATGTAGGTGAGCGCACTGTGACACCCATGGTGTCACCCTCTGTGACATAATCTGTTCAGGTGACACGTTCGCGTCTATTTTTAGACCCGCCGCGGCTGCCAGGGATCTGAACGGACACGGGAACGCCTGCATTTCCTGTGTTGTCAACATCAGAGACAAGACAAAAGAATAATAACCAAAAAATGCTTATCAAAACACATGGAAATTAGATTTATACTGTAGTGGTTTAGTTTGATTCAGTTTATTTGTGCAGTGATACAAACATTGCAAGGCTATAGTTTATTTGTTTGGCACATTTCAGCAAGGCAATTTGATGTGCTTTACACAAAGCGTTGAGCGTTAAAAGACTTCAAGACACGGAGCAAAATAAAGACATAAAAGAACATTGGAATATATATAAACAAAGAGAGTAAAATTAAAGAGCAGAAAGAATAAAACATCTCAATAAAAGGCACTGGCAAACAGAAAAGTTTTTTTAGCTGCAATTTAAAAGAACTATAAGCACTGCAGCAGAGTTCCGGAAGTTTCTGGAAGTTTGTTCCAGATATGTGGTGCATAAACACTGATGTTTAGATCTGGGGACAGAAAACAGACCTATACAGTATAAATGAATAAAGTCACAGAGAAGAAACAAGCATGATTGCATCATGCAAGTGAGATATAAATAAAAGCTTTAGTGGGCTTATGAAGTGCATTACCGTGGAGAACAAAGACAATATTTTAATTGGTGTCTAATGATAATGGAACAGTCATGGAGGGAAATGTCACTACTAAGTATTGTAGCCGGGGGAAAATAAACAGCCTTGGTGCAAAGTAGAGACAGACAGACAGACCGAATGACCTTTACTGCTGTGCACATGAATCACAGGAGAGATAGAGGTAAGAATAGAGAGATACCGCTATGATTAAAGAATGAAAAGGTAAGAATGAAGAAGTTGTAAGATTGTGTGTGTGTGTGTGTGTGTGTGTGTGTGTGTGTGTGTGTGTGTGTGTGTGTGTGTGTGTGTGTGTGTGTGTGTGTGTGTGTGTGTGTGTGTGTGTGTGTGTGTGTGTGTGTGTGTGTGGATATGTTGGATGTTGGATTGGAATAATAGCAGAGTGGCTCTTCTCTCCAACAGAAAAGGATACAATGGATGTGTGGTGCAATGGACAGAATATGGAGACCACGGTAAGATTGACAAAACATTACCAAAAATACAATTATGAATGAACTGCTTAAGCCCTATTTAAAAAAAAGTGAATATAGCTGATCTACAGGCTTTCTTCCATATGAACGGTAAAAAAATTACCCATGAAAACAGGTCCACGAGTCGACCCAGAATGGGTCACCAGCCTATGTTTGGGAAACATTGCTCTAATGCATTGCAAATGGATGTGAGCTCATTGTCAACAAAAACAGCTGCCTAGTCTTATTAAATTATGCCAGTGACCCCAACAGTAACACAACACAACATGTAAACATAATTCCTGTCTAATGCCGCCCCTGGGCAAAACAAAACACTGAGGTCCTATCTGCTGCATTCATTGTTTTCCGTCAGCTCATATGCAAATTTGAGCATATTACTCCTTTGATCTTGCGCAATAGTTTGTTATTCCTCTGATCATGTTGGCACACTAAACAGTGAATCAAAGTTCACACACACACACACACACACACACACACACACACACACACACACACACACACACACACACACACACACACACACACACACACACACACACACACACACACACACACACACACACACACACACACACATCATTATGTCTGAGCTACTGAAATAAATCACCCGGGATTAGACACATGTTGAAGACTGGCTATTGACTTCTGGTTCTGTGGTAATTGCTCTTTGTGGAAGGATTAACATGATATTGTTGAGCTATAGGAAGACTAGGAAAGTGACAATGGTGGAATAAGTACTAAATGTCTTAACTTAGGTAAAAGTATCGATACTGCAATGAAGAAACACTCTGTTACAAGTAAAAGTCCGGTCATCAAAATTTGCTTGAGTAAAAGTACAATAGTATGGGCATCAAAATATGCTTAAAGTACCAAAAGTAAAAGTACTCATTATGCAGAATATTTCACAAGGTATCATATGTATAAAATCTTTTGAAAATAGCAAATCTACAAGCTTGTTCTTGTAGATTGGCTATTTTCAAATAGCCAAGTTTTACATAGGCCTGAAGTGGTGTATGTTTTGTATGTATGTTTTGTAATAATAATTCAAATCAAAGTAACTAGTAACTAAAGTTTGAAATTAATTGTAGTGGAGTAAAAGTATAATATTTGCCTCTGAGATGTACAGTAGTGGAGTAGAAGTAGTATTGGAAAATACTCAAGTAAAGTAAAAATGCCTCAAAATTGTACCTAAGCACTGTACTTGAGTAAATGTACTTTACACCAGTTACTTTACACCACTGGAAAGTGATTATAATTATGTGAAGAAATACACATTAAACGATTGAATACTGATATTTTTCAAATTTTGAAACAAAGCCCCCCATGCTATTGAATGCTATTGAAATACAACAATAGAACTCTCTTTGGCAAATCAGGAAATGCTTTGACGTTTTTTTTCCTACATACTACTGTATCCCTGCTAATTAACAAAGGAAAGTCCCTGATAAGTCTTATCTTTACACCTGTCTCTATTCGTGAGAATCAAATTAGGAACTTTCTATGATGAGTTACCAACTCATTTGACTGCATTCAACTCTATTAATGTTGATCAGATTAACATTTCTTCTGGCTGACCGGGCCCCTGCTTGTGACCTCCACGGTAAACCCACCCTCTAGGCCAGGGGTTTTCAACAGGTGGTCCGTGGACCACTGGTGGTCCGTGAAGGTATTGAATCTGGTCCCTGACCATGCATTTAAGACCCCTACACACTGTACGATATTTGACCCGATTTCACTGTGTGTGTGTGTGTGTGTGTGTGTGTGTGTGTGTGTGTGTGTGTGTGTGTGTGTGTGTGTGTGTGTGTGTGTGTGTGTGTGTGTGTGTGTGTGTGTGTGTGTGTGTGTGTGTGTGTGTGTGTGTGTGTGTGTGTGTGTGTGTGTGTGTGCGCGCGTACACGTATGCATCTCTGAACAGTATTGCCAGATTTGGCGAGAGAAATAAGCAACCAGGTCTATGAAAACAAGCCCAACAAAAGCGACTAGGCCGCATGAGCACTTTAAACCTAAGACCCCTACACTGTACGATATTTGAACTGTAGTAACGCAGGAAAGTGAAGAATGGTATTTTTATTATGAACTGGTGACCTTTGATGACGCATCAATGTTGTCAGTTACTGGGAAGTTGGAAGTCAAGAAATTCCACAGAAATAGAATTAGAATGAGTTAGTTAGAATCTCAAGAAGGGGAGGTGTACTGGATTGCCTGGTTGAGTCATCGTTATTAGAAATGCACAACATGAGTTTAATATGGGAGATTGTCCCCAGGATGATTCTTAGTCAGGGTGGTGGTCCCTGGTTCACAATCAGTTGAAAACCCCTGCTCTAGGAGCAGTGGCGTCAGTTCAGCAAAAGCTAAGGTATGGCAGCATGCACGCGACCTCATGCGCGCGCGCACATTTTTTGTGCGGTTCTGGGCGGGTTGGGTTCGTTTTTTTCCAGTTTTTGGTTACTTTATTTCGGTTTTAGGGTTAGGATTCGGGTTAGGTTAGGGTTATGTTATTTAATTCTTATTTTTGCCTGATTTTCCCGATTTATTATCAAAAAAGTACTTCTTTTTTTTTTCTTCCCTGGAGCCAGGGTATGGCAGCTGCAATAGCCTGCCATACCCAATTGACGCCCCTGTCTAGGAGGCCATTGGTTCTCAACCTTTTCAGGCTGTGAACCCCCCAAAAGAATCATATTTGAACTCGGGACCCCGCACCCTGACAAGCACTTGGAATTGTAGGAGTTCAGGCATTACATTTAGTTTGACTCTGTTCCAAAGATGCAAATTGTGAAAATAGCAGATCTACGTAGATTGTACGTACAATTGTTGCCTATTTGTTAGGTTATATTTAATCTGAGTTCCCAGGAGTTTTCGCCAGCTCTGGCGAGGAACTTCTGGGCCAGAGCCCTGGTATTTGTGGGCGGGATGTATCTTACGCTCTGAATCTGAGCGGACACGCCTCTTACCGGTCTGAGAGCTGTGCAACTCGTCTAAAAAGTCCGACGAGAGGCAAACAGCAGTACACAACAATGGCGGCCGAAATTTCTCAAGGGGAAATTGCTTCCCGTCGATCCTATTTAGATGCAACACCTACTGCATGTGGATCCTGCCCCCTTTTCTTCATTGGCTGTTGATTTGAATCACAACGCAGTGGCCGCGCCCCTGCTGTCCAAGCTCCGACGCTAACCCTCCCAGACTAGGTTATATTTGACAATTTGGCCAATGTTTGACCATTTTTATATCATCATTTGTTGGTTACTTTTGACGCAGTAATGGTCTTCATTTTTTTTTTTTTTTGTATTATTTTAGAGGTATTAAAAAGGTCTTAAAAGTCCTTAAATTGTAACTTGTAACTAGAAATGTGCAGATACCCTGTATACAACTATACTGTATATGTTGGTTGAGAACCACTGCTCCAGGCAATTTTAATATACAGTAGGATTTGATGGTACACTGGACTGAGACGAGAGGGAGTGAGCAGAGGGAAGACAGCAGATCCAACAAAAACACTGAACCAGATTTAAAAAACAGTACATCAGCTGAGCCACCAAGGACCCTGTGTGAACATTTTGTACCGCTTGAACCCTAGCATCCCTATTCCGGGGCTAACATTCGGTGAAAATAGTAGAGCGAAAACGAGAGGGGGCCTAGTAGAGCCTTCAACTAAGTATAAGGTTTAAAACTTAAACCCTTACTTAGACTTTAGTGGTTAAAGGATCAGCATTATGTCATGTCTGTACTTTGTCACTCTTACTCCTCAAAAGCATTTTCTTTTAATATCTTTTTCCGTTATTAAGATATATCGGCCTATTTGTGATTCTGATACATCTCAAAATATATCTTAAACACCTAAAAATCTAATGAAACTCACCACTCTTCAAAATGCTATTCTGATGTATTGTGCATACGTCAAGTAAGTCTGTTAGTCAAAGAACATTCACTTGGCATACAGTTCAGAGGTCTGGCATGAGAATAGGCACTACAGCAGTGTCCAGTGGTGGAAAAAATACTCAAATTTCTTACTTAGGTAAAAGTATCAATACTGTATTGTAGAAATACTCTGTTACAAGTAAAAGTCCGGAATTCAACATTTACTTGAGTAAAAGTACAAAAGTATTGGTATCAAAATGTACTTAAAAGTTAAACTTAACTAAGTTACTAACTCTGTGGCCATTGCTCTGATCAGTGCAATATACCTTACGCCTAGATTTGAAGGCGGCCTGAAAATCTAGTAAGGTCCAAACGCCTAAAAGCTTAACCTAATAACGATTCTGACCTGACTGTTCACAGGGGGAGTTTGTGGACGACGGAACAGAGACGCGCTTCTTGTTGGAGGAACATGAGTGTTGCATCAAGGCTGTCAGTGGAGGCAAGAAGAAGTCCGGCATTGTTCACTATCTGCTGGTGGACGGAGAGGCTGTACCGGCAACCATACAATAGCACTGATATTACCAGCAACCCGTGCAATAGCATTGACATTACCAGCAATCCATCCAACAACACTGACTGTATACCAGCAGTGCAGCGCCCATACAATGACTCCGTACCAGCATCTAAATCAGTGGTTCTCAAACTTCATTATTTATTTCAAAGGCCACTTCTAAGTCGGGTCCATTTGGTTTCATTTGTACACACTCAAGAGTTACAAATCTGTAAGGGTCAATAGGCTCTATGCACAGGCACAGCAGCCATATTGGAAAGAAATTGGGCCTCTAATTACTTCCTTCACAGGTGTTACCAATGATACTAATGAAGGCTCTGTTCCATTCTGGTCAAACAGAGTCAGGGGTGCTGATATTGTGCATGTTGACTCACTGGAAATGGGTCTCAAAGTGTGGTCCAGGGACCCTCATGGTTCCTTGAGGACCTCACGGACCTCATGGTTCCAAATGGACCCTTACGGGTGTATAACTCTGAGAGTGTGCAAATGGAACCAAATGGACCCGTAAGGATCCATTTGGTTCCATTTGTACACTCTCAGAGTTATGGGGGTCCTTGAAATTAAAAGGTTTGAGAACCACTGTGCTACACGAAATGGAACAGAGCCTTCATTAGTATCATTGGTAACACCTGTGAAGGCAGTAAGGAAGAGGCCCAATTTCTTTCCAATATGGCTGCTGTGCATAGAGCCTATTTGGAACTCCCTCAAGGAACCCTGAGGGTCCCTGGACCCCCACTTTGAGAACCCCTGATCTAAACAATAACGCTGACTGTACCAGAAAATAAAATAAAGTGATGGCGTCAATATGGAAATGTTTTTCTTTCTGTCTTTTTTCTCTTCTATACACTGTATATAAAATATATATTTTAATTATACACACATGCATCAAATTAGGTTTATGTCTGTGTTAATGTAGAACATAAAATGTACAGTATAGCATAACATTTGTCTTGTGTTTTCACATCTGGAATTCTTGCTGGGATGAAGTTTGTTTTGTTTGTTTTATGTACGTGTGTTTGTGTATGTTATTGTGGCTAGTGCTGTGCGAATGTGTCAATGTTAACTAGTGGTGGATAAGCACTCAATTATTGTACTTAAGTAAAAGTATCAATACTGCAATTTTGAAATACTCTGTTACAAGTAAAAGTCTGGAATTAAAAATGTACTTGAGTAAAGCAAGGTACAAAAGTATTGGTATCAAAATGTACTTAAAGTACCAAAGTAGATAGTCCTCATTATGCAGAATATCCCATTTCACAAGTTAAGATGTATACAAATCTTTTGAAAATAGCAGATCTACAAGCTCAGATCGTGACGCATTGTGAGCTTGTATACGGCTATTTTCAAATGGCTGATATATAGGGCTGAAGAGGTTAATGTATGTTTTGTAATAATAATCAAAATCTACAAAGTAACTAGAAACTAAAGTTTCTATAATTGTAGTGGATTAAAATGACAATAATAATATTTGCCTCTGAGATCTGAGATGTTAGATGTATAGTGGAGTAGAAGTAAAAGTACTGAGAATTGGAAATACTCCAGTAAAGTAAAAAATACCAAAAAAAGTTCTGTACTTGAGTTAATGTACTCAGATACTTTACACCACTGCCGGTGCTTTTGTCAAGATTTCAAACGAATGTTCTCAGACAAACGTCACAAACCGTGAACAAACTAAACTGGACAGTGGAATTGGTCATTATTGCGTAAGCTCCACGCAATGATCACCTTCTTGAACTGGGAACCAGCAGACTTTGCATGGGGTACTATTTTGCCCTGCGTCAGCCCTGAAACATGACTGTCATATCATGACAGTCATGACGAAACTTCAACCTGGTATTTGCACTTTTTTCCATTTACAACCCGTTCACCTACATAAACGTTCTTATTTCAAATATAAAGTTCTTAACTCATGGCTATGGATGTTAACATTATGTACGGCTCCTCAGAAATACCCTTATGTTCTGAATTGTTCAATATAAAGCATTTTAATCCAATTGGTGGCCATTTTTTATAGTTATAAACGGTTGGGAAGTGCAATACACCTCCCAACCGATAGGGTCGCGTCGTTGAAAGAATAATGGAGAAAATTCGGGGGAAATGGCCACCGATTGGATTAAAATACTTTCTATTGAACAATAAAGAAGATAAGGGTACTTCTGAGGGGTCGTACATAAGTGTAACATCCGTGGCCATGAGGTGAGCACTTTATATTTGGAATTTGACTGTAGATGTACGGGTTGTATTGTAAATGGAGAAAGTGCAAACACCAGGTTGAAGTTCAGCCGTGACGATCGTGACAGACGAGCGTCATGTGATCCATGGCTAGCCATGTGAGAGAGTTTGTCATGTAGTCGTTCTGCCCATAAATTCAACAAATTGTTTAATAGGCTCTATGCACAGCAGCCATATTGTGAAGACATTCACAGGTGTTACCAATGAAATGATACTAACGAAGGCTCTGTCTGTTCCATTCTGGTCAAACAGAGTATTATGCATGTTGGCTCACTGGAAACACTTTGCTACACACGTGGGTCTAAAATTTGGGTCCAGGGGCCCTCATGGTTCCTTAAGGGGGTTCCAAATGGCCCCTTACGGGTTTGTAACTCTGAGAGTGTACAAATGGAACCAAATGGACCCATAAAGGTCCATTTGGTTCCATTTGTACACTCTCAGAGTTGTGTAAATAGAAAAATCTGAGAACCACTGTGCTAGACTAAATGGAACAGAGCCTTCTTTAGTATCATTGGTAACACCTGTGAAGGAAGTGAAAATATGGCTGCTGTGCATAGAACCTATTGTCATGTAATAAAGACACAATGTTTGTCTTTTTATTACGTGACATGGTTTTAAATTTGATACTAGCTCTGCTACTGGAGAAATTAACTTGACGTAATATATGTATATTAATCTTATATGCAATTGTCAAAACTTATACTTATACAATTAGGAATTGGGAAAGTGAAATGGGAAACTGATGACACAAAGAAAAGAGCAGACACAATTGGAACTGGAACACAATACATTTGAATTTAATTGAATCCTGAATGGATGAAATTGGCAAGCCATCTGATGTTTTTTTCTGTTTAGTAAAGAGCTGGAGAAACGGGAAGACCTCTGTTATTGAGCAAAAACTCAATGATTACTATCCGAATATACAGCTTCAACCAAAACAATACTACAATACTACAATTACAGTGTGTGTGTGTGTGTGTGTGTGTGTGTGTGTGTGTGTCCTTCTGTGAACAGCTAATCTCCGGCACCATCGGCTTGATCGCAGCGAAACTGAACTCAAATCATGCCACTCCACTCAAATCGTGGCAATGCCACTTGAAAAGTGGCATTGCAAGCATGATAATAATATTTTGGAATATTTAGAAAACATTTTAACAACACAAATATTGTACAAAGTACTGGCACAACATATATTTTCAGATGGGGGGGTCCACGACCAAATACATACGGTATTAATTTGGGGGGTCCTGATGGCAATTGATATCCTTTTAAAGCTTTAGTTATTACTAGTAGTAGTTGCCAACTAGTAGTTGGTATTATAATAAGAGTATGCGATTGTCTTTAATACTATTGTTTCATTGCTGTCCTTATAAAGACTAAAACAGAAGACATTACTAACCCATTAAATCATTACAGGCAACTATATTAATTGTGTTCATGGCTGGTGTGCATTTGGGCCTACTTGAAAAAAGGGTCATTTTAGAACAATGGCAGAAGTTGGAAAGCACCGTGTGTGTGGCTCAAGTGATGAGATATAAAGGATATAAATGAGCAGAGCAACTGTAAAAGGTCAAAACATCAGATGACCAGGCCGTTGGTGTGAATCAGGGGTCAGCATCTGTCTGGATTTGTGTATTGGTTCCTTTTCCCACTTCTCTAATCTTTAAGATGCAGATGGATAGAAGTTACCCCCAAGGGCTTGCAAAGAAATGCGGAATCAGATGGCGAGCACCCTGGGCAAGACCTGGGATGTTGGTTGTCTAGGAAGTTGACAACCGGAAATGGTTGAATTTGGCGGAAGTACCGCCCAAGGAAATGACGTTGATGCTTTACAAATCTGTTAACATTCTCCATGAATGAAACGAGTGTTGTGATTGGTCAAAAAATATCGTTTCCGGGGGAAACGGAAATCATGTCCACTCAGGACTAGACACTCGCTGCTTTAGGTCGTGACCAGGCTCTTCTCTTCGTAGATGAGTGAGGCTGGGACCGAGGTTAGATGGCGAGGGGCAGACAAGGAGATGACGCTCCCAACTGGAAGACCACCCATTATTATTCTATGTATTAATAAGGCTCAGGAGGACATGTTAGCGGGGTTCTGACTTTGTGAACTGACCTCGATGCAACCTGTTTGCTGATAAGGAAAGTTAGAATGGGAGCCCAGAGATCTCTGTTAAAGGGAAGACTACTAATTTTCAACATTGAACTATGTCTTTAATACACTTAGAGCTGTTGTGTGGAAATAAGAAAAAAGTCCCCCCCCCCCTCTATGTTGCCTAGAACTGGATAATTGATTGAGGTCATATGATCAGTGACATACGCAGGGTGTACTTTTGGCTGAGGGGGCGGGCTGATTAATAAATACACTCAATTTTAACAGTCTTGTCCGCTCTTAATTTCACCAATACAACGGATGCGCAGAGAGTGTGATCCTGAAGGGTAGTACATTATTACATTGCACAATTATGTGTCTGTTGTTTAAATAGCCTTGAATCTCCATCAGTCCTTGACATGAAACAGTTTGAGAACCATTGACTTAATTAGGCTATATGTGTTTTTATTTGTTTACTTGTTTATTTGCAGTTTCATTCATTCATTCATTCATGGCACAAATAATGGCCCATAAGAAATAACTTACATCCTCCTCATACTTAGGGGATGCCTTACAGATAAATTGTACAAGGTAAAAAATCCCTCCCCACGCCGCTTGGAGGCGGAGGTTTTTCCAGGAGGAAATTCATTTCACGGTGCAACACTCCTCTCTCCTCCTGCCTCTGGTGGATCCGCCTCTCCTCTGGACTAGTGGACGGCAATGGAGGGATGATCCGCTACGGTTCTTCTGCGGACCACCACCACCAGATCACACCGACCCACCACCGGGTCCATAACCACAGAGGATCTGGCTCCTCCGACTCTGTCAAGCCAAGAAGATCCCAATAAACCTGGACACAACAAACAACACAGTGGATCCTGTCTGAATGGTTTCTGAAGACAAAACAACAGACAGACTGTGGTGTGTGCGTGTGTGTGGGAATTGATTTATATAAAACTGTCTCTAATCTGGGCTTATTAAGTGATCTGGATCCATCAGAGACCCAGTGGCTTTCCTGGGGATCCTGTACAGGACCGATCGGACTCACTGTGGGGGGGACTTTGCCCCAGCTTCTCTTTCCAGAAGCCCCGGGTTGCCTGCCTGCCTTGCCTTGCTTTGCTCTGGTTGGCTTGGAAAGCACCAGCCAGGCAGCCAAAAGCTACTGGTTAGCATCGTGTGGCTAAATGCTAACTAACCCTAAGAAGGGAGAACGATCGGGGCCTTTTTTGTCTGTTCTTAATGGATCTAAACTAAAACAAAAACAACCCGGATCCCGTGTCGGCGGTACTATGAGCCTGTAGGTCCGGATCGGATCGGACGGGGGTCTGCGGTCCTGGATCGGACGTGAAATCGCTGGGGTTTGTTGTAAGTCTACCGTTTTTCCTCCACCGGACAGAGAGAGAGAGGGACATGGAGACAGTGTGTGACCGCACATCTGTCACTCCTTACGCGCCAGGTCTGCTCTGAGAGAGCACAGGAGGTCCCGGAGAGAGAACAACCTTCAGGTGTGGTGGGACCCCCCTGCGGACCCCCCTCCTCCTCCCAAGCTGAATTAACTACTGATCCAGTCTTGTCTTCCCATTCATTTTTCCACCCTCCACTTTGCTGGAGGGGGGTTACATTTACAATCAACAACAACACCAGAGGAGGTTCTATTTAAGGTTGTTCTTCAGTCATGAACTACCAGCAGCATCTGGCCAACTCGGCCGCCATCCGGGCCGAGATCCAGAGGTTCGAGTCCGTCCACCCCAACATCTACTCCATCTACGAGCTGCTGGAGCGCGTGGAGGAGCCCCTGCTGCAGAACCAGATCAGGGAGCATGTCATTGCTATTGAAGGTAAAAGACTAGACTGCTGCGTGCGTGTGCGTGTGCGTGCGTGCGTGCGTGCGTGCGTGTGTGTGTGTGTGTGTGTGTGTGTGTGTGTGTGTGTGTGCCATCTCTGCATGTGATGACAATTGCTTTGATATTTGGCAGCTTATAGGGCATTTCCATAAGACGTGTGTGTGTGAGGACTACAAATTGTCAGACTGGCTAAAAGAAGGGCAAAACAATGAATGAATTATTGTTCTGTGTCTGCCATTATTGGCAGTCACTTTATATGGAAAAGATGCTGTCTCCTAGTCCTATACCCATACTGTATGGTAGTGTGCTGGTGTCTAGAGTATATAGACAACTGATCATGATTCATGATCCTGCATTGCATTTTCTTTTACTCTTGATATATTTGGATTTTGACATGATTTATGTCTTAGACTGAACATTCCCAAAAATGTGTGAGAGAGAGAGAAAGAGCGAGAGGAACTGCTTTTAGGTGGTCCAGTGAACCCACTGTTGGTTGTCTCTAAAAAAGGTTAATTGCATTCATCTGGTGGTCTCTCATCAATTAGTGCATCTTTTGTTGCTACGTTTGCATCATAGCAAGGCTATAACCTTTTATAAGGTTGATTATGTTTTTGTATTCTTATGTTCTGTCTTTGCGATCAGGAATCAGGACATTTCATCTTACCTTGCAATTTAATATATCTAGTGTTTGGTTGCTTATTATTAGAAGGTGTGGCGACACTGCATAAACACAATCCTCATAAAACTGTAGCCTTTAACCATTTGGTTAATACCGTATATAACTCTGAGAGTGCACAAAATGCAACCATTTGTGCACTCTCAGAGTTATTGCGTGGTGTGTTTTCATTTGAATGGGTGATGTAATTTGTTGCGTGGTTACATTTTAACCTCATGACAGGCAGATGGAAGGATAATGAAAATGAGCTATGATGATACGATGATGCACACACTTGGCTCGGAGCCACCCCACCTGACTCTTTTGACCTTATCTAAGAACAATAACATACAGAAGTCTGTGTGTGGGGATTGTATTCAATTTGCTTATAGCTGTATACAGGGGTCATGTACCTGTATATGCCCGTTCACGGACATATTGATGACCCATGTATACAGATATTAGATTTTCTTTTACACACCATCATAATGTTCTTATTTTGACCCAATTACTGACTGTCAGTCTCCAGGTTTTCTTCAGAATATGTATGACGCTGATTTACTATGACACTATGTATGGCACATTAGGCGTCCACTGTTACAGTGTCTCTCAAACGTTTTATTTGCAAGGACCCCCATAACTCTGAGAGTGTACAAAACGGGTCCATTTGGTTCCATTTTGTACACTCTCAGAGTTACAGACCTGTTATGGCCATTCAGGGCTAGCTCTTCGTGTGTTTCTGGTGATGTTTATTGTCCGCTCATTTTGTATGTCTGTGGCAAAACTTGTTGTTTAAACAAAAATAACCACCACAAGCGAGCATGGCGAACACACTTGGTTGTAGAGGTGGTTTTAGAAAAAATATTAGTCCAAAGGTGAGATAAAGGCTTATGTTCACTCCAGGCTTTTCCTGAGCTGGATAAATCAGGTTATTGTGGTTCATTCTGTTACCCAATGTGTTCACGTTTCCTTGACATATTTACCTTGTGGATGAATACAATTGTATCTCAACTTCCTTATCTTTAAATTCCTACCTTTTTTACTGTTTGTTTACAACACTGGTTAGAGGTTCTAAAGTCAAATCTCTGAAACCAATGGTTTCTATGTTGCAGGTGCATATAGTAATTAATAAGAATAACAATACATAGTGTTTTTCTGCATACTCAAAGATGCTTTACTTCACAAAACAGATCAGGCAAAAAAAAAACACGTAAAAGAAAATGGGGGCTACAAAATATGACTAGCACCAGTTAAAAATAGAACGCGTATGTACTGACAGAAACGATCATATCTTTGCAGCGTTTAAGCCTGCCTCTCACACACACAGTAGCGTGGAGAAGCAGCATAGTATAGTGTGGAGGCTCAGAAACGAGCACGCACGCACGCAAGCTGCACAGATGTTAGGAGAGCTACGTAACACAATAGTCAGTTGACACGCTCGTTCCTCTGTTATTGCCCTCCCTCGCTTCCATTTTTTCCCCAGAGTTTGAGTGTCATGCTGTGACTCATAACCTACTTAAAGGGCTGGAAATAGCCCAAAACGGCAGCAGTTGTGGCGGCATGAAAAACGCGGCTTCTTCGCGCTTCACGGGCACACACAGTACACAGATTGTGATGTAGGCAGCCTGCTTCAAACTGTGCGTGTTATGCAAGCCGGCACCGTGGCCGGGGTGCCCTTGAGTTGCCTGTGAGGTCCTGCAGTGCCTGTATCATGTGAGGCAGTAGGTACTGAGTTATTACGCAGGTGGACTGGACGGGCGGTGTGTGTGTGTGCTTGCTCCAATGTCATCTTCGAGACACAAATAATACATGTGTTCTCTTGTGCTCGTATGTTTCGATTTGTGTTGTATGAGAGGTATAGAGGCCTGTCACCAGTTATATTTTCATAATTGTTAGAATCGTTTTCAACCTTTGTCATGCCAAGGACCCCTAAATTGATATACATTTGTCAAATTTTGAGCCCCATCTGAAAATGTTTTGTTCCAGGGACCCCCAGAAGCAAAGATGTGTGTTAAAAATGTTTGCTTAAAAATATATATATATATTCAAAGATTTGCACACATTTTCAAGATTTTCCAAAAATAGCAGATCTAGTGCCGCACTATGAGCTTGTATATCTGCTATTTTTGATTAGCCAAAGCTAAAGTGGTAAAAATTACCAATAATTAATTCATTATTGTTAAATTTACAGAAATGTCAGGTTTCCTTCATTATTTCCACGTCACTCTTTTAACCACGTTCAACCTGGAGCCCCTGTTTTGGGTCATTTCAAAGATTGATTTTCAAAAATACCATATCTGACCAACTAGCTCACAGTGTGTTGCTTTGCATATCTGATATTGCCCTGTGCAACGTTTCTTTACAAAGTCTAAAAGGCAAACAGAATTCCAATGTTCTGTGCCAAAAACACACTTATTAATCATAGATTGCAATTATTTGTATGCCAAGTAATAGTCAACTAAAATCTCACGATTGTGACACAGCCCCTGTGTGTGTGTGTGTGTGTGTGTGTGTGTGAGCTCCTCCGTTTCAGCATGTTGCGTTATTTTGCCCGATTCCTCTGCAACTCTGCACCAAAAAGCATGTCCTTGGAAACGTTTACTTTGGCAAATAAAGTGGTTTTTGATTCTGGTTATGTAGGTTAGATGAAGCCTGGCTAACATGAATCACACACAGTGTTTGTCACTGATTCCCCGGCTTGCGAAGGTTTCATTTGCATTCAGGGTGTGTGTGTTTATGTACATGAGCGTGTGTGTGTGTGTGTGTGTGTGTGTGTGTGTGTGCTGTGTGCTGTGTACTTGTTACTATACTTGCGAGAGCCAAATGTCCCCACAAGTATGAACATAGACGACATATTAAAGAAGATATCTGGGGAGTTTAAGCTTACAATGGCCTCTATGCACAGCAGCCATATTGGAAAGAAATTGGGCCTCTTCTTACTTCCTTCACAGGTGTTACCAATGATACTAATGAAGGCTCTGTTCCATTCTGGTCAAACAGAGTCAGGGTGCTGATATTGTGCATGTTGGCTCACTAGAAACACACTACAACCAGTGTGTCTCAAGGTGTGGTCCAGGGACCCTCATGGTTCCTTGAGGGGGTTCAAAATGGACCCCTTACGGGTGTGTAACTCTGAGAGTGTACAAATGGAACCAAATGGACCCTTACGGGTCCATTTGGTTCCATTTGTACGCTCTCAGAGTTATGGGGGTCCTTGAAATTAAAATGTTTGAGAACAGAGCCTTCATTTAGAATCATTGGTAACACCTGTGAAGGAAGTAAGGAAAAGGCCCAATTTCTTTCCAATATGGTGACTGTGCATAGAGCCTATTAGGAAATGATTCAGGTTAGGATTAGACATACAGTATAGAAGCTAGGTTTAGGGGTTCGGGTTGGAGTAGTTGCACAGAGGTGTCATGCACCAAAAATAGTAGATCTACAAGCTCTGCTATTTTCGGTTTTGGGGTTTATGGTTAAATTGCCATTTTGTATTTTATTCATTCAATAAAATCACCGCCGTAAAACGTTGATGCCCTCACAAGTATAGTAATACAAATGTGTGTGTGTGCGTGTGTGTGTGTGTGTGAATGTGAATGGTTTCCTACTAACCATGTGACACTGACCCACTTTTCTCAATGTCTGGCCTGGGAGAGCGCTGGCAGAGACGAATGAAACCGGCTCACCTTTAGCGCCTTTACAACAGATAATTGGGCTACATGGTTGGCTTTTGTGTCACAGGGAAATCAGAAAAATCAGTAGGCTATCACTTTACTGGCCCAGGTGCAGTGAGGATGCAGACATTCTGTGTTGCTATCGGTGCAGTAAGAGACCTCCACAGTCACACACAGGTTCAGGTTCACACACACCTGCACTGGTTGGTACAACAGAGTTTGAATTGTATTCAAGTACTGGTCCAGGTCTAGGTCGAAGATTTTTGGGTCCGACCTCGACTTTGGGGAGTCCTACACCAGTTGTTGGTTCTCAATCTTTTTCATGTCAAGGACCCCCAAAATGAGATGTATTTGGCCGCGGACCCCGATCTAAATTGTTTTTTTTTCTTCCAGGGACCCCCAGAAGCAAAGATTTGAGTTACAAATGTTCGCTTTAAAAATATATATTCAAATGTTTGCACACATTTTCATGGGTTTTTCAGAAATAGCAGATCTACAAGCTCACATAGCGCGGCACTTGGTGCTATGATGATTGTGATGCTATATTAACACATTTTGCTGGGGACCTCCTGGTATCCCCCCAAGGACCCCTGGGGGTCCCCGGACCCCACTTTGAGAACCAATGTCCACCTATTAACAATGTCTTGATCGATATGTTTGTCAAGAAAGTGCAAAATCTTAAACAATTTGAAAACCTTGACTTCACACATAAACCAAACTTTATTTGAATTAACCACATGAGCCTTATTCAAACTGGTTCAAGAGTGGCTGATCTACAAACTCAGCATGTACTGTAGATCAGCTATTTTGAAAACCTTTGACACTTTTTGCCAATATAGCTTGAGGAACCGAATTAGAACAGGGTGCCACTTCTCCATTGAACTTCAATGAATGGGGCCGCCATGCTCTATTCAGTCGCCCTATTACTTTGAATGGTGTGCTCGTTCTTGATAATGCCATGGCCAAAATAGGGATGCCAGGTTGAAAGTGGTTAAAAATGTCAAGTAATGGCTGATATATTGGCCAAACCGAAATCTGTCGGGCTCTAGTCTTCTTGAGGACACCGGTATAGGGACTTATTCACAACTTATACATACTTATACACAGTTTTAACATACTGTATATACACACACTGACACACATTACCATGACACAAAAGATTCCGTTAATTGGTCCATGTTTGTCTTACAATGACAATATCTTGTATTGTATGTATATCTTGTATATCTGCTATTTTTGAAAAATCGTGAACATTTGTGACAAGTCTTATATAACATATATATTTTGAAAGCAAACATTTTTAACTCAAATCTTTGCTTCTGGGGGTCCCTGGAACAAAATCTTTTGAGATGGGGGTCGGCGGCCAAATACATATCATTTTGGTGGTCCTTGACATGAAAAAGTTTGAGCGCCACTGATATAGCGACATTATTAACTGTTAGGATTTAGAAGACTTTTTATATTATCAGTCTCAACGGGTTAAAGGCTACCATATACCCATTATGATCAATATCTTGTTTTAATACATTTCTCTTCCTGTCGGAAGGAAGGACGTAGGCTCAGGTCCTTTTGGCGTGTGTAACAGGATGCTGCAGATGTTATGCCGGTCTGTTGTGGCTGGTGTCCTCTTCTCTGCAGTTTACATGCTGGGGGGGCTAGGGCTACATCAACAAGAGGGACAGTAACAGGCTGAACAAGCTAGTGAAAAAGGCCTGCTCCGTCATTGGAGCTAAAACAGGATGGCGTGGAGGTGGTGGCTGAAATCTCAGCCTCTCAGAGTCCACCTTGGCCTGTAGCATTTGACCTTTCAGTTATGACGACCATACCGTGGTCATTCTGTTCTCATGTTTTCGTTACTTAGGGTTGTTTCTTCTTGACCACATGAATGTTAAAATTTAGATGCCAGGTTACTTAGACAGATGCTAGGTACATTGTTTACCTGGTACAGTATGCTATAGATTCAATGTACAGATTATTATTTTGATAGTAATTGACTGATGCTAGGTTCTTGGTTTGCTCGTTTTCCTAGTTTATGGAGGCACTACACTACACGTCTCATTGCATTTTATTGAGGTGTTTACTAGGGCTGCAGGAAAAAAATATTCAAATACGAATATTTCTCATTTTGGACGATTCAGAATCTATTCTCATTTTTAAAAAAAATATTTAAAAAAATATATATATATTTTTTCCTTTTCGATTTTGAATCGGAAAAAAACGTTTGGAATCGAGAATCGTTTGTTTTGAAAAAAATCGGGAAAAAAATAAATCATGACCCCAAGAATCGGAATCGAATCGTGAGATAGCAGAAGATTCACAGCCCTAGTGTTTACCTTGCTTATTGTAATTGGCTCTGGTTATGAGCGTCTGCTAAATGCCTAAATTGTTAATTGTGGCGGAGGTGAGCACAATGAGGAAGCTGGTGGCCATCATGGCTAACCTTCCAGTTAAAGGAAATAGTAGGGCGACTGAGTACCAGCTGCGAGCGCATATCCATCTTTCACGTACGGAAGACTGACTGCCTGGGTCAGTCCTTCGTGCTGGTAGCCATGAAGCTGTACAATAACGTCCAAATGGACCCCTTTTATGTGTCCACTAATGATCCACTACCAGAATCCTCTTCACTGTCACATCACAGGTTTACAAGTGTAAAACAGTGGGTGAATATATTTGTTTTTGTGCGAGCTTTTGTTGTCAACAGGCGTCCCGCCTCGCGACTCGTGTTCCTGTTGACTAAAGTCTTAATGACTAATGACGATGTGACTCTTGTACTGGTGTCTGTGTACCTTTTCAATGCTGTGTTCTTCTCATTATCTGTTCTTTTTGTCTTTTGTATGACTGCTGTAACTGCCTTGGTGACTAAATGTCCCTTGTGGGATCAATAAAGTAAAGGCCTGTCTATGTGTTTATCTACACATTGCTATTGTTAGCAGAGTGTAATGTCACACCAGCATTTAGCTGTCTGTACTGGTATGAGTCTCTGAATATTGAATACATAACTTACACCTACCTCACATTTACTGCAATGCAATGCAGGATGCACAGTGTATATGCACTCTATACATTGTACAATTATTAGAGCGCAATTGCATCTCAATCGATGTTTAAAGAAGGGACAGAGATTACACCAAGATGTGTGATCGCCGGTGAATGCCTGCTCTGTCTTCCGTCCATCTGACTGTCTGGTCAACTAGCCTATATTCGATACTAGCAGTTAAAGTGGGGCGCGGGAACCCCCAGGGGTCCAGAGGATGTTCCAGGCAAAATGAGGAACAGTTTAACCCTATTTTATACTTCAACTATGCGAAAATAGCCAATTGTAGATGTGTTTTTTTAATGTTGGCAAATCTTGACACATATTCTCATATGGGGGTCCCTGGCTCAAACCCTTTTTAAATGGGCGTCCGTCCATGTCCAAATACATATTCATTTGGGGCACTTTATATTTGAAATCTGAACGTTTATGTAGATGTACGAGTTGTAAATGGAGAAATGCAAACACCAGGTGTAAGTTCAGCCATGACGCTTGACGACGAGCTAATAATGCTAAGCTACTCGTAGCCTCGTTACTCCACCCTTGTTTTTGTCCAATCTTGGACATGAAAATGTTTGAACCACCTAACTAGCCTGTATTCGAACCTGTGACACACAAACGCACGCACGCACGCACGCACGCACACACACACACACACACACACACACACACACACACACACACACACACACACACACACACACACACACACACACACACACACACACACACACACACACACACACACACACACACACACACACACACACACACACACACACACACACAACCCTTTGCCGAGACCACCAGCAGTGAAGAGGGAACTTGTTACTGCTTGCTTTTGCACCTGGACTTCTCCTGTCGAGGGTAAACGTAAGACGTGGTACTGGAGTGGTAGCCGTGCTGGACCCGGAGTGGACTGTGTCATTAGTGGAGTGGACTCACTTCAACCTAGGGGTGGGAGATTATCCCAGGCAGACCAGCTGAGCGCTGGCGCCACGCCAGCCACCTTGGCAGTTAGCCTAGTCTTTACTTCACTATCTAGGGACGTGGCTGTTGTTCTAGTAAGCTGTAGGTCAACGCTGGTTCTCAACATGGTGTCCGGGGACCCCTAGGGGTCCTTGGCGGGGTTCCGGGGCGGTCCCCCCCCAGCTAAATGATTGATAGTTTTAGTTGGGGAACCGAATGGACACACTACTGTAACTCGGAGACTGTACAAAATGGTACCAAATGGACCCTTTTGAGTGGATTTGGTATCAATTGTACATTCTCAGAGAATTAATAGGAAATTACAGTGTAGACTGTGGGTCCCAGAGATAGTAATTATTTTTCTTTTTATTATTATTATTATTATTATTTAACACATTAAGGCCGGGAGCGCATCTGTGTCATTTTAGATTTCTTTGGCTATTCAAAAATAGCAGATATACAAGCTCATAGCGCGGCACCGTGAATGTCAAAGAACGGGTAACGACAAACATTTTGCTCAGGCAGATCCTCAGTAATCAACAGTACACTAAACACCCAATCTAACTCCACTGGTCTCTCTGGCTTGTTCTCACACTGCTGGGACTGTAATAGAGACTGTATTATTAAAAATAACACATTCATTCTATTAACATTCTCCTTTGTGTGTCGGCGGTGCTGTCAGGACATCTCTCAGCTCACATTAGCGTCCAGAAGCCCTGGAGAGAGAGAGAGAGAGAGAGAGCGGCGTAGCGCAGTAGATCTCGCAGTCCAATGGGACCAGGTTCTAAAGTGGTTTGTTCAACACAGCTGCTCAGTGGAAGGTCTTTGTCTCCACTTTCCCTTTTGTGTTTATGTTATTATCAGCTGGCCAGTCTTCTGTCATTAACTCACCATGTGGCCTATTTACACCAGAGCCCGTCTGTAAACTCTGCCAGGCTCTGATTTCGCTCTGTGTGTGTGTTTTGTACTTGTGTTCAGTGGTGGAAAAAGTACTACAACTGTTTTACTTCTGTAAAAGTTTCAATACTGCAATGTAGAAGTACTCTGTTACAAGTGAAAGTCCGGAATTCAAAATTGACTTGAGTAAAAATACAAAATTATTGGTATCAAAATGTACTTAGTTAAAGTACCGAAAGTAAAAGTAGTAAAATGTTTGAAAATAGCAGATCTACAAGCTCAAGGTTTTCAAATGGAGTAAGTACAATATTTGGATCCGAGATGTAGTGGAGTAGAAGCAAAAGTATTGGAAAATTGGAAATACTCAAGTAAAGTACAAATACCTCAAAATTCTACTTAAGTAAATGTACTTAGTTACTTTCCACCACTGGTGTTAACTATACTTGCGAGGGCCAAATACCCCCACAACTTAGCAGAGTTAACTTAACATGGAAGATTTTACAGTGTAGATACTAGATTCAGGGGTCACAGTATAGTCTCAACCTTTTTTAATTTCAACAACCCCCAGTTTGATATGTATTAAGACCAGTGGCTCTCAACCTTTTCAGGCCGTGACCCCCCAAAATAATCATATTTGAGCTGGGGAGTGAGGACTCCCACCCTGACAGTCACTTGGAATTGTAGAAGTTGAGGCATTACATTTAGTTTGACTCGGTTCCACAGATAAATATTGTGAAAATAGCAGATCTACAAGCTTGTTGAACGGCTATTTTCACAATTCGCGAGACACGCAGCAAAGGTCGTCGGGAACGGGACTCGAACCCGCGACACTCTGTCAGGCTTCATTAGAGCCTAGGTGCCCGGACCGCTAGGCCAGAATTCCGGGCCACAATTTTTGCCTCTTTATCATTTTATTTGACAATTTGGCCAATGTCTGACCAGTATTTATAGTATAATTTGTTGATTACTTTTGATGCAGTAATGGTCTTTTTTTCTTTTCTTTTATTTCTTTTTTTGAGGTATTTAAAAGGTCTTAAAAATGTCCCTAAATTGTCACTTGACTGTCATCTGGGGACCCCCCCAAAATCATGTGGGGACACCCCTGGGCGTCCTGACCCACAGTTTGAGAACCACCCCCATTTGATACATTTGTTTTAACTCTTGGACCCTAATCTGCATGGTAAATAATGTCACTCTTGAGAGTGTACAAATGGAACTTTTCAAATTCCATTTGTACACTCTCAGAGTTACACACAGACCTGTAAGGGGTCCCTCTGGCCCCCCTGTGGGTCCCCTGACCCCACGTTGAGAAACGCTGGCCATAATAGAATAAGCAGCGCGTTTGTGTGTCTAGAGATTAGAGACTCACGTTGGAGATTTGTAGAGTGTGTTTTCCTTCACTGCTGCAGTGCCACACACCACCTTCCTTGAATGACGTGTGTGTGTGTGTGTGTGTGTGTGTGTGTGTGTGTGTGTGTGTGTGTGTGTGTGTGTGTGTGTGTGTGTGTGTGTGTGTGTGTGTGTGTGTGTGTGTGTGTGTGTGACAGATGGTAAATCTGCTGTGAAATGCGATCCGGCGCGCACCGCACCCCCCCCCCCCCCTGATCTCTGACCAACCCACAACTGTAGGAGACCTGATGGAATGACCGATATGTTGCTGAGAGAGAGAAAGGGAGGGAAGGAGAGAGTATAGAGCACTGTTTCCTAAACCCGTTTGTGGGGACCCATTTTTATGGTTCACGAGTACATTTCAAAACATAAACAAAATTTTTTGAATCCAAACAAATTCACATTTTTATCATGAATTAAAAACAAATTCGATGATTTTTCAAAAGAATTTCATGAATAACTTTTTCTAATAAAAACATTTTTTTTATTAGAAAAGAAAGTTTAAGTGAGCTTGTAGATTGGCTATTTTCACTAGTTTGGGTCCTGGGCAAACGTCTTCATTTCTCTTTTGAGTCTTGAGCTAAAACGTTTGGGAGCCACTGGTGTAGTGAGAGAGAGGGGGAGAGAAAGAGAGAGGAGGAGGGAGAGGGAGGGAGAGAACCTACACTGTACATGTAACAGGATACTTTTCAATGGATTGCCACTTTCGGTGCACACACACACACACACACACACACACACACACACACACACACACACACACACACACACACACACACACACACACACACACACACACACACACAGACCTCCTACGACTTATTTTTGGTATTTTATTACTTTTATTACAGATAGGTAGTTGAGAGGCATGCGACACAGAGCGGGGGTTAAATTTGAATCCTCGTCATCCTGACGACGCTGCGAGCTTGTACATCTGCTATTTTTTTACGTTTTTCAAAGTATCCTGAAAGTGTGAGAAGCACTACTGATTTAGAAGGCATTTGTAGAATCGGCCTCAGGTCTTTTAAGCAATTTCAACCTGGCGTCTCTATTTTGGGCATATAGGAGAACATTTAAAAATAAAAAAATAGCAATGATTCAGGCGTACAGAGTTCACTGACAAAACTCTCTGCATGTAAACGTAGCCGAGTTAGCGATGGAGTTGACGCCACATTCACAGATATCCGGGTTAGCGTTACTCTGCAGCTGTGCTGTATTTACAACCTGTACACGTGTGAGCTTGCTTCACCAGCGTGTTCAAATCCGAGTGTCAAAATGTCTTGGCACCGTGCGCTCATAACCCCCCCCCCTGGCAGTGGAAGAATGATTTACTGTACCCATAAAAGAGCTTCTTCTTCAGTTCATCATCATCGTCGCCCGCTGAAGAGCGATTATGCAATGCCCCCACGCTGATTGACACGGCATCATAATAACAACAACAACAACAACAAGGCTGTGGGGCGGCTCTTAAACGATGCTGTGTGAGCCCTTACGTAACCACGGCACCCGGCCGGATGCAACGCTCCGGGAGGTGGCTGTCCCATGCAGCCAGTTCAGTTCAGAGAGAGGAAGCACACGTTGGGATTTTCGGTGGGATTCAGACCAATAGCAGTGCACATGATCCATTGTGGTCTAATGCAGTGGTTCTCACACTTTTTCCCACATTAATTTTCATTTGGCCACGGACCCGCATCTGAAAATATGTTGTGCTAGGGAACCCCGCCACACACAAGATTTGTGTTGTTAAAATGATTACTATTTTACATAGGCTATTTTCAATAGTATTTTCATACTGTAGGGTTGAAGTGGTTGAGCTGATTTTTTTATAATTTTGCAGAGGACCCCCTGGAACCCCCTCAAGGACTATCTTCTGCACGCGGCAGCATTATACGATTATCTATGAATCGGGCTTTTAAGCCTACATGTTGGTCTGAAGGAAGATGTATTAACTAATCACGTCCACTGGAGCCTTTGTCTTGAATTGAGAGATCGTGTCCTTTTTTAAAGCAGTGGTTCTGAAAGTGGGGCCTGGGGGACCCCCAGGGGCTACTTGAGAGGGTTCCAGGGGCCCCAAAATGTGATTTGACAGGAACCAAATGGACCCTTAGGGTCTGTAACTCTAGGGTCCATTTGGTTTCCCCAGAGTTAATGGTGAATAAAACACAGCTAATCTGCCAGTAAACTCAGTAAAAAGGGATCCAAATGCACGGAAAAAAGCGGACTCCGACACCCTCAAAGGCTGTGCAAGAAAATCTGACCTAAGCCCTTCTTCAGAACAGGCATCTATCTAGTCTCTTATACACTCAGAGTCAAATCAACTCTTAAATTAACTCATTTATTATCTCCGTCCCTGGCTCGCACAAGCGGGATTGGCAGATAAAACCACAAAACCTTTTGTGTTCGACCACTTGACCTCCTTCAACGCAGCACAGGCACGTCACTGCTGAGATATTACCCTCATCTCTCTCTCTCTCTCTCTCTCTCTGTCTCTCCCTCACACTCATCCTTTGTTCTTCGCTCTCCAGCCATCACTCATTCCTCTAACCCTCCCACGCCTCGGCGCGGCGGCAGCTAGCGGCGGCCATAATGTTCTCCTGTGAAGTGGCGGTTATGCCGGCGGTCTCCATTTCCCCCCACACTTGTTGGGTTCGTCACCACATCACTCTGTCAGAAGAGTGCTTTTTCTCATTAAGTACTCTCTCTCTCTCCTCGCTGATAAACGACCGTCGCGTGAAATTATAGCAGACTTCTCCCCGTTCCGGCTAGTAACGGGGCCTTTTTTCCGTCTCGTCGTCGCGCACTTTATTATGTTCTGTTGTTTAAAACTAGAGTGCTGATGTAAAGGCTGATTATAACCCCCCCGATCTGGCCACGAGGACTGCATGACGTTGCATAATCTTAGCGGTCGCTGGGAAATAGAATCTGTCACTGTGTGTGGAGGATCAACATTTCATCTTGTTGTGTATGTGTGTGTGTGGAGGTTTAGATCACTGGTCCTCAATTTAGGGGTCCAGGGGTCCTTGGTCGGGTTCCAGGGGGCCCTCAGCAAAATGAGGAACAGTTTTACACACTTGTACATTTTTGGAAAATGTTGACAAATCGTGACTAGGCCTGTCACAATAATGATTGCATAATGGTCAGATCGCAATTATTTGAGAAAATCGCCCTAGCACAACATCTTTTCAAATGGGGGTCCGTGGCCAAATAAATATCATTTTTTGGGGGTTCATGAAAATGTCAAGAACCCCCAACATGAAAATGTCAATTTCACACAAAAGTGTGATTGTTTTTTTGGGGGAAATAAAGCACCAGGAAAGTCACAGGAATGAGGGCTTTGGTAGCAGGGTTTGATCCCAGACTTTAAAGGATTCTAGCTACCACACCTCCTAGTATTGACAACGATTATGGTAGGGATAGACCATGAAGGAGATGTGTGCCGCTGCAAAGACAGGCCTCTCAACCACTTAACCACACTTATCTCTAAAGAGCTGGGTTTTTATCTTTTTGGCGTGGTCTGTGTGTGTATTGTGTTTTTACACGCACGCAAATGTGCCAATCTTACCCACATTAAGGCAATGATGGTGATGTAAACATCTGATTATCTGATTTTAAACATTTAAACAACACAAGTAAGATCTTCTGGGTGGGGAAAGCGAAACACGATTTAGATGTCTGTTTACATTTTGTAACCTTTCATTTATTTGTTAATGTTACTAGGTGAACATTTTCAAAAATGGCAGAAAATGTAAAAAAAAAAAAAGAAAAATCACTAAAATCCCCTTCAACGTGCACATGTCTGTAAAGATATAGGAAAGATTTATTTTACTGAGATACCCGACTTTTGAGTAAAACATGTCAACCCCGGGTAAACGCTGCTATTTAATTATTGCCATAACCTGATTAATCCCAGTAATCTGGGTATTAGTGTGTTTGTGCATGTAAACACGCTGTGTTGCTGAAGCAATAAGAAGAAACCTAAAGCCTGATTTATATCCTTAGTTGCACACGGGTATTGCCTGCCGTAAATAGCAGATATACAAGCTCACACGTGTTGTGAGGTTGTAGATCTGCTATTTCCAAAGTATAAATCAGGCTTAAGAAGGAGAGACTAGTGACGGCTACACACTCAGTGTTTGATGACACACACACGCACACACACACACACACACACACACACACACACACACACACACACACACACACACACACACACACACACACACACACACACACACACACACACTACTCTGAAGGACCTCATCATCTCTGCTGCTGCATGGAATCTGTCAATTGATTCGGGTTGCAACTATCGATTATTTCCTTAGCGATTATTCTGTCCATTACTTCTTCCATTAATTGAGTATCGAGAAGCAAGATGGGTTTTCTGGTATTGAAAAAAAAAATATATATTTTGATTACCCCCTTAAGCCTATTTTATACTTCACCGCACAACCTTGTCGTGCAAAAATAGTGAAGATAGCCGATCTACAAATAAATGCTATTTAAATGCGATTTTTTATATGAATATGTTTTATCAAAATCTATTATCGATATTTTTTTAAATGATCAATTAAATCGATTTGTCCTAATAACTGTTGCACCCCTAAACACAGCTACTATCTGTGAGCTTGTCTTCTCTTGATCTCTGGGATAAACTGTTTTGATTGTCGGTTGGTGGTGTTTCTGTTTCGCTGCATTCACAGCTTTTCCACGAACCTCTCCTCCCTTGACACTTCAAACGACAGAGAAGACGAGTGTTAAAACGGTTCAATGTTTTGTTTTGCTTCGTTTTGTTTTTTTCTTTGGTTGCAGAATCCTCTATGGGTGTCTCACCTCTGTTTATAGCCTACTCCATCGCAGTTGTGGTGTAAAGTAACTAAGTACATTTACTCAAGTGCTGTACTTAAGTACAATTTTGAGGTACTTTTACTTTACTAGAGTATTTCCAATTGTCTATAATTTTACTTAATTATAGACAAATATTGTACTTTTACTCCACTGGAAACTTTAGTTAATAGTTACTTTGCAGATATACATTATTGCATTATAGAACATACTGTACATTAACCACTGTAGCCCTATTTTAGACCTAGGCTATTAGAAAATAGCCGATCTACAAGCTCACAACGTGTTGCATCGCGACGCGCTGTGAGCTTGTAGATGTCCTATTTTCAAACATTTGAGTACTTTTACTTTTGGTACTTGAAGTACATTTTGATACCAATACTTTTGTACTTCTACATTGCAGTATTGATACTTTAAGTAGATTGTTAGCTTGTAGATCTGATCTACCCATTGTTAGCTTGTAGATTTGCACTTTTTGGGGGGGAAAACAACACCATCATGCTAGATACAGAGTATAATAAAGCAAAATTAACCACTTAAGCCCTAACATACTCGTATGATGAATAGGGAAAATAGCAGATCTACAAGCTCACAACACGTTGCACCATGATGTGAGCTTGTTAGCTTGCTATTTTATTTTTATTTATTTTTGGGGGGCGGGGCTTTTCTGCCTTTATTGATAGTCTAAGTGGAGATGGACAGGAAACGGGGAGAGAGAGATGGGGAGAGACATGCAGCAAAAATCGCTGGGAACGGGACTGGACCCCACGATGCGCTGTCAGGCTACATTAGAGCCTAAGTGGCCGGACCGTTAGGCCAGCGGTCCGGGCCAGCTTGCTATTTAAAAAAAAAAAAACGTTATTATTTATTGTTATTAGAGTGCTTCACAATGCGGTTACATGTGGGAGAGTTACCTACAGTATGATTTTGTGCACCATCTTAAAACAATGTGGGCTACCTCCAAACAGACACGGCCTCACAAGCCCCTGTGATCCCCCCAAGGGGGTCTCGGACCCCAGGTTGGTAAACATTGCTATGGCTCGCTTGTATAAAGCCAGGCTTCAGTCTTCAGCTCTCATCATCACCAGTGTGTTTGCCGAGCGTTGTCGCCTTGTCTCATCAGTGCTGTGTGAAGTCAACAGTGTGAAATGAGCCCCCAGTATCCTCTGGGATTAGCTGCAAATTGCATCTTTTCCACTGTGCTAACTGCTAATCTGAATCTGATCGGTCGCATGGATCAGGATTAGTGAGTCCCATCACATCATGTGTGTGTGTGTGTGGGGGGGTGGGGGAGGGGGAGAGTGTTAGGACTGTTGACACAGCAATGACGTGTGTTGTGTTTTAGGTTCAATACATGTTTCAGAGACGGTAAAAAAAACGAATGTAATAGTCAGTTGTGGAGAGGGACCAAGTATATTTACTCAAGTACTGCTCTTTTCAATTTTTTGAGGTACTTTTACATTTCTTGACTGTCCTTTTTTCCAAACTTTACGCTTCTACGCCACTACATCTCGGAGGCAAGTATTGTACTTATTAAAACAAAACATACAGGCCTAATAACGGCTTAAGCTCTATTTTATATTTGAGAATAGCTCATTTACAAGCTCATAACGGTTGTGAGCTTGTAGGTCAGATATCTTTGAAAGATTTTTACAAATCAATTTGTAAAAATTCAAATTCAACATTCTGCATAATGAGTAGTTTTACTTTTGTTACTTTTTGGGTATATTTTGATCCCAATACTTTTTGAATACAGTGTTTTTGCTTGTAACGGACTATTTCAAAATTGTGGTATTACTACTTTTAGTCACGTAAAGAAATCAAGCCACACAAGCAGCAACAAAGAGAAGTCTCTAAGCGAGCGGGCCATGTGTATCCTGTGCGTATCCTGGGCTTAATGCATGGGTTGAAAGGTCACTGCAGAATGGGAGAGTGTGGTCTAAAAGATTCATCACAGAATGAGCGTACTGTGCCTTTTCTTTAGACGGGACAACAATAAAGATAGACGGGAAGCGAGGACGGAGAACTTCCACCCCAAGGGCCTTGAACTGGATGTCAACCCAGGAGGGTTCAGGTCCACTGTAATATGTCATCACAACATGTATTTAACCCATTAAAGACCTGAGGCCCATTCTACAAATGTCTGTTGGGACCCCCAACATTATATGTATTTGGTCGCGGACCCCCCCGTCTCAAAATATTTTGTTCCAGGAACCCCCCAGAAGTAAATATTTTAGTAAAAGAAATGTAAGCTGGAAAAAAATATATATATTCAAATGATTTGCACACATTTTCAAGATGTTTCAAAAATAGCAGATCTACAAGCTCATAGCGCGGCACTCAGCAAACCGCGCTAACAAACCGCCATACCCTCAGTTATTTTCCGTATGAAGAAAAAAAGAAGAAAAAATAATAATGATAAGAAATACATAATAATAATAATAAACTTTATTTGTATAGCACCTTTCATGATATGAAAACAACATTAAAATAAAAGCAAAAAAGGCAGTGAATCAGGCAAAACAGTGAGGACATGAATTACCACACATCCACAGAGGCTGCCTGTCTTAGGTGTAATGGGAGTTTATTCCACGCTGTCGGCCCGTAGAAGCAGAATGCTCCTTCACCGTGTTTTTTATGTCATCGTTATATCACATAATTATATATATACACATTCAACTGAACTAGTCTCAGGTACATGTTCAGCATCTTCAACAATTCATAATGATGCCTAGCATCTTGACCTCGATTGATACCATATGCCAAGTATAAGAAATGTTGCATTTTCTGTGGTTGGACTTGTTGTGCATCCCCCTCTGGATGGATGAATGGCTGGATGGGTGGATGGATGGATGGATGATGTGGTAAGAGGCTACAGTGTAACACAAACAGCCTTAATGGAAACGTGATCCCACTCAGTGGCATCCTCTAGGCGACCTACAGCCCGCCCCGGGTGACAGTAATGGGATAGAAGGAGCGGAGGGAGCGGAGGAGAGAGAGATGGAGGGATACTTACTGATGGAGGGATAGAGAGATGGAGGGATAGAGAGATGGAGGGATAGAGAGATGGAGGGACAGAGAGATGGAGGATAAGGCAGGTCTGATTGTCATTAAAGTCCAGATGATGTGGCGGTTGGCTCGACCGCCCATCGATCTGTCTGCAGAGGAAGGAAAAGTGTGTGTGTGTGTGTGTGTGTGTGTGTGTGTGTGTGTGTGTGTGTGTGTGTGTGTGTGTGTGTGTGTGTGTGTGTGTGTGTGTGTGTGTGTGTGTGTGTGTGTGTGTGTGTGTGTGTGTGTGTGTGTGTGTGTGTGTGTGTGTGTGTGTGTGTGTGCGCAATGCATACATACATGTAATGACGTCACTTCTGTTCTGTATCTTCTGTGTGTATGGGTTGCATATTGATGCAAAGGAAATGTCAAGAGTGTGTGTGTGTGTGTGTGTGTGTGTGTGTGTGTGTGTGTGTGTTGCACATGTGAATTCACACTGCCAGAGAGCTGCACTAGCGAAGCCAATAAAATATTAAAATCAATATTAACAAGCGAACCTTCCACCCTCTCTAGGACCGTACAGATTTATTATTAACACAGAACAATGAGTCTCTTCTCTACTGTTTACTGTTCCTGCTCGTATACGCTATACAGTCAGATTCTATCTCTATCAACACCACCTTTAGGGTACACAATTATATATCGTTACTGTGGGGTAGAAACCTCTTACCTCCATATTTTGTTTTACTTTTTGTATTTTTTCATAAATTAACACCCTAGTACCCTACTTGATTATACTACAGTTTCACAAAAGCATCAAAAGTAGCAGATTCGCACAGCGTTTTGAGCTTGTAGATCTGCTACTGCTATTTTTTTATTTGAATCCTGAAAAGTAACAGTTTTGAATTTTGGACATACGGGGGGTTCCACTCGACAGAGACCATATCTTGGTTTTCTTTATTATTCTCTTCGTTACGCTCGCTAATTCTGCAGATCGACAAGCCGATCGACAAGCTCGCAACGTTGTGTGAGCTTGTCGATCGGCCATTTTCAGCGAAAGCTTTCCCCCACAATAACAGAAAACAGAAAATACACTAGTATTGAGCCCTGAGGGACTCCAGTTACCCGGGGTTTAAGTGGTTGAAAAGAAGAACACTGCAGGCAAGTATGTCCTTTGTATTGAAGGGACACGAGGATCGTTGGAGGAGGCATGGATGGATCCCGGGGAAGCAGCGGTACAAGCGTGGCTCCATAGAGTCTAAATCTATACGTCGTGGAGTGAAATTAATCGCCTGGTTTGATTCCCCTTTATCGACCTCTGCTACTTTAACAGTGTAGCTCTCAGAGACGCTTCCGCCACAGAATGAATAGCAGGCCATACGGTATCTAGGGCTGTCTGTCACGATTATGACATTTTACTCAACCATTAATTGTTAACGGAACAATTGAATTGGGTTTCTGTCGTTGAACAGTGGAACATTATGAATAAAAATTACATTTCCGTTTGGCTATTAGGGCTTTGTAAACTAAAGGTGCACAGGGCTGATAGGACAAATAACTTGCATAACTTTATAACTTTTATACTTTTTATGAATAGTGGAAATAGCCGAAGCTCAAAATGTGTTTTGGGCTTGTAGATCTGCTATTGCCACAATTCTTTTAAGTGTTTTTTAACATTTTTTCAACATGGAAATGATTATGACTATTATGCAAAAAAATAATTGCGATTATGTCAAATAATTGTGATTATCTCAAATAATTGTGATTATCTCAAATAATTGCGATTATCTGAAACTAGACCATACCCGTCGGGGGATATGAGCACCCAAAGTGCGTCATGGTCCGCTTGTGTCACGGATGTGGCAACACCGGCGCTTGTTTCACGCACATGATTTGGCAACCCGGGAGCCAGCGAACACAAAAACGCTAATAAACAGCTACGCGGCCCGAACGTCTAGCGTGACACGTCGTTCACTTTGCAGTGCCACCTTACAGGCACCTCACAGTGTGAGAGAGAGTTTTGTGCTCTCCTAAATCCACGGCAGGCTTTGAAAGTACCCACTTCAGAAAGAGGTGACGTGCATCACCTCTCCAATGACCAAAACCCACTTTGTGATTACTCAGACCTGGTATGGCAGACCTGTGGGGAGTGTGCAGTGGTGTACAATGTGAAAAGATAGTTGAAATAGCAGGAGATGAAGTTAGCAGTTTATTTGTGTAAAGGGTCGTCGGCGTGGGTTGTGTTGAGGATGGAAGCCGTCGAACTGGTGCATCCTACCTATTTATAGGTAGGATGTGATGTCATGCTGTCGTGAGATTACGTCACACTGGCGTGTCTCATCGTGATGTCACGACCGTGATGTCATATGACGTCACACTGGCTACATACATACATACTGACAACCGACATGGCGCAGGATTCAAATTGTATATATAGATTGCGACAGGCCTGACTGTATCTAACATAAGCGGTCTTCTCGTCCACAGTGACTGCTATGGTGTCTTTGTGAGTACTCTGAACGGTGTCATACACATCTGCTATTGTTGCTTTATAGCTCCTTCTTGTCAAAGCGTGTGAGTGTGTGTATTGTTGGATTGGTACGTGACATTGACCTCTAATTGATTCAATGCTCATTCACTTGGAGATGGGCCTCTGTCAAGTCAGTGCTTCAACATGCTTGCGTTGCCTAGTGAATACCACAGCAACTATTCAAGTAGTCTCTCTCTCTCTCTCTCTCTCTCTCTCTCTCTCTCTCTCTCTCTCTCTCTCTCTCTCTCTCTCTCTCTCTCTCTCTCTCTCTCTCTCTCTCTCTCTCTCTCTCTCTCTCTCTCTCTCTCTCTCTCTCTCTCGAGACTGACTGTAGGCTGAAACACTTTTCAAATAACAAAGTCTGTACTTCTTAGGCCTTTCACGGCAATCTGCATTCACTGCATTCATGATTTGATGCATTTTGTTCCAAAAATGTGTTTTGCTAAATTAGACCTGCTGGTGGCGCTATAACAGGCCAATGTGAAAAGGGTGGCATTTCTTCCTGGGCCTAGTGGGAATATATGCGTGCATAATTTCACTGAAATTGTATGCTGCGTTCATGATTTTTGTTCCAAACGAACCAGTCCTGCAAACTTTGGAAGCCAATCTTAGGCAACCAGGATGGAACATGGGAAATCGGACAGATCCGTTTTGATCACATGACTATAGAGATACAGTGTACAGTGTACAAAATCTGTAGGAGTAGTATAAAGAAAAACGTTTTGCACAAATCGGCCTCCTGGTGGCGCTATAACATGCCGATCTGAACAATTCGGCCCAGAGGTTTTGAATTGGCATCCAGGGAGTGTGTGTGCACAGTTTCGCAGCGACCGGGCCAACGGTGCCGGAGATTAGCTGTTCACTAATCTGAGTTCCCAGAAGTTTTCGCCAGCTCTGGCGAGGAACTTCTGGGCCACAGCCCTGGTATTTGTGGGCGGGATGTACGTCACGCTCTGAATCTGAGCGGACACGCCTCTTACCGGTCTGAGAGCTGTGCAACTCGTCTAAAAAGTCCGACGAGAGGCAAACAGCAGTACACAACAATGGCGGCCGAAATTTCTCAAGGGGAAATTGCTTCCCGTCGATCCTATTTAGATGCATCACCCACTGCATGTGGATCCCGCCCCCTTTTCTTCATTGGCTGTTGATTTGAATCACAACGCAGTGGCCGCGCCCCTGCTGTCCAAGCTCCGACGCTAACCCTCCCAGACTAGCTGTTCACAGACAGAAGGACACACACACGGACAGGGTGCAAAACATACTCTCTCGCCATGCCTTTCGGCCTGGTGGAGACAATGAAGTGGATGTCTTGCCTCCCCCCCACTTTGCAGTGACGTAAATAAGCTATATACAGTAGATATCTTTTCTATACTCGTTCATTAATCATAATTCAAAAGTTTCAATCAATCATGATATTGATTTGAAATCATATCCCCCTGTCCTATTGACTACCTTTTAAAAAGGAGCTGTAAATAAATTATATTAGTTTGTATTACCGTGTTCTGCTTCTCTGTGACGCACCATTTGTCCTCTGCAGTTTAATTGGACAGTGCTTTGTTAGGGTCAGTCATGAATGATGGGGCCAATAGAAGTCACAGTGGCTGAAAGCCATTAGGAGAATAAAAGAATGACGTTGAAATGTAAAGCAGGTGTGCCTCCTCAGACTGCCTCCTTGTATGTGGGCGTTCAGCTTCAGTCAATACCAGTGCTTCACAAACCTTTTCCGGTCGAGGACCCACAAACTTCAAAGATTAACCCATTATGACCGGGAACGCATCTGTGTCATTTTAGATTTCTTTGGGCTATTCAAAAACAGCAGATATACAAGCTCATAGCGCGGCACCGAGTGCCGCGCTATGAGCTTGTAGATCTGCTGTTTTTGAAAAATCGTGGAAATTTGTGCAAATCTTTGAATACATGTATTTTTAAAGCGAACATTTTTTACATTTTCAAATCTATGTCTTCTAAATCCTAACAGTTCTATTTTCTTCGGTCCTCAAACTTGTGCATGTCAAGGACCCCCAAAATGATATGTATTTGGCCGCGGACCCCCATCTCAAAATATTTTGTTCCAGGGACCCCCAGAAGCAAAGATTTGAGTTACAAATGTTCGCTTTAAAAATATATATAAAAAAATGAATATATATATATATATAAACTAAATAAGACTCGTGCACATCTTTGTAAGACCTCGACTGGAGGTGCAGGTCAGTGCAAGAAAAGTATACAACTAAAAGGAAAAAACCTCCAAAAGAAGGGACCGCACAACTCCAGGACTGATTTTGCTTTCTTTGAAAGAAAGCAAAATCAGTCCTGGAGTTGTGCGGTCCCTTCTTTTGGAGGTTTTTTCCTTTTAGTTGTATATATATATATATATATTCAAAGATTTGCACACATTTTCTCGATTTTTCAAAAATAGCAGATCTACAAGCTCATAGCGCTATTTTTGAATAGCCAAAGTGTAAAATAATGCTTTTTTTTTTGCTCAGATCTAAAAACACAGACACAGATGCGTCCCTGGTCTTAATGGGTTAAAGGGATAGCTCACCCCCCAAATCTCTTTTTCTATCGAGTAGTCACCCCATGGAGACTTCAATTCATGGATATTTTTTTTGTTTTTGTCAATAATTTGATGACCGGTAGCCTACTGGAACCGCTGCTACTGGTCTGCTGGTCGTCAAATTATTGGCTTAGGAATGAGACAAAAACTAAAACAATATCCATGAATTCAAGTCCCTCCATGGGGTGACTAATTGATAGAAAAAAAGTATTTGTTTTGGGGTGAACTATTCCTTTAAGTCCTTGCGACATACTAGTGTCATGTCCAGTGGGTTTGTGTGTGTTACCTAGTACATCACGCTACGGCTACAGAAACAGGAGATAGGCTCCTGAGTCCTGACCTTTTGGGCCTCGTGGCTTGGCAAGGCTACTTACTTTACTTGAGGGTTAACAGTAGTGTAATTACGCTGTAATGAGAGATGGCTATAGTTAGCATTTAGCATGTAGCATTTCCCTGAAAAATGTACTACTTCTATTCTCAGTGCTGGATGGTACACAGTAAAATAATCACTGTTCATTTAATCACATACTGTAACTCTGAGAGTGTACAAATGTAACCAAATGGACCCGTAAGGGTTGGTTACATTTGGTACACTCTCAGAGTTAATTGCACATTGAGGATGTTGCTGTGTGTACAGACCCAGGACTCGGCTGTTTTAAGTGCCCGCTCAGTGATTGATGGCGTTCCGTAACGATCGCTATGGACGAATGCTCAGTCAGTATTGGCAGTGATAAGACAGGGTCAGCTCTCTCTGCTTCTCCCTCAGCCAGCCTATTAACCGGCAGCTCAAATGAAAGTCTTTGAAGACCCCCGTGCAAATCGATGTTCGTTCAGCGCACACATTTCGTGTGCTTCACTTGCCAGTGATTCTCAAACTTTTTTCATGTCTGCTATATCACGATTTGATTCCAATTATTGGGGTTGCGATTCGAATTAAAAATATTATTTTTCAAATCAAAGCTATTCACAATTTTATTCCGATTCTTGGGGTCACGATTCGATAAAAAAATTAATTGATTCAAAATGAAAAAAAAAAAAAAAATCCCAATCAGTTTAATCCAAATTATTATATTGTTTTCATCTTGACTTTAACAACCAAGTGCGGCCTAGTTATTTCCAACAGCTAAAACAAAAAAATATACACAATACCAGAGGGGGTGTCGATTTTTGGAAATTGTGAATCGATTTTGAGTCGTTGATAATAAAAAAAAATCCAACACCCCTACCAGGGACATCCTAGCAGATGTACAAGCTTGCAGCTTGCATATTTGCTATTTTTGAATAGTCGGCGTATGAAATATGGATAAAAGGGTTAAATGATTGTTACCATATGCTGTATTAACACAGTTTGTTGGGGACCCCCCTGGAACCCCCTCAAGGACCACTGAGAGACCCCGGACCCCACTTCGAGAACCACTGCTCTATGCAGCATCTGTCCCAAAAAATGACTAAATAAAGTTGGTTCTTTTTAGGTATTATTTTTGATTAGAAAACAAAATCATTCAACACAAGCTGTGGTCACACACACACACACACACACACACACACACACACACACACACACACACACACACACACACACACACACACACACACACACACACACACACACACACACACACACACACACACACACACACACACACACACACACACACACACACACACACACACACACACGCACACACACACACACACACGTTTGCACAAGCATGTGTGTATTGTTCGTTTAGCCCAATAAATATTTAGTGATAAAGTTGTGTTTTTGTAGTAATGAGGATAGGACTGGTTGCAAGACACTTGGGAGTATACTCTGAAGAAGTTTATAAACACATTTTTGATATATGGTTTTGTTGTTGTTAACCGTGGGGCCCTATTTTAGTATTCTCTTCTCAAACTTTTGGGTTATTTTACTTATTTATTCACCATAAAGGGAAAAAAAATCAATTCTCCATGTATTCAAGGCTTCATGGGGTGAGTATTTGATAAAAAGAAGGCATTTTGCGGGTGTATCAATCCTTTTAACCTCTTATACCCTCTACTAATAGTAAACTTCACCTAAGGTGCTCTGTACTTTCCGCTCTTTTTTCCCTCAACACCACATCTCGCCCCAAATATAGCCGCCGCTTGTAGATCGGCTATATTTTCGGCTATATTCAAGTGGATAAATGTTGAGGTAGATGAGTGAGCTATGCTTTTGTAAAGCACGGGATTCGATCCCCGAGTCTCCCATGCGGTAAGGGACACTAAAAGCCAAACTTCTCAACCTCTAGCCTAACAGGGAATCGGCTTTATTGTTTACTTTTTGTTTTCTTTATTCGCACAATAACAAAAACAGTACATATGGTAACAATACTTAAATGACACAGAAATAAGTGCAGGTGAGAAAGGAAACCCATATAGGGCTTATACAAGGTTCTCATCTAAAATAATAAACAAGTAGTAAGTTGAACACGGTAATCAAACATAAGACGCGACAACAGCAGGTACCAAGTATGAATGTGTGTGTGTGTGTGTGTGTGTGTGTGTGTGTGAGTGTGTGAGTGTGTGAGTGTGTGAGTGTGTGAGTGAGTGAGTGAGTGAGTGAGTGAGTCTGTCTGTGTGTGTATATAGGGCTTAACATTATATGGTAGAAACAAGTGCAAAGGCTTGATTCATCAGGCTGGCCCTCAATCTATGTTCAAAGTTACTGAGGATTTGGAAATGAGTATGTGTGTATTCCAGAGTAAAGAACCTCCGTCTTTAACCCATTGATACCTGGAACGCATCTGTGTCACTTTAGATGTCTTTGGCTATTCAAAAATAGCAGATATACAAGCTCATAGCGCAGCACCGAGTGCCGCGCTATGAGCTTGTAGATCTGCTATTTTTGAAAAATCGTGAAAAATATTTTTAAATCTTTTTTTTCCGAAAAACTGTTACGATTTAGAATTGTTTTAGAAGCGGACGCAGGTCTTAATGGGTTAATGGAGAACTGGCTGTGAGTGGTACGGCTGAGGGGAGGATGGAGATTATTGGAGGCTAATGGCTAAGATGTTTGGCTCTTATGTTACGCTATGGTGTTGTTTAGAGTGTTATTATAACAGCGTCTACCAGTAATGCGTCACCCTCCCTCCCTCCCTCCCTCCCTCCCACCAGTAGTGTGTAATTATGGGATGGCATGGTGAAGCAGGGTCACCTGTGTGTGAGCGATGGTGCTTTGAGGAGGATCTCCTCCTGTTTAGATGTACTGTATGTATGCAGATGATGCTGCATCCGCTGGTACTACCCCCCTCCCCCCTTCCCCCAACTCCCCATCATCACTGCCTGCCTCCAGGGACCCATTAGGGAGCTGCAGTTATCAGCCAACCGTGTGTGTGTGTGTGTGTGTGTGTGTGTGTGTGTGTGTGTGTGTGTGTGTGTGTGTGTGTGTGTGTGTGTGTGTGTGTGTGTGTGTGTGTGTGTGTGTGTGTGTGTGTGTGTGTGTGTGTGTGTGTGTGTGTGTGTGTGTGTGTGTGTGTGTGTGTGTGTGTGTGTGTGCGTGCGTGCGTGCGTGCGTGCGCGCGAGGGGTGGGGGGGTGGGGGGGTGTGTGCAGTGGTGGAAAAAGTACAGTAGTTGGAACTTTTACTCAAGCACTCACAGTAGGCTACTATAAACACTTGAGTGTAGAAATACTCTGTCACAGCTACTGTACAATTCCTGCTTTCAAAATGTTCCCTAACCACTTATACATTTGTCGTTGTAATAATGAATTTAAATCATTTCACACAAAAAATCTAAGTACTCATTTATGCAGAATAAGTAATGATAATTAGATATTACCGTATTACAATTATTGTTGCATTAATGTGTAGGTGAAGTCATCCCATTCTCCAGAGAAACATAGTCTTACCTCAATCTATAACAACAACAATAACAATAATAATAATAGAAATAATACAAAACAATATAATTTGTTGACTATATTTGACATGGTTGATCTCAGCCTGATAATAAATGCCCAAATAAATGTAGTGTAGTAAAAGCTCAAAATCTGACTCCCAAATGTAGTGTAGTCGACAAAAAGTAGCAGAAAGTACAAAGCACCTCAAATTTGTACAGTACTTGAATCAATGTACTTAGTTACTTTCCATCACGTATGTGTGTGTGTGTGTGTGTGTGTGTGTGTGTGTGTCATCTCAGTCCACCAGGGACTCGTGGATGCGCTCAGATGCACACTCTGTGTGAAGATGCTTTCCGGTGTAGTTGTTTACATGCGCCGTTGGGCTCTGCTGTTTGTCTGTAAAGCAGTGCTTCTCAAAACAAATTGATATGTATTTGGCTGCGGACCTCCGTTTGAAGAGACCATTTTGTCAAGATTCGTCAACATTCAAATATCAACGTTAACGTCAAAAATAGCCAAAAATAATACAATTTGGTCATTTCAATCAAGATTTCAAACCTTTGTTTTTATTTTGTATTAATGCAAGAGCAATGGCTTCTATCATAGCATGCTAACTTTCCAGGGAAAGAAAGGCTGCAGTTTCTATTAGCCTGGAATCTTCTTCGATGATGTCATTGGTAGGCAGGTTTTCTGAACTGTCCACAGCCCACGAATGAGAGTGAATAGACAGAAATTGTGTCATCTTATAATGAGCTTTAGTGAGGACCAATTATATGAAGATATAAGGTTGAAAATGGGTGAAGTGCTCCTTTAAGTGTTTCAAGGTTGTTCCTAATTTTGTTGAGGAACAACCTGGCCCCTGGAACCCCCTCAAGGACCCTCGGGGGTCCCCGAACCCCACTTTGAGAAGCAGTGTTGTGAAGTGCTTTGTGATGATGTTTGTTTTCTTGTGTGTGTGTGTGTGTGTGTGTGTGTGTGTGTGTGTGTGTGTGTGTGTGTGTGTGTGTGTGTGTGTGTGTGTGTGTGTGTGTGTGTGTGTGTGTGTGTGTGTGTGTGTGTGTGTTTGTGTGTTTACACATGTTCTGTTGTTTGTCTGTAAAGTGCTTTGTAATGATGATGATGACGACCTTGTTTTGGAGATGAAGTCCTCACATTTAAAGGTTACTGTGGATTACTTACTAATGGGTGACACGTTGTAAGCTTGTAGATCTGCTATTTCCGCTTTTTTATTTTTGAAAATGTATGAACATTAATTTTCAACTTGGAAACGATTGTGACGATTATCTCAAATAATTGCTATTAGACGATTATTATATATTAATTGTAACAGGCATAGCTTGCTTTTCACTGTTGATCTGTTAGTCCAGTGGTTCTCAACCAGTGGTACAGGGACCGACCAGTGGCCCTTGAGGGGGTTCCAGGTGGTCCCCAGCTAAATGATGGCGAGTTGGTAACCAAATGGACCCTTATAGATCTTTAACTCTTGAGAGCGTAAAATGAAACCTAATGGACCCTTACGGGTCCATTAGGTTTCATTTTACGCTCTCAAGAGTTAAATTATTGTTAAACATCTTAATTTACAAGAAGTCGACACAATTCGAGAATGTAGAAGAATTGTTATTATTTTGATCAACGTTTGCCTGTTATCTCTCCTATGGTACCAACATCAACACAGCATGGAATTGTGGACAAAATATTATAAAACAACAACAAAATATTCTAAGTTTTGGGTCTGAGAGTCTAAATCGAATCAAACAGTGGTCCGTGGCTCAAATGCCGAATAAATAATGGACCTCGATATGAAAATGGTTGAAAACCACTGCATTAGTCCAGCACCTGGACACTGAATGGGATCTGCTTGCACTATCTCTCTTTGTCTTGGAGAGAGACACACCCACACTCATTGAGCAGAGGCGTGTGGCTCGTTGCATGTGTAGCCCTCTGCACGTGATATCCGACGCTCCAGAATGCTTTCTGTGGAGTAAAGGCAGAGATCATTACTGCGGCCAGGGGTTGACACTAACGGTTGCATGACTGCCCGTGGCAAGTAAATAAAACGTTCAGGCGAGTGGAGTTTGCTTTCAGGTTGCCCGACGGGCAAGTGCGTTTGAATGGGGAAGCAACCGTCTTCATGAAATATTATTGATTATTCATGGAAGAACAAATAATGATACCATTTTATAAGTAGCAGTTGCGCTCATTCAGACTTTCAAAGTGACATCAAAGTTGCATCAAAAGTAACCAACAAACTACAGTATACTATAAAAACTGGTCAAACATTGGCCAAATGTCAAATGATATAAGAAAGAGTAAAAAGAAAATGAAAATAGCTGATCTACAAGCCCTCAACGCCTCACAACGTGAGGCGTTGTGAGCTTGTAGATCGTCTATTTTCACAATATTTACGTCTGTGGAACCGACTCCCCCAGTTCGAATATGAATCATGATCATTGTGTTGGGGGGTTCACAACTTAAAAAGGTTGAGAACCACCGCATACAGTAAAGATTCCAGTCAAGTCAATGAAGTGAGTCAGCCAGTCACTCCGTGTGGCTCAAAGCTCTAATTAAAGACCTGACCAGTGTTTAATCTCTCTTGATGAAGCTGTTGTCTTTGTTTACCCATCATGCCTCTCTCTCTCCTGCCAGCCAGCCAGCCTATACTCTCCGTTTCTCTTTAGCTTTTCGCCCTCAGGCTCTCGCCGTCACGTTTTCTTTTTTCGCTGACAAGCGAGCTTGCAAGCCAGCCGGATATTTGCTGCCAAGCAATAGATCGGGAAGCAATACACGCACGTACACACAGTCGCACGCGCACGCACACTCACACACGCACAAACGGCACCAATATCTGCGGTACCCAAATTGTATTGAACTGTTGGCAGTGCGTTGAGCCTAGTCGGTGAAGAGAGTCTGTCTCAGTGACTTTATATTTGATTAGAAGATCCTGGACTTCAGCCCAGTGTGGGTCAGTCTGGGTTATACGAGAGAGAGAGACGTGTGTGTGTGTGTGTGTGTGTGTGTGTGTGTGTGTGGGGTTACGTAAGCATAGAGAGAGACTGTCCAATAAGTAAATAATCACAGGTTTTGAGGTGTCAGCAAATGGAAAAATGTAATCTTACGTGAAGCTGTGGTTCTCAAAACGTGGGGCTGCGGGGGTCCTTGAGGGTGTGTTCCGGAGGTCCCCAGCAAAATGAGGAACAGTTTAACCGTTTCATACTACGTCAGAAATAGTGAAAATAGCTGATCTACAAGCTCACAACGCGTCGCAAATCCAACTTGTGAGTGTCATTGGATTTTTTGAAAGATCTTAAATGTTTTTTTTCACCTATGACACGTCGAAAATACAGACGCCCGGTTGAAAGTGGTTAATTCCACTCTTTCACCTGCTAGAAGTTAGTTCAATGAGAGAATGTATATGTAAGCCGTGCCGAGCCACGTCACCCATAGGGCAGGTCAGGAGCCTATCTCCTGTTTCTATAGCGTGAGGCGACTTGATGTACAAGCAGTTGTGTAAAGTAACTAAGCACATTTACTCAAGTACTGTACTGAAGTACAATTTTGAGGTATTTTTTACTTTACTGGAGTATTTCCAATTTTCAGTACTTTTACTTCTACTCCACTACATCTCGGAGGCAAATATTATGCTTTTACTTTACTACAATTATTTGAAAACTTTAGTTTCTAGTTACTTTATAGATTTTGATTATCAAAACATATACATGTCGACCATTTGAAAATAGCCGATCTCACAATGCGTCGCGATGCGACGCATTGTGAGATCGGCTATTTTCAAAAGATTGTTATATATTTCAAATGGGACATTCTGCATAATGAGTACTTTCTACATTTGGTACTTTAAGTACATTTTGATACCAATACTTTTGTACTTTTACTCAAGTAAATGTTTAATTCCGGACTTTTACTTATAACAGAGTATTTATATATTGCAGTGTTGGTACTTTTCCAATCCAACCCTTGATGATGAGGTCCAAGCAGGGAGGCATTGGGTTCCATTTGTATAGTCTTTGTTATGACCCGGCCGCGGGATCGAACGCCGATCTCCCAGTCTCAGGGCAGACGCTCTTAACCACATTACAAGGCCACTGAGCTGGTAATGCATGCAGCCTTATTCATAATGAATTTGGGAGTCCTTGACATGAACTTGTTTGAGAACCACTGACATAAAGGGTCGCGTATCGCTGGTTTATTTTCCCGCCACAGCGGCAGACAGGTGAGCTGAATGTATTAACATTGGAACCAGTGCATGGCTGCCTGGTGGGAAAGTTCAGTTCCCACACTGTGCTGACAGTCCATTCTGAAGGTTACCGATCACAGCCCGACCTCAGCTGTCAACTCTCTGTCCTTCTATCTCCTGTTTCATCCCAATGTCCCTCGCTCTCTCCCTCTCTCACACACACACGCACACACACACACACACACACACACACACACACACACACACACACACACACACACACACACACACACACACACACACACACACACACACACACACACACACACACACACACACACTGACTCTCGCACGCAAACAAACAAACACACACACACACACACACACACACACACACACACACACACACACACAGTCTCTGTCACTGTCCTTCCTTCTCTCTCTCTCTCTCTCTCACACACACACACACACACACACACACACACACACACACACACACACACACACACACACACACACACACACACACATTCACTCTCTCTCTCCAATCAGTCCATCTCGGAGCAGAAAGGGAATCCTCTGGGTAGCAGGTGAACTGGACAAACAGGTGGAACCTCCAGAGAGGGGGTGAACGGTATCGCTATAGACGAGGGCAGGAGATTAACCACACATGACACAATCGTCTCTCACTCTAGTGAAGTAGTTTGACGGATATATACGGGCACCGATCCACCGAGTATCTTGAAGACAAGTACTCTGTCCTCTATACATTGAGTCATCTCAGCCTAGTACAGTGAGCTGGGGTTAGGTGAGTCCTGGGCGTGAGGTCTAGTAGTAGTCTAATTTGTTTATCAGTCTATTTAGTTTAGGGACTCAAAATAATGTTTACAACAAACTCAACTGTTCAGGGTTTAAGAGCAGTGGTTCCCAAACCTTTTTGCTCAAGACCCAAAACCAAAAGAGATTTTTTTTTTTGCCCGGTACCCAAACTAGAGAAAATAGCAGATCTACAAGCTCACAACGCGGCGCGAAGCGACGCGTTGCGAGCTTGCAGATCTGCTACATTCACAACTTCTTAAACATTTGCTTTTATTTCATTCATGAAATTGTTTTTGAAAAATATTTGAAAATACATTGTTTTCAACACATGTGTGTAAGTCTTTAGAAAGTCTTTTATAATAATAATTAATGACAAAATTCAGGAAACAAAAAATAAAGGGATATTCACCCGCGACCCACGAAAATGGATCCGCGGCCCACACATGGGTCCCGACCCACTGTGTGGGAAACAGTGAGCTGGCGTATGTAGGTCTGTAGTGCACTGCTGGAGCAGATATATTATAGAGCAATCTGCATCTACACGACAAACCTATTTTAACTGCAAAGACACGCCTGGAGCCAGAGCGCATTATGCGCGCACACACACGCACACACACACACACACACACACACACACACACACACACACACACACACACACACACACACACACACACACACACACACACACACACACACACACTGAAATCCTCAGGCGTCATTTCTCTCTGCAGAGAGTGCAAAATCTCTGAATTATAAAATGGATACATTAAAACTGAGGGTTTTTTACTGTGCACACATAAATGATTTTAACAATGAGGAGAGAGAGAGAGAGAGAGGGGGGGGGGATTGATATGGTGAGAGGAAGGAAGACACATAAAGAGGGGTTAAAGGAGAAAGAGAGAGAGAAATGGAGTGAGAGAGAGAGAAGACCGAAGTGGGAGAGAGAGAGAGAGAGAGGAGATAGACGGAGCGAGGGGAGATAGGACAAAGGAGAGACTGGGAGCGAAGAGCAAATACAGAACAAAAGACAGAAAATGTGAAGTGAAATGTTAAAACGAGGGGAATGAGAGATGGAAAGAGGGTCGGAGCAGGAGGAGGAAGAGAGGCGGAGAGAGGGAGGGGAGGAAGCAGTGTTGATTCTGACAGCACATTTTTATTTAGTTTTAGTCATATAGTCTTTTGAATAAAATTCCATTTAGTTTTAGTCATATTTTAGTCATCTGAAATGCTTTCGTTTTTGTCTCGCTTTAGTCGACTACATATCATAAGATTATAGTCGACTAAATCTACAGTTGATTTAGTCCACTAAAATGTATTGTGGCGGTGCCTTGATGGCGTTGTAATGGCTGATTTTACACTTGGTTGCATGCTGAAAATAGCATGCAACCAAGTGAAAATGAAAACGCGTCGCAGAGTGATGCGTTGTGAGCTTGTAGATCTGCTATTTTCAGAGCGCAACACCAGACCGCAAACAAACATAAAATGACTTGTTTTTTAGTTCTACTGGATCTCTTCTCCACTAGTCCCTCACTAACATTTTAGTCCAGTTTTTATTTGTCAACAAAATTGTCAATATATTTAGTCTCAGTTTTAGTCGACGAAATCAACACTGGGAGGAAGGAGGGAAGAGGGAGAAAGAGAAGGCGGGAGGAACAATGGGAAGGAGAGAGACCAAAGTGTTTATGAGGAAATGCAATGAGGCAACGCAGAGGGGAAGAGAGGAGAGGAGCTGTTGTGTGAGAAGAGAAGGGAGAGGGAGAGCGGAAGGAAGAGATGGCATGTGGACTACATGTAAGTGGTGGAGGGCGAGGAAGAGAAGCCATCCTCCTCATGTTAAATGCATCGTCTCTGGAGGAAACACATGCACGCGCAAACACACACACACACACACACACACACACACACACACACACACACACACACACACACACACACACACACACGCACACACACACTGAGCATTGAGGACAAACAGAGCCGAGCTGTCATGAGGGAGCCATTTGATCGAAACTTGACCTTCTAGTCTCTGCCATCACTAACGCGCATCATCCTGTGTGTGTGTGTGTGTGTGTGTGTGTGTGTGTGTGTGTGTGTGTGTGTGTGTGTGTGTGTGTGTGTGTGTGTGTGTGTGTGTGTGTGTGTGTGTGTGTGTGTGTGTGTGTGTGTGTGTGTGTGTGTGTGTGTGTGTGTGTGTGTGTGTGTGTGTGCGTGCGTGCGTGCGTGCGTGCGTGCGTGCGTGCGTGCGTGCGTGCGTGCGTGCGTGCGTGCGTGCGTGCGTGCGCGCGCGGTTTTAAATTGACGTATCCACATCCCAGACAGATGGCCTTTATATAACATAAATGGGTTCATCTTTACATTTCTAGTCTACTATTACAGGGTTGCTCCATGCTATAGTGCATTTATTGTCCCGCATTGAAGAATCAAACATGCACAGACGTGCACCAAAATGATGTCACCGAAATGATTTAACAGCCGTGTTCACAATTTATGGCCAAATTGAAATGATCATTTATTTTACCTGCTCAAATCAATATCATTGCATGACTCGTAACACATTATGACACGTTGTGAGCTTGCCTTGTAGATATAGGCTCTTTTTTCGGTGAAGAGATGTGGTGTTGTAGAGCAGTGGTTCTGAACCAGTGATCCGGGGACCACCAGTGGTCCTTGAGGGGGTTCCAGGTGGTCCCCAGCTAAATGATGGAGAGTTTGTAACCAAATGGACCCTTATAGATCTTTATCTCTTGAGAGTGTAAAATGAAACCAAATGGCATTTGGTGTCATTTTACGCTCTCAAGAGTTACATTATTATTAGAATTATTGGACAGAATTGTTATTTTGATCAACGTGTGCCTGTTATCTCTCCCACGGTACCGCATCACTACAGCATGGAACTGTGGACAAAATCTTATCCAACGATAACAATACGTTTTGGGTCTAAATCTCATCAAATGGTGGTCCGTGGCTCAAATGCCGAATAAATAATGGACCTTGATATGAAAAGGGTTGAAACCCACTGTTGTAGAGGGGAAAAGGGGAGGGGGGCAAGGTTACCGTTAACCCTTTGGGGGAACCCGGTCAATGCTGTACTGTAAATAGGTGTCTGTTTAGTTTTTTAGGCTTTTCTGCCTTTTATTGTAGAGTACAGTCAGTGAGAGTGACGCACAGCAAAGGTCGCCGGGCTCGGGAATCGAACCCGCGTTCCGCTGTCAGGCTCGATTAGAGCCTATATGAGGTATGCGCCTTAACCACTAGGCCACCGGCGCCCCCTGTATATAGGTTTTACTGTAAGTCATTAGTACACACCATTAAAAACATGATCTTTGCTTTACAACGAAACCATTCACCATGACAAATCCTTCGGAATTAATTTGACATGTGTGCTGGTAATCCTCCATTGTCCCCTACGCCCCGCCGGGGCCCCCAGCACTGTCCCAGACACCTCGCTGGGGGCCCCGGTGTACTGTCACTGTACTGTTTGTCTTAGCCTGCTGGCTAATCCCTCAATTTGTAGTCTAGACGGTACCGAGTCCCTGTTTAGCATACGGAACTCCCCCAGCGCGCGCACACACACACACACACACACACACACACACACACACACACACACACACACACACACACACACACACACACACACACACCCCTCTTCCGCATCATCATCATCATCACCCTTACTGAGTCATTATGGTCGGTGTCAGTATCCTCTCTCTGTGGTTGGGTTGCTATATTTATATGCCTATAAATGGATTTACAGTAGCGTACATGCAGACTTAGTATTTATTACTGTGTTTAAAGTTGGGTCCGTTTTTATCAAATCCAGTCGTCTCCATTGAACTGGATTATTTTAGCTCATTCATGGATAAGAGCGGCCGCTAAACTAATGGGAGTGACATTCGATATTGAATATTAGTGATATTTGTTTACCGTTCACTGTATCAAACGTCCCCCAAGCCTACAAGTACAAGTGCTTCTGTCAGGACCCATGGCTGTGTGTGGAGGACGTTGGCTGGCGACTGGAATCAAACCTGCGACATTTTTTGTAATACATTTTCTTTTCTCTTAAATTTAGAGTAGCCAATTATTTTCACCCCCTTTTTCTCCCCAATTGACCCTACACTCCCCGCTGACAGGTGCCGCCCCCAGCCCGTAGGAGTATATGCAATGACCAATTTCACCCTCCCCCTGGTGGGCAGGGACTTTACCTCTGCGCCACCCGAGCGGCCTCAAAACCTGCGACATTTTGAGTCCTGTCTAACCACTGACTGTCCCAGAGGTAGAGATCGAGAACCAGATTCATTAGAGAATCAGAATCGTTAATAATCCACATAATCGATTCCTTTTATCAATGCCGGCATGTTTTTCCTGACAACAGCGCATTGCAGAACAATAATGTCATGTGTCTACGCTGCTGAAAAGGAAAAGATCCAGAGCATTGTAATTATGTTCATAATGTCACTAGGCAGACGCTCATGTCTTTTATCTACTGTTTCTACACTATTTTCAGGCTCAGATAATTAAACGGTTGAAAACCTGTGCAGGCTATTATAGGCCTACTATTCTTTTCCCACTGAAAATTGATCAGGAATCGATAAGGGAAGCGATGAAGAATTGGTCCAATAAGCAGAACCGCTAATGGCATTGGTATCAATGGAGTCTCATCGTTTCCCTTCTCTTATTGACTCGAGTGTCTTTCTTGAGGATACTTCTAGTCAGGTCCCATGACTGTGTGTAAATGGTGGATATAGGCTGTCAAGGGGATTCGCACCCGTGACATTTTGAGCACTGTACCGTCTGACTAACCAATGACTAATGAGGTTAGTCAGTGGTACCAACCTTCTCATCGGGAGCAGGTTCAGTGTCTTGCACAAGGACACTTTTTTTTCTGCCTCTGTTTGGATAGTTCAGTGGAGAGTGATAAGAAACGGGGAGAGATGGGGATGCCGTGACACGCAGCACAGGTCGCCGGGCTTGGGAATCGAACGCTCGACCAGCTGTCAGGCTTAGAGCCTATATGTGGAATGTGCCTGAACCACTGGGTCCGGGGTCTTCTTTTTTTTTTCTTATAATTTTTATGCCACGATTTTGTAACCCATTCTTATTCACCCATTGCCAATTGCCCATGTAATCCTGGGCGCTACTCTCCCTCTGTCAGCCTAGGGAGAGCCCAGAACTGAGCTGATGCCTCTAGGTCAGGGGTCTTCAACAGGGGGTCCGGGATCCCTAGGGGGTCCTCAGAGCACCCATAGGGGTACGCAAAATCATTGTTTAATCGGATGTTTTTTGTTCACAGTAACCACAGAACCCTAGAACCCTAGCATCCCTATTCTGAGGGGAACATTAGCCGAAAATAGCAGATCTACAAGCTCACAACGCCTCGCGCTGCGAGGCGTTGTGAGCTTGTAGATCTGCTATTTTTGGCAAAGAGGTATAGGTGTAGAGGTAAAAAAAGAGCAGACCAAGTCAACAAAAACATGTTTAATCTGAAACGCAATTTTATACAATATAGAGGAGGGGGTCCCTGCTTTATCTCTCTCTCAGCTAGGGGGTCCATGGCCTGAAAAACTTTGAAGACCCGCACTAGGCCATCGGCGTCCCCCACTCAAGGACACTTCAGAAACGCAGGGAGAGCCGGGGATTGAAGCGGGCGGCCGGTGCCATCCCGCGATGAAAGGAAACACAATAAAAATGTGGATTTTCCGTTCAGCTCGTGTTGTAGGACAGTGAAATACGTTCACTTTGTTATTATGTAAAACACTGGTGGTTTTCTCTTATCAACCTGTCATTGAGAGCTGCGGAAAGTGTTCGCGTAATACAAATAGCTGGTTTATTTTTAGAAAGCACGCCAGAGTCAGCAGAGGAGCTGTGTTAAACTGTCAATTAAAAAAGAATTTGTTTCCCCCCATCTACGGTTTCAGAACAGTGCAGAAACTCTAGATGTACAGTAGTGCCACTGCAGCAGTGATTATAGTGATTACAAGAAAACACAGTAAGATATTAAATTGTAGCCGATATATTTGTGGCATACAGTATTAACCACATGAACCCCAGCACCCATATTCTGAGGGGAGAGGGGGGGGGACAACACAACGTTTGTAGATTGGCTATTTTTGGCGAAAATATTTGGTTTAGACGAAAGTCAACTCAAGGTTCAGTTTACTAAGTCTGTAGCAGGGGGTTTCAACGTTTTTTTAAGGCCAAGGACCCCCTAGCTGAGAGAGAGAGATGAAGCAGGGACCCCGTACTACTTATTGTATAAAATTGTGTTGCAGATTAAACATTTTCATAGATTTCATAGATAGCTTCATAGACTTGTTTGACAGCACTGTCATGTTGGATTCATGTTAATGTGTATTTTCAGATATTTAACCACTTAAACTGTCAATACTTAGTAACCTTGACTTTCACTCTGTACTTGGTCTGCTCTTTTCCCCCTCTACACTACACCTCTTTTGCCGAAAATAGCAGATCCACAAGCTCCACAACGCCTCGCGGCGCGAGGCGTTGTGAGCTTGTGGATCGGCTATTTTCGGCTAATGTTCTCCTCGGAATAGGAATGCTAGGGTTCAAGTGGCTAAAAAAAACTATCCTGGCCCCCCCCGTAGCAACTCTGAAGCCCCCTGTTCAAGACCCGGCGATTGTTGGAAACCCTGCATTAACGTTAACGCAGTAAATAGTCGGCTTCCTGTGGCTGGTGTTGAAGCAGGAATGTCTTTATATTTATGTGACTGCAGAACAGCAAGGTCACTCATCATGGAGGGAGAACTGCTGCTGCATGCTGCACGCAGCCTGAGACCCAGGAAATGCCAAGGAAGCAGTTTCTCTTTTTCCCCCCCTCCTTCTTAAAGCTCTAATTAAATAGCATTTTCTCGCAAACTGCTCGCTGCATTTCAGCGGAGAGAAGACTTGGTGTTGATTTATAAACCTCGAATGTTATTATTCTTCCTCTGTACAGTGTAGAATCTTCTCCTCTCCCTGCCTCTCCTCTCCTCTCCTCTCCTCTCCTCTCCTCTCCTCTCCTCTCCTCCCCCCACCCCACCTCTCCTCTTTTTTATCCCAAGCTAACCTTTCCTATGTGGATATATAGGCTAACTATTTCCGACAGCAAATGCGCAATTCGTACAGTATGGCTTTGTAGGTTAGACTTCCCTCCGCTGAAATGTAACATCTCTGTGTACACATCATTTCTATTCCCTTTTAATTGTACATACAGTATATAATTTTGTTTGGATGGCATTGTTCAACTTTTGCGTTGGCATTGTAAACGTATGTTTTCTCATGCCCGATAAAGCCCATTGAATTGAACTGTGTGTATCTAGTGTGTCAGGGGGTGTGAACAGCAGATACACACAGAGGAAGTGTTTACTTCTGTAATCAAAGCACAGGAGGCACGCGGGCCTCACAAGAGGAACTCCTCCAACACACCTAGACAACAGTAATGATTCATGTCTTAATCGTCTGTCTGTCTGTCTGTCTGTCTGTCTGTCTGTCTGTCTGTCTGTCTGTCTGTCTGGCTGTGTCTGACAGACAGATTCAAATTTTTGATGGCGACAGTGAGTGTAGAGAGATGGCAAAAGCAGGAGAGAGGGAGACGGGAGTACATGCAGCAAAAAGGGTTGGATTCAAAACCCAGGCTAGGTGTGGAAAGGACTATAGGGCATAGCAGTGGCGGCCATTTTCTGGTTCCACTCAAAAATAGTCCATGCATTTTCCCCATAGAGATTTCCAAACATATTTTTATCAATTATTTTAAGCCTAGAATCAAGCCATCCAGGCTCCTGGTGAATCGTGACCAAAAAAATCATTTTTTTTCTGTGAAAAAAAACATTTGAATATTTAATTATATGATATACTATATTTAATAAATACCCCTTGTTTTGCCATTTTGAAATATTTCTTTCCCACAGAATCTAAAGTGTTGTGGTAATGATTCACCAGGACCCTGGATGGCTTGATTCTAGGCTTAAAATAATTGATATAAATATTTTTGGAAATATCTATGGGAAAAATGCATTTGCTTTTTTGGAGTGGAACCAGAAAATGGCCGCCACTGCCATGCCCTATAGCATTCACACACTCTACCAGGGCACCTTGATATAAAGTATATTGTAATGGACAATATGACAAAATCAGAGCCAAGAAAGAACACTAAAATACACTTTTCCCCCCCTGTGCATTCTGTCCTGAAGGCTAAACGTAAACACACACACACACACACTCACACACACACACACACACACACACACACACACACACACACTCACGCACGCACACACGCACAGAGCCAGCCTTGTGTTCTGTCCAAATGTCCTTGATCAACACACTGAAGCCTCAGCCATTCAGCCATGCAAGCCGCTCTGCGTTAGCATGTCTGCTAAACGTCTAGCATGTAAACACTGTGCCCACATGAAGTGTTTGTGAGGTTAAGACCCCTGTGTCTGGAACCGCAGGTAATACCCCTGGTGGTTTGGGGTCAAATCCCCCTGGAGATCTCTCTCTCTGTCTGTCTCTCTCTTTCTCTGTCTGTCTCTCTTTCTCTCCCTCTGTCTATTGGCTCTTTTCCAGGGTTAACCCAGAACCTTTCATAACCTGAAACACTCCAGAACCCATGAAGTTCTGTGATTGTTTTTTGTTTAGGTTTCCATTCTAACCAGAACCACCCCTAAAAGGGGAGCTACGTCATAAAAAAGCGTAAAGAGAAAAAGCATTGAAAAAGGTAAAAGTGTAAGTTCTGAATTCTTGGTTCCCAGAACTCAGGGTTAGTACCGGAAAACACAGCAGGGTCCCTCTTAGGCTGATTTATTGATCGATTGAATGCTTTATTAACAGTTTGCAAAGACAAGCACAGGGGAGTTCAATTGCAAGGTCTGTTAAGAGGATTTTAAACCCAAGACAGCACTGTGGCCTCTTTCCATTGGGGTCCTTTGCACTCAATTCATCGAAAAAACGATGGCCGTATCTCACGGTTCTGAGATGTGACTGCAGAGCGGCAAGGTCACTCGCTGATGGAGAGAAGTTCCCGCATGCTGCAGGCAGCGTGAGACCCAGGAAATGCCAAGGAAGCAGTTTCTTTTTTTTCTCTCCTTCTTAAAGCTCTAATTATCTTCTTGCAAAACTGCTAGTGCTCACTGTATTTCAGCGGAGAAGACTTGGTGTTGATTTATAAACCTGGAATATTGTATATTCTTCCTCCTGTACGGTAGAACAGGGGTCTTAAGGGTGGTGGAAAAAGTACTGACATGTTTTTGAAAATAGCCAATCTACAAGCTCACAACGCGTCGCGGTGCGACGCGTTGTGAGCTTGTAGATCTGCTATTTTCAGCCTATGTATAAAATAGGGCTAAAGTGGTTAATATGTGCTTTATAATATAATGATTTATATGCAAAGTGACAAGTAACTAAAGTTTTCAATTTAATTGTAGTGGAGTAAACGTACAATATTTTCCTCTGAGATGTAGCGGAGTAGAAGTAAAAGTATTGGAGATGGTAAATACTCCAGCCAAGTAAAAAATCCTCAAAAATGTACTTAAGTACAGCACTTGAGTAAATATACTTAGTTACTTTCCACCACTGGGGACTGGTACCCCTAGGTGGTCCTCTACTCCACAGGGGGGGCACCAAATCTTCGTGTGACAGGATACTTTTTTTTTTTTACATCAACCACTTGAACCCTAGAATCCCTATTCTGAGCGAGTGAGCTTGTAGATCGGCTATTTTCGGCAAAGAGGTTTGGCGTCGAGGGAAAAAAGAGCAGACTAAAAAAAAGAGCCCCACTTAGGTTCAGAGAACCTTATCCGAACCCAAGCCATAGTGTATGAAAACGCATCCAGAACCCAGTGGTGTAAAGTAACTAAGTACATTTACTCAAGTACTGTACTTAAGTACAATTTTGAGGTACTTTTACTTTATTGGAGTATTTCCAATTGTCAGTACTTTTACTTCTACTCCACTACATCTCAGAGGCAAATATTGTACTTTTACTCCACTACAGTTATTTGAAAACTTTAGTTACTAGTTACTTTGCAGATAGAAAATATTACATTATAAAACATATATTAACCACTTGAGCCCTATTTTATACCTAGGCTATTTGAAAAAGCCGATCTACAAGCTCACAACGCATCGTAGATCTGCTATTTTCAAACATTTAAGTACTTTTACTTTTGGTGCTTTAAGCACATTTTGATACCAATACTTTTGTACTTTTACTCAAGTCAATTTTCAATTCCGGACTTTTACTTGTAACAGAGTACTTCTACATTGTAGTATTGACACTTTTACTTAAGTAAAACATTTGAGTACTTTTTCCACCGCTGCAGAACCTGTGAAATACATATTTCATGGCACGTCACGACGCGGCTCACTTAGTTATTGTGGTCTGTCTGTCTGTCTGTCTGTCTGTCTGTCTGTCTGTCTGTCTGTCTGTCTGTATCTCCCTCCCAGCTTCTGTCTTTGTGTAAGAACCAGAATATTAACAGGGAGTTGCCCGCCTGGTGCACTGTACTGGGCTCTCTCTTGATTTGAAGCCAGAATAAGCATAAACTCCCCTCCAAAACGGCGGCGTAATTGTCGGGGCTACAAGCAGGGTGACGTCGGTAGTTTACACAACCCTCTTTGATGTTTTCATAAGTGTTAAACGGCCTCCCACGGTCCCTGCACACGTCTGAACCTTTTTATATCTGCCTCTGACTCAGCGCTGGAGTGCGTACAGTCCGTTAGACCGGCGGTCACCGGTTCTCAAACATTTTCATGTCAAGGACCCCCAAATTGATATTGTTTTTGACCGCGGACTCCCATCTGAAAATGTTGTTGTGCCAGGGACCCCCATACAAGATATGGGTTGTTAAAAATGTTTCAAATAGAGCACTGAAGTCTGATGTCACTGCCACTAGAGGGCGCTGTTTGACGGGTTCCTGGCTTTATTTTTTTGTGATGAAATCCCTATTTGGGAATCTTAGATCACGTCATATAAGAACTGTGTTCCAAACATAAACACACCACCCCGGCGTTTCTGTCAGGGGGGTGGCTCTGCATCGTTTATGATATTCATTCATATTTGATACAGCCTGTTTCTGGCGAAAATGGAATGAATTCTGCCTTAAAAGTCTTAAGAACTACTACTTCTGGGTCTGATATCACTGTCCCCACAGCAGCCGTGTTCATGGGAAATGTAGTCTTTGGGTTGTTTGATTAGTTTCTAGTGTTTATATTGTGTTACTCTTTGGGTAAATGTGTACATTTACACCTTCAGTTGATGCTTTACATCCATATGAGTAAAATCGCCAGGGTGGCGTGTTTATTTTTGGAACACAGTTCTTATATGAAGCGATCTAAGATTCCCCAATGAGGATATCAAGTATAGACCCCTGGGGCACCCCGGTCATCAAAGTATATAGGGTTTAAGTGGGGGGGACATTAAAACAGAGGACTGTTTATAGCTGTTCAAATACAATATGATATTCAACAGCGAGAGAACGGCGAGAGGGATTATTGAACTCCAGCTGTTAGTTTATAGAGCCGGTCCTCACCACAGACCATCCTCATTATAGCATGATTTATAACTCTGCTAGGGAGGGGGGCCGGGTCTGTCTCTCTCTCTCTCTACTTCATGGGTGTGCTGTTATGTGTTCATCGCTATAATCCGGCCTGTCACTCACTGCATGGTAGGCTGTGTTGTAGGGCTGCAGCTGTATTATTTCCTTAAAGGGATAGTTCACCCAAAATGAGTAATCTATGGATTAGTCACCCCATGGAGACTTGAATTCATGGATATTTTTTTGTTTTTGTCTAATTTTTAAGCCAATAATTTGATGACCAGCGGTAGGCAGCGGTACCGCTGCCGGTCATCAAAGTATTGGCTTAGGGATGCTACAAAAAACAATAAAATATCCATGAATTCAAGTCTCCATGGGGTGACTCATCAATAGAAAAAAAGTCATTGTCAATCCTTCATCGATTATTCTATCGATTACTTTGTAGATAAGTCGAGTAACCGAGAAGCACGTTTATCTTGTATTGACACAAAATAATTTGAATAGATTTTTTTAAATTATAATTGACTAAAGTCGATTAGTCTGATTAACCACATAAGCCTTATGACCAGGGGGTCCCCAGCAAAATGTGTTAATATAGAATCACATAGTTGATATAGCGTCATATTATTTTATACTTTAGCTATTCAAAAATAGCAGATATACAAGCTCATAGCGCTGCCGCGCTATGAGCTTGTAGATCTGCTATTTTTTGAAAAATCCCTGGCACAAAATATTTTTGAGATGGGGGGGGGGGGGGGTTCCACAGATAAATACGTGTCAATTTGGGGGTCCTTGACGTGAAAAAGTTTGAGAACCGGCGGCGTAACGAACTAGGAACGGCTGTAATTTGTCAAATGTCAGTGAACAAAAGAACAAGGGAGTGAGATGAAGGGGATTGAAGCGGTGAGGTGTTCACGATGATAACAGCAGTATACGGAAGCGGGGTGAGGAAGGGGGCTTTTAGAGCAGCTGTGGCGTGCAGCTGGTGGTCCGACCGGGACGAGACCCTTTCCTCCTCCTCCTCCGACCTGGCTGAAACATACACGCACGCACGCACGCACACAAACATCATACTGTAGTGTACGTGCATGCACATAAACAACACTATGAGTGCCATGCACATACAAACACACACACGCACACACATGCACGCACACATGCACACACACGTGCACCTACACATGAACACGTGCACATTCCTCTGTCATGCTGACGCATACGGTACACACACATCACAACATGCTCTTTCTCTCGCTCTCTCTCTCTCCCTTCCCCCCCTTCTCTCTCTCTCTCTCTCTTTCTCTCTCTCTCTCTCTCCCTTCCGTCTCTCTCTCTCAGTAACAGGAAGCTGTAGACACTGACCTGACTAAACAATAGCAGAGGTTCAGTACAGCCACTGATCCCATTCAGGTATAAAAATAGACTCTGCTGCTACTGAGCACACACACACTCTTCCTGCCAACACTTGACGACACACACACACACACACACACACACACACACACACACACACACACACACACACACACACACACACACACACACACACACACACACACACACACACACACACAGACAGACACACAGACACGCACATCTGCATACACGCATGCATGCACATATTCGTATTGCCGTACTTGTGAGGACATCGACAACATTTTTACGTTTTTTTTGTTGTGCTATTTTCTTAACCCTGAACCTAAAGACCTAAAGATGCAGATCTGCAAGATCACAATGCATTGCGAGCTTGTAGATGTAGTTATTTTTGGCATGACTTCAACGCAAACCCCTAAACCTAACCTCCAAATGTCTAATCTTAACCCTAACCTCAAACTTCCATATTTTCCTAATTGTACACCTAAATCTTAAAGGACAACTTTGGTTTTTCAGGGTTATTTTATTAGTTTGTAATGATAATAATTAAAAAATCATGTATTGCTTTCTATCGTTTTCTAATGTTTTTTGTGATTTTTAACTGGGGGGCGGGGGCATTGCATTCGGTCCATTGGTAAACAGTCATGAACGCAGCCTCCGATTTCCGTGAAACTTTGTACGCACACCCACACTAGGCCAAGGAAGAAATGCCACCCTACCTTTTTCAAATCAGCCTCATGGTGGCGCTGTAACAGGCAGATTCACGTTTTGGTTATTTGCCAAAACCTCACAGATCCATTTGCATGGTCAGAGAAGACCATGACAATTGTCATCACAATCTCTACTTCTCACATTCTACTATACTTATGAGGACATTTGGCACAAGTATAGTAACACACACACACACACACACACACACACACACACACACACACACACACACACACACACACACACACACACACGCAGTAGTGGTCATCTACTCTCCTGGGAAGGCGATGATGTCACATCCTGTCCTATTGATGGAGCTGTCTTTCACTGTTCCCATGGCGATCGGGGCTGATCTGGAGTCTGTACGTGCGCTTCCGGACGCTCCGTGCCGCTATAAGCACACCGTGGCTGCATCCCACGTCTCTGCATTAAACCCTCATTTCACTCACTTGCGTCCTTTCCTTGCGTCTTAGTCTCTCCCGCGAGGATGCAAGGAGACTAGGACATGTTGTTTAGAGAAGCGCCATGTAAGCAGTGGTGGAAAAAGTACTCAAATGTTTTACTTAAGTAAAAGTATCAATACTGCAATGTAGAAGTACTCCGTTACAAGTAAAAGTCCGGAATTAAAAATGTACTTGCGTAAAAGTACAAAAGTAAATGTATGTTTTATAATAACATAATTAATATCTGAAAAGTAACTAGTAACTAAAGGTTTCAAATAGTTGTAGTGGAGTAAAAGTACAATATTTGCGTCTGAGGTGTAGTAGAGTAGAAGTAAAAGTACAATAATTGCCTCTGAGATGTAGTGGAGTAGAAGTAAAAGTATAGACAATTGGAAATACTCCAGTAAAGTAAAAGTACCGTAAAATTGTACTTAAGTACAGCACTTGAGCAAATGTACTTAGTTACTTTACACCACTGCATGTTGTTTAGAGAAGTGGCACGCCAGCTCCTCTGAAGCGTCAGCGTTTCCCAAACGGGACGCGTATGCTGCACACAATCATCATTGTGAAGCATACTGATGATTCAGACTTCTAACAGACTTACAAAATGGTGGACCGACTTGAACTTCCGGTTCAAGTGAGGATAGAGGAGTTAACATCAGGCAAGAGACTGTGGATGCAGCCTGTGTCTGAATGAAGGATGTAAGGACACAGTGAAGGATGTAAGGACGCAGTGAAGGGTGTAAGGACACAGTGAAGGGTGTAAGGACACAGTGAAGGATGTAAGGACACAGTGAAGGATGTAAGGACGCAGTGAAGGGTGTAAGGACGCAGTGAAGGGTGTAAGGACGCAGTGAAGGGTGTAAGGACGCAGTGAAGGATGTAAGGACACAGTGAAGGATGTAAGGACGCAGTGAAGGGTGTAAGGACACAGTGAAGGGTGTAAGGACGCAGTGAAGGGTGTAAGGACACAGTGAAGGATGTAAGGACACAGTGAAGGGTGTAAGGACGCAGTGAAGGGTGTAAGGACGCAGTGAAGGGTGTAAGGACACAGTGAAGGATGTAAGGACACAGTGAAGGATGTAAGGATGCAGTGAAGGGTGTAAGGACGCAGTGAAGGGTGTAAGGACGCAGTGAAGGGTGTAAGGACACAGTGAAGGATGCAAGGACGCAGTGAAGGGTGTGAGGACACAGTGAAGGATGCAAGGACGCAGTGAAGGGTGTAAGGACACAGTGAAGGATGTAAGGACACAGTGAAGGATGCAAGGACGCAGTGAAGGGTGTAAGGACACAGTGAAGGATGTAAGGACACAGTGAAGGGTGTAAGGACACAGTGAAGGGTGTAAGGACGCAGTGAAGGGTGTAAGGACACAGTGAAGGATGCAAGGACGCAGTGAAGGGTGTAAGGACGCAGTGAAGGATGCAAGGACGCAGTGAAGGGTGTAAGGACACAGTGAAGGATGCAAGGACGCAGTGAAGGGTGTGAGGACACAGTGAAGGATGCAAGGACGCAGTGAAGGATGTAAGGACACAGTGAAGGGTGTAAGGACACAGTGAAGGGTGTAAGGACACAGTGAAGGATGTAAGGACACAGTGAAGGGTGTAAGGACACAGTGAAGGGTGTAAGGACACAGTGAAGGGTGTAAGGACACAGTGAAGGGTGTAAGGACACAGTGAAGGGTGTAAGGACACAGTGAAGGATGTAAGGACACAGTGAAGGATGTAAGGACACAGTGAAGGGTGTAAGGACACAGTGAAGGATGTAAGGACACAGTGAAGGATGTAAGGACACAGTGAAGGATGTAAGGACGCAGTGAAGGGTGTAAGGACACAGTGAAGGATGTAAGGACACAGTGAAGGGTGTAAGGACGCAGTGAAGGATGTAAGGACACAGTGAAGGATGTAAGGACGCAGTGAAGGATGTAAGGACACAGTGAAGGATGTAAGGACACAGTGAAGGATGTAAGGACGCAGTGAAGGATGTAAGGACACAGTGAAGGATGTAAGGACACAGTGAAGGATGTAAGGACGCAGTGAAGGATGTAAGGACACAGTGAAGGATGTAAGGACACAGTGAAGGATGTAAGGACACAGTGAAGGATGTAAGGACGCAGTGAAGGATGTAAGGACACAGTGAAGGATGTAAGGACGCAGTGAAGGATGTAAGGACACAGTGAAGGATGTAAGGACGCAGTGAAGGGTGTAAGGACACAGTGAAGGGTGTAAGGACACAGTGAAGGATGTAAGGACACAGTGAAGGATGTAAGGACGCAGTGAAGGATGTAAGGACACAGTGAAGGGTGTAAGGACACAGTGAAGGATGTAAGGACGCAGTGAAGGGTGTAAGGACACAGTGAAGGGTGTAAGGACGCAGTGAAGGGTGTAAGGACACAGTGAAGGATGTAAGGACACAGTGAAGGGTGTAAGGACACAGTGAAGGGTGTAAGGACGCAGTGAAGGGTGTAAGGACACAGTGAAGGGTGTAAGGACACAGTGAAGGGTGTAAGGACACAGTGAAGGATGTAAGGACACAGTGAAGGATGTAAGGACACAGTGAAGGATGTAAGGACACAGTGAAGGATGTAAGGACACAGTGAAGGATGTAAGGACACAGTGAAGGGTGTAAGGACACAGTGAAGGATGTAAGGACACAGTGAAGGATGTAAGGACACAGTGAAGGATGTAAGGACACAGTGAAGGGTGTAAGGACACAGTGAAGGATGTAAGGACACAGTGAAGGGTGTAAGGACACAGTGAAGGGTGTAAGGACACAGTGAAGGGTGTAAGGACACAGTGAAGGGTGTAAGGACGCAGTGAAGGGTGTAAGGACGCAGTGAAGGGTGTAAGGACACAGTGAAGGGTGTAAGGACACAGTGAAGGGTGTAAGGACACAGTGAAGGATGTAAGGACGCAGTGAAGGGTGTAAGGACGCAGTGAAGGGTGTAAGGACGCAGTGAAGGGTGTAAGGACACAGTGAAGGGTGTAAGGACGCAGTGAAGGGTGTAAGGACACAGTGAAGGGTGTAAGGACACAGTGAAGGGTGTAAGGACACAGTGAAGGGTGTAAGGACACAGTGAAGGGTGTAAGGACGCAGTGAAGGGTGTAAGGACACAGTGAAGGGTGTAAGGACACAGTGAAGGGTGTAAGGACACAGTGAAGGGTGTAAGGACGCAGTGAAGGGTGTAAGGACACAGTGAAGGGTGTAAGGACACAGTGAAGGGTGTAAGGACACAGTGAAGGATGTAAGGACGCAGTGAAGGGTGTAAGGACACAGTGAAGGATGTAAGGACACAGTGAAGGATGTAAGGACGCAGTGAAGGGTGTAAGGACACAGTGAAGGATGTAAGGACACAGTGAAGGATGTAAGGACACAGTGAAGGGTGTAAGGACACAGTGAAGGATGTAAGGACACAGTGAAGGATGTAAGGACGCAGTGAAGGATGTAAGGACACAGTGAAGGATGTAAGGACGCAGTGAAGGATGTAAGGACGCAGTGAAGGATGTAAGGACGCAGTGAAGGATGTAAGGACACAGTGAAGGATGTAAGGACACAGTGAAGGATGTAAGGACACAGTGAAGGATGTAAGGACACAGTGAAGGATGTAAGGACACAGTGAAGGATGTAAGGACGCAGTGAAGGATGTAAGGACGCAGTGAAGGATGTAAGGACACAGTGAAGGATGTAAGGACGCAGTGAAGGATGTAAGGACGCAGTGAAGGATGTAAGGACACAGTGAATGATGTAAGGACGCAGTGAAGGATGTAAGGACACAGTGAAGGATGTAAGGACACAGTGAAGGATGTAAGGACGCAGTGAAGGGTGTAAGGACACAGTGAAGGATGTAAGGACACAGTGAAGGGTGTAAGGACACAGTGAAGGATGTAAGGACACAGTGAAGGATGTAAGGACACAGTGAAGGGTGTAAGGACGCAGTGAAGGATGTAAGGACACAGTGAAGGGTGTAAGGACACAGTGAAGGATGTAAGGACGCAGTGAAGGGTGTAAGGACGCAGTGAAGGGTGTAAGGACGCAGTGAAGGATGTAAGGACACAGTGAAGGGTGTAAGGACACAGTGAAGGATGTAAGGACACAGTGAAGGGTGTAAGGACACAGTGAAGGATGTAAGGACACAGTGAAGGATGTAAGGACGCAGTGAAGGATGTAAGGACACAGTGAAGGGTGTAAGGACACAGTGAAGGGTGTAAGGACACAGTGAAGGGTGTAAGGACACAGTGAAGGATGTAAGGACACAGTGAAGGGTGTAAGGACACAGTGAAGGGTGTAAGGACGCAGTGAAGGGTGTAAGGACACAGTGAAGGGTGTAAGGACACAGTGAAGGATGTAAGGACACAGTGAAGGGTGTAAGGACACAGTGAAGGGTGTAAGGACGCAGTGAAGGGTGTAAGGACACAGTGAAGGGTGTAAGGACACAGTGAAGGATGTAAGGACACAGTGAAGGGTGTAAGGACACAGTGAAGGATGTAAGGACACAGTGAAGGGTGTAAGGACACAGTGAAGGGTGTAAGGACGCAGTGAAGGGTGTAAGGACACAGTGAAGGGTGTAAGGACACAGTGAAGGATGTAAGGACACAGTGAAGGGTGTAAGGACACAGTGAAGGGTGTAAGGACGCAGTGAAGGGTGTAAGGACACAGTGAAGGGTGTAAGGACACAGTGAAGGGTGTAAGGACGCAGTGAAGGGTGTAAGGACGCAGTGAAGGATGTAAGGACACAGTGAAGGATGTAAGGACGCAGTGAAGGGTGTAAGGACACAGTGAAGGATGTAAGGACACAGTGAAGGGTGTAAGGACACAGTGAAGGATGTAAGGACACAGTGAAGGGTGTAAGGACACAGTGAAGGATGTAAGGACACAGTGAAGGGTGTAAGGACACAGTGAAGGGTGTAAGGACACAGTGAAGGGTGTAAGGACACAGTGAAGGATGTAAGGACACAGTGAAGGGTGTAAGGACACAGTGAAGGGTGTAAGGACACAGTGAAGGGTGTAAGGACACAGTGAAGGGTGTAAGGACACAGTGAAGGGTGTAAGGACACAGTGAAGGGTGTAAGGACACAGTGAAGGGTGTAAGGACACAGTGAAGGATGCAAGGACGCAGTGAAGGGTGTAAGGACACAGTGAAGGGTGTAAGGACGCAGTGAAGGGTGTAAGGACGCGGTGAAGGGTGTAAGGACACAGTGAAGGGTGTAAGGACACAGTGAAGGATGTAAGGACGCAGTGAAGGATGTAAGGACGCAGTGAAGGATGCAAGGACGCAGTGAAGGATGTAAGGACACAGTGAAGGATGTAAGGACGCAGTGAAGGATGTAAGGACGCAGTGAAGGATGCAAGGACGCAGTGAAGGATGTAAGGACACAGTGAAGGGTGTAAGGACGCGGTGAAGGGTGTAAGGACACAGTGAAGGATGTAAGGACACAGTGAAGGATGTAAGGACACAGTGAAGGGTGTAAGGACACAGTGAAGGATGTAAGGACGCAGTGAAGGATGCAAGGACGCAGTGAAGGATGTAAGGACACAGTGAAGGATGTAAGGACACAGTGAAGGATGTAAGCGGTCAGATGGGTGGGCCGTGAACACTTTCAAGTGAGCCTGTTGGGGAACTTCTGAAATAAGCACACAGTGAAGCATGTAAGGAAGGACAGGACACGTTTAAGGAAGCTGGCCTATTGTTTGGATTGTGGCTATTGTTTTTTCTTGAATGTTTTTTCAAGCATTCATTTCGCGCTCCACCAACTCCCCGTTTGGTACCATGATCTCTCTTGATTTTAAACGATTGTTTATAATGAGATAGTTTTGTTGAAAAGCAAAAAGGTCACCAGTTCCACTCACAGGAAGATAGAAAGATCAGCTCATCGGGCGGGATTTGAACCCAAGCCAGCGGGGGGTAATGTGGGGCCATCGGCAGCTGACAGGAAAACCTATGTGCACACACTTTGAAATTTCATGTCAAGCACCCCCCCAAATTGATATGCATTTGCCAAAAATTTGTCCAAATCTGGCAACATTTGTCAAAAGTATTATTCTAAAATAGCTGATCTATATGCTTACGTGTTGCTTTGCGACGCTTTGCGAGCTTGAAGATCAGCGATTACCAAATAGCCGAAGTATAAAATAGGGTTCAAGTGTTTAAACTGATTTTGATGCTATTAACTACTTTAGCTGGGGACCCTCATGGAAACAAATGTGCTGTAAATATTCTTCATAATAATAGATACATTAAACTAAATTCAGAATCAGATACATTTTATTTAAATCATTTTAATTCAGTAGATTCAAAATTTGACACGGAAACACTTAATTTCCCCAGATCTGTATTGAACGCAGAAGCAATTTGATGAGATCATTAAACTCCGGGCACATGTTATTTTAATTATATGAACTGTATATATTGATACAGTTTTTAGTTTTTTGCACTAAGGCTATTTGAAATTTTCTACTTACACACTTAACACTCTTGATAGACGTTTGACACATAACACGGCTATTAAACCATTCAATACAGAAATGCATCTCTGTCATTTTAGATTTCTTTGGCTATTCAAAAATAGCAGATATACATGCTCATAGCGTGGCAGGTGCCGCTTTTTGTTAAAGCGAACGTTTGTAACTCAAATCTTTGCTTCTGGGGGGATCCCTGGAACAAAATATTTGACAAATGTTTGCTTTAAAAAAATATATATATATATTCAAAGATTTGCACACATTTTCAAAAATACAGAGTGCTGCGCTATGAGCTTGTAGATCTGCTATTTTTGAATAGCCCAAAGAAATCTAAAAAATGACAAGAGATGCGTTCCCGGATTGAATGGGCTAAAACATGCCACTTCCTCAACAAATAGCCCTTTAATAGAAAAAAAAGGCTTCAAACAAATGAGGCCAGAGCGTCCTGTTGGCAGATGGTGACCCAGTAGAGAGAGCTCTCCTCTCACGTCTCCTCAGGAAAATCGGGAGACGCAGATGGGAGGGAAGAAACTTGGCCTCGGAGGAGCCCAATGCAGATTTCTGAGGAGACACTTTAGATTATAATCTAGTTGGGGGTGGGGATGTTGTTGTCAGGGTCAATGTATGTGTCTGGAACTGTGTCAGCTTTATGTCACATGTGGTTCTCACATGTTTACATGTCAAGGACCTGGCACGAATACGAAAACGCTCGCCCCAAAACACAGTCGCCCCCCCCTGGGGCAAAATCCGGCGGTATTCACCTGGTATTCCTAAACGTAACCTCAGTGAAACTATGCCTAAACCTAACCTTATTCCTAAACGTAACCTCAGCAAAGCTATGTCTAAACCTAACCTTATTTCTAACCTTATCCTCAGTAAAACAAATACAAGAATATAAGACCCGCTGATCGGCGGAAAGAAACTGGGGGGCGAGCGTGTTTTGGGGCGAGTCTTCCGATTACCTCTGGCAAACAATCAGAAGAAAAGTTCACACCGGTATTGACGAGGTGCTGCTGACCTTGGTATAGGGCTCTACAAGTTGAGAAAAGGCTGCACAGTCATAGCCACGATGCAGGATCATTTACTGAGTACCAAGTACCAACATTTAGACCTGGAAAGGCCCCGCCCCCATCCATTTAAAAATATTTTTGGAACATTTGTGTTTTTGTCTTTTCAGATTTCAAAGATCTTTCACGGTTTTTAAAAATGTTTCAAAAATAGCCTATTTTCGAATAGCTGAAACATAAAATAGGGTTTAAGTGTTTAAACTGTTCCTCGTGTTGCAGTGGTGACCCCCTGGAACCCCCCCCCCCCCAAGGACCCCTGGGGTTCCTGGACCTGCTAAAACAAAGTCTCTCTCCTTTGTTAAGAAAAAAACATAACTCGCTCTCCATGGAATTGTTAGTTCAGCCCTTGATGATCTCTTGATCCAGACCTTCACCTGCTGAACACGGATTCAATCACACAATTATTAACTTCACTCCTGCATAACACCCACAACGCTCTCTCTCTCTCTCTCTCTCTCTCTCTCTCTCTCTCTCTCTCTCTCTCTCTCTCTCCCCCCCCCCCCCCTCCCTCTCTCTGTCTCCCCCTGCTTCCCTTCTCATCTTCCTTGGTAGACAGAAAAATAATGACTCATAAAGACCCACAGTCTATTTTTACTTCTGTTTTTTTTTCCGAACCAAAATGCTTTGCATTCCACGGATCTCTTCGACCAGACCAGAATGTATTAGGTTGGTTTTTAACGGATTGTTGTCGTATAAAACAGGGAAAGTATTCGCGTCGAGGGGGGGGGGGGGGGGTGGAGGAAGTAGGCTAATTAGGCTTGCGGGTGGTGGTTCGTGTGGAATCGCATTAATTAGCCAATAAATCATTTATCGGTGAACAAGACAAGGCCTTAAGGGGGACTCACGAGCATCTGCTGTGTGCCACACAAAAAAACATGGTGTACAAATGGAGACCCCCTCCCCTCTCCCCCCTCTCCCCCCCCTTCTCCGAACGCCCGAGAGGAGGAGGGAGGGAGAAGGCCAGGAGCGTGTGTTCTCTCTGAAGCCGTGACAGGGCCCTTGCTTCCCCTCTCGCCGCACGCTGTCAATTATGAGGTAAATAACGCCGCGGTGATTTACAGCACCTGCTGAGCGCCAGGCGAGAGAGAGAGGGACAAGATGACTTGTAGAGAGAGAGAGAGAGAGGGACTGGGGCTGTCAACTGCCGCTGTCATTTGACAGCCCCTTGTAGCTGGTAGTCTGTCCTGTAGGCTCTGTCGGGCTGTACCCTAGAGAGAGAAAATGATTTGTGAGTCCTTTTGATGTTTTACCTGCATTTCGGCACGAATTCGAGAATTTCTCCTGAATGCAATTTGTCACTCGCTCCATACAGTGTTGGTGTGGCAAAAAAACAACATATAATGAAACAAGGTATAATAAAAACAAGATAACATGAGTAAAAAGAGGAAAGAAAAACATTAAAACGCAGCGTTAACATGTGAGCTTGTAGATTGGCTATGTTTGCAATTTTAGTTTGACAACAAAGTATAAAAAATGGCTTAAAGGTAGGGTAAGTGATTTACTTTCAAATAAGTGTTAAATATCTCTATATTCTGATAGTACTCATTGCTATAGAGTGTTTGCTCAGTAAAAGGAGTCTCCCATGTCTCTCCAGCTCTTTATTAAACAGAAAATGCATTTTCAGTGCTCTCTCCTGATTGGCTTAAATGTTGTCACCTGCCTGAAAATGTACTATATTCTGTTTACTAAAGAGCTGGAGAGACCCCTGTGACCAAACAAATGCTCTGTAGCAATGATTACTATCAGAATATAGTACTTTAACCTTTTTAACAAACAAAACAAAAATACCCAAAAATATAACTTCCCCTACCTTTAAGTGGCTAATCTGAATAATCGTTGTTTATGAAAAATCAATTTGAATTCTTTTCACACTTGGGTTCTATTTTTCAAACCTTCTATAGAGCGCCGTTTGTCTGACAGCCAAGAACTATCACCCGGGACTGGGGCTATCAAATAGCCCATTTGTAACGCCAAGCCTGTTACTCATTTGAGTCCAGACAGTATGGTTAGAGTAGAGTGGTCCACTGCTCCGCCAGCCAAGCCCTCACATCCCCCACAGTATTAACCCATTAAGACCGGGAATGCATCTTTGTCATTTTAATTTTTCTTTGGGCTATTCAAAAATAGCAGATCTACAAGCTCCGCGCTATGAGCTTGTAGATCTGCTATTTTTGAAAAAAGGTAGTGAAAATGTGTGCAAATCTTTGAATATATGTATTTTCTTTTTTAAAGCGAACATTTGTAACTCAAATCTTTGCTTTTGGGGATTCTACAAATGTCTTTAAAACGGTTTCTTATTTGTTTTTTTTAAACATATATTGCTATATCAGTGGTTCTCAAACTTTTTCATGTCAAGGACCCCCACAATCACATGTATTTGTCCGTGGGCCCCCTTCTCATAATATTTAGTTCCAGGGACCCCCAGGAGCAAAATATATATATTGAAAGATTTGCACCCATTTTCACGATTTTTCCCGCTCAAAAATAGCAGATGTACAAGCTCATAGCGCGGCACTCGGTGCCGCGCTATGAGCTTGTAGATCTGCTATTTTTGAATAGCCCAAAGGAATAAAACAAATTACACAGATTCTTTCCCGGTCTTAATGGGTTAAATGAGAGCTTATTAAAGCGTCTGGTCTGGGTTGGGTTAGGGAGGTCGAGGGGATGCAAGGAGGCTGACCCAGGGGTTCACATTGATAGTGGCTGGCTGACTGGCTGTTTGGCAGGCTGGTGCACTCAGTCCCTGGCACGGCGGGTCTGCTGTTTGTGGTTAAGCTGTTTAGGATGCATACATAGTGCTGGGGGAAATGTATTAACATGCCCCCACACACCCACACACACACACACACACACATACGCGAGTGCACACAGAAACGTCTGCATTGCTATACTTGTGAGGCCATCATCGCTTTAGCATGGTGATTTTATGAATTGTTTTTGTACCTTTTTTTTACTCTTTTTTTTTTTTTTCTCTAACCTTACAGCCGAAAATAGCCGATCTACAAGCTCGACGCGTTGTGACCTTGATCGGCTATTTTCTGTACACAACACCGGCACGCAACTATGTGTACATGCGGCATGATTTCTATCTAACCCCCAACCCTAACCTCTAAATGTCTAATCCAAAGCCAACCCCCCCCCCCCCCCCCCCCCCCCCCGCACGCACGCACACACTCTTTCTCTCTATCTTACTTGCCTCCTGTGTTTTTGTTTGTGTCTCTCTCTCTCTCTCTCTCTGTCACACACTCATGGGACAAACAGAGCCTCAGGTGTGTGCGTGCGTGCGTGCGTGCGTGCGTGCGTGCGTCTTTAACCCATTAAGACCTGGAACTGTGTCATTTTTAGATTTGAGCTAAAAAGCATTATTTTACACTTTGGGGTATTCAAAAATCGTGAAAATGTGTGCAAATCTTTGAATATATATATATTTTTAAAGCGAACATTTTTAACTCAAATCTTTGCTTCTGGGGGTCCCTGGAACAAAATATTTTGATGGGGTCCGCGGCCAAAAACATAATTTTGGGGGTCCTTGACATGAAAAAGATTGAGCACCACTGATATAGAAACATAGGTTTTTCAGAAAACTGTTGAGATTTAGGAGACATGTAGAATCGGCTTCAGGTCTCAATGGGTTAATGCATTCATCCACAATTATTTGTGGTGTGTTTTGTGTGTCTGTATATGCAGATGATGAACCCACTCAACTGCATGTATGTGTGTATCAATATGTGGGCGTATACTGTGGATGCTTTTGTGTGCTGGGTGAATGCGTAGCGTGAGTGTGTGTGTGTGTGTGTGTGTGTGTGTGTGTGTGTGTGTGCGTGTGTGCGTGTGCGTGCAGGACTCCAGGCAGTAGCATAATTAAGCCCAGTGGAAGTGGTTGACGGTGACTGAACCTAACCACCATGTACCCTGTGCCTCCCACAGCCGTCCGCCTACCTGCCGCGCGGGTTGGAATGTTTCCATCTGACCTGAATCACACCGGATTATAAGAAGCCTGATTTTATGCTTTGGTTTGCGAGCCAGTGTGTCGAGCAGATCTACAAGCTCACGACGGCGCGTTACCTCGCAGCACCTTGTGAGCTTGTAGATCTGCCATTTTCAATGTGTCACACGATGCACGATCCGGTATAAAAACCAAGCATGCCGTGTATTCTCTTCCATGATTCAAAGCTTGTATTGTGATTCACTGTCCTTGTCGTCTTTTAATTTGTGTTAAAATGCACATGACATGTCGGGGCACGGTGGCACAGTCGGTAGCGCTGTCGCTTCACAGCTAGAAGGTCCTGGGTTCGATTCCCGCCGGGGACGCTGTGGGCGCTGGGGGCGTGTTCTCTCCTCCGCACCATCAGTGTACATACCCTAGGTGGGGTTGGTCAAAGGGCCTTTCTGTGTGGAGTTTGCATGTTCTCCCCGTGTTCTCCTATGGTAGGTACCCTCACAAAAAACACGCAGTAATCCTGGTCTCTATACTGCCTCCCCCTGGTCAGCCGGGGCGCCTCATGGAGGGGAAAGGAACTGGTTGGAATAACGTGTTCCTTCCACGCGTTACGACCAACCGGGGGAAACCGAGCTCAGTTCGGGGCTCTCCCCGGGCTGGCAGAGGGAGAGTAGTGCCCAGGATTACAAGCTTAAGCATTGGCACTGGGTGAAAAATAGGGTTTACAAAATCGTGGGATAAAAAATGTATTAAAAATAAAAATGCACACGACAAGATTCTGTTTCTTCCAATAGCTGTCACACAGATACATACATAAACATAATACAACCAGCACATACTGATAATCAGTCAGTCAGTCAGTCAGTCAGTGGAAAAACTACTCACATCATTTACTTAAATAAAAGTATCAATACTGCAATGTAAAAATACTCTGTTACAAGTAAATGTCCGGAATTCAAAATTTACTTGAGTAAAAGTACAAAAGTACTGGTATCAAAATGAACTTAAAGTACTAAAAGTAGAAAGTACTCATTATGCAGAATGTCCCATTTCAAGTTTTCAAATGTGTAAAAATCTTTTGAAAATAACAGATCTACAAGCTCACAATACGTCGCATCGCGACGCATTGTGAGCTTGTAGATCTGTTATTTTCAAATGGCCGAAATGTATACAGAGTGGTTAGTGTCTGTTTTGTAATAATAATCAAAATCTACAAAGTAACTAAAGATTTCAAATAATTGCAGTGGAGTAAAAGTGCAAAATCTGTCTCTGAGATGTAGTGTTTTTGATTGTACTTAAGTACAGTACTTGAGTAAATGTACTTAGTTACCTTCCACCACTGCATACTGATAGTCAGTCAGTCAGTCAGTCAGTCAGTCAAGATTCGACTGAATGCTTTTCGGTGAACGACATTCTTACTGTAGCTCTAACCTACTGTATGTTTAGAGCAGGTCTGCTTGGGTGGGCTTGGATTGCTGTCATGTAGTCAGAAAGCACACGTAGACGTGACAAGCTTTAGAACACGTAACGCATGTCGACTGGTGAAAGCTTTCATCCAAAGCATCTCACACTCTGCTGGCTTTTACTGTATCTGCTGTATGGAAGCTGCAGGGAACTGTGTGTGTGTGTGTGTGTGTGTGTGTGTGTGTGTGTGTGTGTGTGTGTGTGTGTGTGTGTGTGTGTGTGTGTGTGTGTGTGTGTGTGTGTGTGTGTGTGTGTGTGTGTGTGTGTGTGTGTGTGTGTGTGTGTGTGTGTGTGTGTGTGTGTGTGTGTGTGTGTGTGTGTGTGTGTGTGTGTGTGTGTGTGTGTGTGTGCGTGCGTGCGTGCGTGCGTGCGTGCGTGCGTGCGTGTATGAATATTCTAATGAGAGTGTGTGTGTGCGTGTGCGTGCGGTGGTGTAAAGTAACTAAGTACATTTACTCAAGTACTGTACTTCAGTACAATTTTGAGGTACTTTTACTTTACTGGAGTATTTCCAATTGTCTGTACTTTTGCTTCTACTCCACTACATCTCAGAGGCAAATATTGTACTTTTGCTCCACTACAATTATTTGAAAACTTTAGTTACTTTGCAGGTATAAATGTTTACATTATAAGACATACATTAACCACTTTAGCTCTGTTTTATAACTAGGCCATTTGAAAATAGCAGATCTACAAGCTCACAACGCGTCGCATCGCGACGCGTTGTGAGCTCGCAGATCGGCTATTTTCAAACATTTTAGTACTTTTACTTTTGGTACTTTAAGTACATTTTGATGGCAATACTTTTGTACTTTTACTCTAAACTTTGAATTTTGTATTGATACTTTTACTTAAGTAAAAACATTTGAGTGCTTTTCCCACCACTGTGTGTGTGTGTGTGTGTGTGTGTGTGTGTGTGTGTGTGTGTGTGTGTGTGTGTGTGTGTGCGCGTGCTTCCGTGGTCTGTGGTTCAGTTAGGAGATTATAAAGTGGTTGAGCGCTTCCAGGAATATGGAGACTTGCTGACCCGTCGTTGTCAGATCAGTGACTGTAACTGTCAGACAGATGAGTGAGGAGGACAGTACGTTTCTGCTCCACTGGCGGCGGAGCTCTCGTCACTGTCGGTCAGTTAGCGTCCGCCATGTTTTTTTAACCCCCGAGCGGCAAGGCTCTCGGCTCGGTCTGCTTTCTGATCTAGAAAAACGACTGGCTGAGGTTCAACCTCCAGCTAGTTTAACCCTTTAAGACCTGGAACTCATCTTTGTCACTTTTTGATTTGAGCTAAAAAAGCATTATTTTACACTTTGGGCTATTCAAAAATAGCAGATATACAAGCTCATAGCGCGGCACCGAGTGCCGCGCTATGAGCTTGTAGATCTGCTATTTTTGAGAAATCGTGAAAATGTGTGCAAATCTTTTGAATATACATTTTTATAGTGAACATTTGTAACTCAAAACTTTGCTTTTGGGGGTCCCTGGAACAACATATTTTGAGATGGGGGTCCGCGGTCAAATACATTTCATTTTGGGGGTCCTTGACATGAAAAAGTTTGAGAACCACTGATATAGAAACAAACGTTTTTCAGAATACTGTTGGGATTTAGAAGACATTTGTAGAATTGGCTTCAGGTCTTAAAGGGTTAAAGTCTAAAGTGTTCGGGTGGTTGAATGGGTAGAGATGCTGGCTGGGGAACAGAAGGGCCCAGGTTTGATTCCTGACCCCGGCTGTGTGTCAAGGTTTCCATGAGCAAGGCACTTAAGGCCTTTCTGACCACCTGAGCTAGTGAGCTGGTCATTATAGGCGATACAATAAAATAAAAACAATTGTTAAAACCAAAAATATATGAATTGATTACATTTTCTCAATCCCCCCCCCCCCCCCCCACATTTGTTATATCGCTGTGCCCCTCTCTGTCTCATTCTGTCTCCATGAATTGATTAAGCCAGTTGTTAACACAAATCTTCTCTACTATACTCATTAACCTCCTAAACTCTCTAGTAAATTGGACCTGAGTTGGCTCTGAACTTGGACCGCAATTGTCCCTCTAGTCTACACCAAATCTCTTTGCCAAAAAATAGCCGTTCTACAAGCTTCTAGATCGGCTATTTTTGGCTAATGTTAGAACATGAACGCCGAGGTTCAGGTTCAAGTTCAAGTATAAAGTGTGAGCGATGGACGGACCACAGAGAGTCTCTCTAAAATGGCAGAAAGCGTTTCAGGGTGAAATCCTTCCAGATGGTTCCGTATAGACTAGACTCCATCCTTCTCTTTTCCTCCATTTAAATGAGATCCTCTTCACTAAAGCCTCCTCCGACCTTCCTCTGATGTCTGTCTGGGATCAGGAGACCCCATTCTCCTATCTAGACCTACTTTCTCCTCCACTATACCAGTTCACCTGGGAGTGTGTGTGTGTGTGGGGGTCTATATATAGTCATACATGCTGTAAGAGGTTTGAAATGGACTCTTTTGTGCTCTGTATCGGTGTGTGAGTCACCCCAGAGAGGTAGAGATGCAGCGTGTCAGAGAGATGTTAGAAAGAGAGAGAGATATGAAGGTTGATGGGGAGAGAGTGATAGTGATAAATGGAGGTAGTATGGGCCATAGAGTGTGTGTGAGAGAGAGAGAGAGTCTCATCCTCTCCTCTCCTCTCCTCTCCTTTCCTCTCCTCTCCTCTGTGAGTAACTCTGCTATGAGTCAGCCAAAAGGCCAAAAGGGAGCAACACGCAGCGACATTGTGTGTGTGTGTGTGTGTGTGTGTGTGTGTGTGTGTGTGTGTGTGTGTGTGTGTGTGTGTGTGTGTGTGTGTGTGTGTGTGTGTGTGTGTGTGTGTGTGTGTGTGTGTGTGTGTGTGTGTGTGTGTGTGTGTGTGTGTGCGTGCGTGCGTGCACACATGAGTGCGCTCTAAATAGTTTAAGTTCTGGAAGCATGCAGTGCAATTCAGTTCAGGCAAACAGCCTGAAAGCCGGGAGAGTACAGTGTGTTTCTGTGAGTGTGTGTTTCTGTGAGTGTGTGTGTGTGTGTGCGCGTGTGTTGTAAATAGTTTAAGGTCTGAAAGCATGCAATGCAATTCAGTTCAGGATAACAGACTGCTGGGAGGTGTGTGTGTGTGTGTGTGTGTGTGTGTGTGTGTGTGTGTGTGTGTGTGTGTGTGTGTGTGTGTGTGTGTGTGTGTGTGTGTGTGTGTGTGTGTGTGTGTGTGTGTGTGTGTGTGTCCTACTGTTTAATACATTCCCAGAAAGCCCTTCAGTACATCCAGCTATCAGAACATCTAATGTTGACTAACTATAAGGAGGTGATGTTTACGACTTAATGTCGCCACGACAAATAAACTGTGTTTTTTGCTTCCTGTCTGTCTCATTGGTCTAGAGCGGTGGTCCTCAAAGTTGGGTCCTCCAGTGGGGGTTCCAGGGGGTCCGCAGCAATCGTCAATCATTTTAATCCACTTTATCCATTTATACGTTGGCTATTCAAAACATAGCAGATGTACATTACTTTTGTGTAATGGAAACCGCAGATATTTTGGGTGCTGGGCCATGCAAGGCTTTGCGAGGCCAAAAGGTCCGGTGTGGTGTGGGGCCTGACTAGCACTCTAAATCCGAAAGGGTCCATTTGATGAGAGTTATTTGGGTTCTTTGGTATTAAAACGTTTGAGAACCAATGCTCAATTACTCTCAGATTCATCGAAAATTGACACCCCCACTTTGAACTTGTTAGGTTCGACTTGTTTATGACATTGACCACACACACACACACACACACACACACACACACACACACACACACACACACACACACACACACACACACACACACACACACACACACACACACACACACACACACACACACACACACGCTCTCACTCCTCTCCTTCCCCCCTTCCCATTACTGTAAATTACAGAACAGTTGACACTCTCTGTTGGTTGAATAGCGATGCAGTCTGGTTGGCTCTGCCTAGACTAGCACTGAATCACTGGCTTTGTGTCACACACACACACACACACACACACACACACACACACACACACACACACACACACACACACACGCGCGCGTGCACGGGACATGGGCCTTCATAGACACAAACGAACATAGAAATGATGACTCATCATGGAACGGATGCATCAAACACGCTTACACAGACACACATGACTTCTTTTACAGTTAGTTCTCAAACATGTTCATGTCAAGAACCCCCATATTAATATATTTGGTTGCCAGCTATTTGAAACAAGGTTTTTGTTGTTAAAATGTTTTAAAATATTGAACAAAAAAGATGTTTTTTTTTGGACGATACTGAAGATAATATGCATCGTGACGTGTTGATCAGCTACTATACATTGTAGATTGGCTGTCTCCAAATATTCAATTCATATAGGTTTAAAGTGGTTACTGGTTTGATGCTATATTTACAAAATTTGCTGAGGAACCCCCCGGAACGCCCACTTTGAGACCCAGTGCTTTCCACGCACACGTGCATTAAACACCTACGTGTACAGTGAAGGAGCGGGTGACCGTGTCATTATGACCTTGCCGTTTCTTGTCATCTCCGTCGTTTATTGGTCTGCCGGGTTTAATGGCCTGTTTTGCTTTGGCAGGGCCCCGCCGTTCCAGTTTCACTGCAGATGTTTCGACCTCTATTTATCCGGGGAAGCTGTCCTTGGGAAACAGCACCGATGTGGCAGCCGGGAGTGTGCATGCGCCGAAAATAGCCGATCCACAAGCTCACGGCGCGTCGCGTTCGCGACGCGCCGTGAGCTTGTGGATCGGCTATTTTCAAGCGCGCGGGCTAAGTATAACTCTGGGCTTTACCGGAGCCCAGAGGAGCTTGTGTTTGTACTGGGCAGCTCCCAGTGGCTCGGCCTGTAGAGGACTGTGGTTGTACTGGGCAGCTCCCAGTGGGCCAGGAACGTGGAAGGCCACAGTATGTTTGTACTGGGCAGCTCCCAGGTGTGAGTGTGTGTGTGGATCGTGAACGAGGTTGCAGTTGAAAGTGGAACATAAACAGGCATGTATAGGGCTGTCATCATCATGATCATGGGATTTTAGCTGAGGATTAATTGCCATGCAACTAATTGCGATTGTGTTTTTGGTATTGGACATTGGAACATGTGGATGGAAATTACATTTATGTTTGCCTTGTAAACAAATGGCAAAGAACTTAAATGTACAAAGCCTATTACTGAAATATATATAGAAATTACTTGTCAGTGACAATGCAAATCAAATATAGAAGCTCTACAAACTCACAACACATTGCTTCACGACACCTTTTTTTAAACACTGTTTTGCCCTAAATGCCCTAAGATGTGCCAGGCTAAAAGTGGTTTAAAGAGTATGGACAACGACTGGGAAATAATGATGCAAATATGACATTTCTGTAAATTTCATCCAGCTGTTTGTATGCAGATGAATGGAAAACAACAATTTTGCAAAAATAATTGTGATTATCTCATAGTAATTCATCAGGCGATTATGTAACAATTGTGACAGGCCTAGTATCTAGTGTATGAATGAGAAGGAGGTTGCAGCAGGTGAAAGTGGATGCAGCTCTAGTCTGGGGTAGTGGTGTGGTCTGGCTGCAAATCCAGAGAGATCCAAGCATAGACTGTGATAAATAATGGATGTATAGTGACCGTGACGTCACCCCGTTGGCTTTTTACAGCGTGGGGGCTCTGCAGGAGACCAGACCTGCTGTATGGGATAAATTCCTGGATTTATAGCTAATCTTGGGACCGTTCTGATTCTGGACCGATCATCGGGCAAATTTCTTGTTTATACTTTTCTAATTTGAAATTATTTAACTTTAATTTGATAATAATTAGGGATGTTCGATATTTACTTTTTTACCGATATCCGATATACTGATATTGTCTTAATATAATACAATGATGTTGTTTTCAATAAAGTGAGTCCCAGCCAGGACAGTCCCACTGGTGGTCATTTGAATGAGTCCCACTAATCTTAAATTAGATGTTGGCCTATTTGACAGTGCAGAAGCATAATTGCTTTGATGCCTATAACATTAACGAGCGTCAACAAGCGTCAGCTGGACACAGACACACAAACCTACCCTCTGCAGTGCTCTAACTTGAAAGTGACTGGAGTCTGTCTAATTTCTCTGCAAAAGTTGATGGAAAAATAATGGAATATTATTACTGTGATTATGGTAAGCTCACATTTCATATCACACAAACCATACAGTAATAACTCCTGTAATTTATTAAATAAATACAAAATAAAAACAAAAATTATATATTGTTCAGTAGTTTAAATGTATGGTCCTTGTTCAAACACTGAAAGGAACCTTTTGAATGTATCGGCTCTTTAAACATATTATGGATCACTAGTTCACAGTGGGTCTGTAACTCTGAGAGCGTACGAATGGAACCAAATGGACCCTTACGGGTTCATTTGGTTCCATTCGTACGCTCTCAGAGTTAAATACACACTGAGGATTCCCGCTCAAGACTCATAATATCAAATGGTGACCCGTGGCCAAATTTCATATCATAACTGGGGGGTCCTTGAAATAAAATAAAAAAGGCTGAGAATCACTGATCTAATCCCGTACAGTGGATCCAGTTGGGTGACTCAGAGCTGCTGATGAATAGGACAGGCTGAATGTCAACATGTTCTTTTGTTAACCCAACAACTGACCTGGGAGCAGCCCTTTGTATAGTGGGAACAGCAAGGACAGAGGGAGAGACAGGAGAGGAGAGGAGACGAGGAGGGAAGGGACCGAGGAGGAGATGAAACAGAGAGAGAGACTGAGGAAAAAGGAGGAGGGAGGGGATGAAAAGAGAGCGAGGAGAGAAGGAGAGGAGAGGGGGGAGTGGTCGGTCGCCTCACAACTGAAAACCGAGCCTGCGGCCCCGCCTCCGGCAGCAAAGCATTGTGGGGATGGAGAAAAAAAAGCAGCGTTTCTGACTGAAACGGAGCTTTGTGTGGGGAAACCCCAAATTCCTATAAAAAGACACAAAGGGGAAAAGTGTCTCCACTTGGGTCGGTTCTGGTGAGGGTCCTGTGAGGACAGACAGCAGGCCTTTATTT